>NC_054373.1:97803648-98121148 GCF_017654675.1 Xenopus laevis
AATTCAAAAAAAGTCAGTTCGAGAAGACACTGAGCCTTCACCTTACAGCGCACCCACCTGGGCATTCCCATTGTGCATGTCTGTGCATGTCAGTGCTCCTAAGCACTGTGAAGTGTGAAAAATAAAATCACTTGATTTACTAAGGGAAGTGCTGGCCTATGGCCTAGGCTTTATTCCAAATTGCGAGAGTGCTGGATATATATATATATATATATATATATATATATATATATATATATATATATATATATATATATATATATATATATATATATATATATATATATATATATATAGTAACTCACAGTATCAGCACTCTCCAATTGAGGAAAAAATTTGTGGTGCACAGTCTTTAGGGGGATTGCCGGATCTCTCCTCCTCCTCATACAAAAAAACACACAGGTAAGGCAGCACTCACTTGATCAGAAAACGTGTATTAAATATAAAACATCAGGCTACGTTTCGGGCATGCATCATGCCCTTTATCAAGCCAAAGGTTACACATGGTTTACATGGTTCTGATCAATAGGGATGTAGCGAACGTCGGAAAAAATGTTCGCGAACATGTTCGCGAACTTCCGGGCAAAAATGCGAACGGTTCGCGAACGTCGCAAACCCCATAGACTTCAATGGGAAGGCGAATTTTAAAAGCTAGAAAAGACATTTCTGGCCAGAAAAATTATTTTAAAGTTGTTTAAAGGGTGCAACGACCTGGACAGTGGCATGCCAGAGGGGGATCAAGGGCAAAAATGTTTCTGAAAAATACATTGTTGACACAGCGCTGCGTTTTGTGCTGTAAAGGGCAGAAATCACACTACGTCACTCAGGTGATGTTTCTGGACACGGAATGTGAAAAAGCTCACACAGCTAGGTGGCACTTGGTTAAAGACTGGGCAAACAATGCCTGCAAGGGCAACGTATACAGTAGTGGATACGGAATATATTATTGCTGCTGTAAAAACATCACTCAGGTGATGTTTACGGACACGGAATTATTATTGTTATTATTTAGACAGAATGTGAAAAAGCTCACACAGCTAGGTGGCACTTGCATACCTCCCAACTGTCCACTCAACCCCCTGTCCCTCTTTTGTACTGGAAAGTCCCTCTTTTCTCTGCACTGAACAGCCAGAAAAAACCCAGTTTCTAACTTAATTAGCTTTTGGCAGAGAGCTCAGAACAGCTAACAGGTGCAAATAAGATACTTTGTAACAATTTTGACTCTGGTTGGTGCTGGTAGTGGTGAACTACTAGGAGGAGCAGCACACCAGTCCCTCTTTTCTCTGAACTGAACAGCCAGAAAAAAAACAGTTTCTAACTTAATTAGCTTTTGGCAGAGAGCTCAGAACAACTAACAGGTGCAAATAAGATACTTTGTAACAATTTTGACTCTGGTTGGTGCTGGTGGTGGTGAACTACTAGGAGGAGCAGCACACCAGTCCCACTCCCCAACACAGCTAGACTAATAGCACTGGGCTCTTACAGTAGCAAAGTAAAAAAAACAAAAAAGAAAATAAAAGCAGTCCTTACAAGGACTATTGGGTTATTACAGCAGTCAGCAGATGAGATCAGAAGAGATCAGTGCCCACAGCAGCTACATACAGAGCACTGCAGTAGAAGGTAGATTACTAGTCAGCAAAGCTAACTAACCTAAACTCACTGTCCCTCAAATCCCTGCAGAGTTCTGTCCCTACAATACAGAGCAGTATCAAGTAGATTACTAGCCAGCAAAGTTACTATCAACTGTCCCTCAAATCACTAAACAGCTCTCTCCCTACACTAGCTCTTCCAAGCACACACAGGCAGAATGAAAAAACGCTGCAGGGCTTCAGTTTTTTATATGGAAGGGGAGTGGTCCAGGGAGTGTGGGGGTGGTCCAGGAGGGAGAGCTTCCTGATTGGCTGCCATGTATCTGCTGGTCTGGGGGAGAAATGGCAAAAATAAGCGCCAGCTAAGGCGAACCCAAATTGGCGAACGTCGCGCGACGTTCGCGAACATTCGGTGGACGCGAACAGTCGATGTTCGCGCGAACTAGTTCGCGGGCGAACAGTCCGCGGGCGAACAGTCCGCGGGCGAACAGTCCGCGGGCGAACAGTCCGCGACATCCCTACTGATCAAGTGAGTGCTGTCTTACCTGTGTGTTTTTTTTTATATATATATCTATATATATCTATATATATCTATATATATATATATATATATATATATATATATATATATATATATATATATATATATATATATATATATATATATATATATATATATATATATATATATATATATATATATATATATATATATATATATATATATAGTAAGCTTAGACACAGTGCACATGGACAAAGCAATGCCTGTGTGCTGGTTAAAGACATCATTAGTAATAAGCAAAAAGAAAACCGCACCATCAGGACTTCATACAAAAATAAAAAAGTTTTATTAATCAACGTTTCGACTCAACCGCTGGAGCCATCTTCAGGAACATATATATATACAGCTTCACAGATGTGACTACCTTTTTGCTAGCAAATGTCCTTGATATGAAATTCAGATTCATTTAGGTGTCATAAAACTTTTTGAGTAGCAATAATTTTACTACTTTAGTCTGTTTGTAATGGTGACTTCAGTAAGAAGTAAATCGCCTGTTTGGAAAGCTCTTTTGACTGGCCATATATAAATTAGCAATATGTTACTCTTTCCAATAGCCCTTTGCACAAGGGCGTGGCCAGATGTGATAGTTACCTACAGTTTTGGTCCTCCTTGTAGGACAGAATGCTTTGCTTATATTTAAGTCCCATGAGTGCTCCTGTCTTTTGCTATAAAAGCTTCTTAGAAAGAAACTTTTTCTATTTATTCTATTTATTTTTGTGAGTGTGTCACATGGACTAGACTTTATGTACATACATATATTTTTATATATACACAGTACAAGTACTGGCACTTATGTATACAGATGAAGTGCAAGCATGGGTGTGAACCTCATGAAGGACAGGTGATAACGGTAAACAGAAGAGAATCCACACTCATCTGTTTTAAGTGGAACAGAGGTGAACATTCACTTGTACAAACTGGCATTTTTTTCAAAAAGTATCCAAGCAAAGTATCGTATTACTTTTGCTCCGTGCACCCAGTATGTGGTGCTTAGGCTAATGTCACATGGGGCTGAAACTCAACCAGCTGAAAAAAGCAGGCAGAGAATCACCCACTACACTGGCATATGCCTTACCTGCATCTGCAGCTCTCCAGATTTTTTTTTAGCAGCTATTTGGTTGCTAGGGTCTCTACTGGACCCTATTCCTATATCATATTGGAATATGAATAGGTGAGATACTCAATAGGAAGTTAAGTAATAATTATGAATAACAAGACAATTGTAGCCTCACAGAGCAATTGTTTTTTTGCTGCCAGGTCAGTGACCCCCATTTGAAAGTTGGAAGGAGTCAGAAGACTAAGACAAATAATTCAAAAACGATATAAAAATAGAACAATTGTAAAGTTACCAGGAATAGGACATACTTAACATAAGGACAAGAGCTCATAGGGTAATTGCCAGCATTTTTCTGGGTGTAGAGTCTATATGATTACCATTCAAGTGAATGAAGGGGCAGTTCAGAGCGTTTTGCTACTTGTTTAATCTTAGAATTGCCCAGTGTGCCATTGTTCAGTGGTCTAATTTATCTACAATGGACACATTTGTACTCTAATGGTAACATCTAATTTTGCAAGTTTTCTTCCTCACCTCATATTCTCATCCTGTTTGACCACTTGCCTTCATAACTAGCACATCTTTTGCTCATAGAAGTATTATGCCATTGGTCCCTTGCTCCTAAAGGCATTTGTCAACGCCTTTAAAAAAGAGCATGGTCTTCAGCTTGTAAATACCATGTAAAATACTGAGACTAAGATATGGCTAAATATTTAATTGTGCAATAAAAAGAACATTAATTAAATGAAAAAGAGAATCACAAAGACAGCATGCTGCACAGTTTTTAATTTTGTTTGTCTCTTTAAATATGAAAAATATATAAACTTTAGACAAGGACAATTATTAATTTATAGTTTGCAGTGTTTATTGGCATTGGGTGAGTTGAAAGAATAACCCATCCATCAAAGCACTCTTTTCTCTTAATTTCAGGCCAAAAAAAGTTGTCAATGACATTGGGTATCATGTATTATTGCTCAATCAATTGTTACTGTATGTATACTGCACATAAATGTTGTGTTATGTTCCCTGCTTAGGTCTGGAGCTAGGCCCACAGCCTCAAGGAGTAGTAAGAACAGATGTTCTTGCAAGAATGAAGGTGCTTGTGAACAGCAGCTTGGATTTTCTTGACCTGTTTAACCAGGGTAAGTACATCATTGTCATAAAACAGACAAATACTGAATATTATTCAGAGCAAAGTACGAATAGAAGACAATTTATGCACAATATGTGTGTCTTTTTGCACAAGGTTTGAGTCTGAGGGAGCAAAATACATTTTAGCCAGCGCAAGAGTGAGGGAAGGTGTTCGGGGAGATTGGTCACCGCAAAGAGGAGGCTATTAGTCGCCAGGCTATCTTCCCGAAACGCTCAGTGTGAGCTTACCCTTAAGGACAGTGAGTTTATTTTGCTAGAAAAACATATTGTCTTCCTCAGCATGTCAGAATATACTAGTATTTTGCTCCCTCAGATTCAAACATTGTGCAAAAAGACACACATATGTGTGACCTTACCCTAAATTGTCTGTATAATATCTTGCTGCTTTTAGAATAAAATATTTACCCCATAGATGTGTTTTCTTTATAACTAGCCGAATACTGACTTGTATATGTTCTCATGAAAAAATCTGTTTAAATATAGTACAGGTATGGGACCTGTTATCCAGAGTGCTCGGGTCCTGGATTTTTCCGGATAACGGATCTTTCTGTAATTTGGGTCTTCATACCTTAAGTCTACTAGACAGTCATGTAAACATTAAAATCCAATAGGCTGGTTTTGCTTCCAATGATGATTAATTATGTCTTAGTTGGGATCAAGTACAAGCTACTGTTTTATTATTACAGAGAGAAAAAGGAAATCATTTTTTAAAATTTTGATTATTTGGATAAAATGGAGTCTATGGAAGGTGACCTCCATAATTCGAAGCTTTCTGGAAAACAGATTTCTGGATAACGGATCCCATACCTGTACATGAAAGTTTGAGAATTTCCTCAGTTTGCCAACAGGATTATTACCATCTTTTATGGCAATAGCATGCAGGCCTCCGTTTGTTTACTGGGATAAACTTCATAAATTGTAACACATCTCTTCCCATTATTGTTGATGGGAAGAGCACAACTTACGGCACACAAGAGGGGTGATCTTGAAATAAAGAGGATATCCTAGCCAGATTTCTAGGAATGGTATTTCTGTGCAGTGTTTTGTATAGAAAACTTCTATACACATGTTGTTTTCTTTTGTGGTTACCACATTAGGCACAGAGTTTCCCAGTTTTGAAGCAGAAGTGCACCAAGTTTTGCACAAGGCTGATTTCCCTCGCGGTGCAGATGGTGAAATACAGGCCTTTATCCACTCAGAGTTGCAGGTGAGCTTCATTTTCTTTAAACGTAATGTATAAAATAGGCTTTAAAGTTATAAACATGTGATTGATGAAGTGCAGGTCATTTGTATAGCAAGTGTCTGAAGGGAAGGAGACATTGGTCCTTTATCACAGGACATACAAACATGAAAAATCATTTATCTCCTGACACAAGTGGAAATCACAACACATAAATTATACTGCAGTGATTAGTAGGAAAAAGTTGTTACCAAATGTTATACCTGGTTATATTTTTACGAAGAAGAAATGTGCTATCTTCCCTAAAAAAATAACCATAGTATTCCATTCATTGAGTGGGAGCATTCTTTAATTTATTCCAACCAAGGGGCAATTCTTTCTATACTTCTTCTTCGCTACCAACATTTTGTGTTAGACCCACTATACTCAATATTTTCTATTTATAAAACCAAAACCTTAAAGTTGTGCTAATTTTAACACTACTCACCCCCTGAGGAATCTGCTGCCCCTGCAATCCCTACTCATTATAAGGCACAAATAGCACTTTTTTAAAGTATAAAGTGCCCCAAATCACATTCCACAGCCCCCCTTTTGCTGTCCATGGGTGTTTTTATATGATTTTTTATGTGCTTCTACAAGTTTTCACACAGCAGACAAAGAAGTGCCAATATAATCTGGTGGGCAATACCTGAAAAGGAGTTGTTCTTCAGGAATTCCCAAAACGCAGGAACTGCATGGGATATGGAATTGAACTACACGGTTGACATTCTTTAAAGAAAGGCCCATGAAGTTCTCTGAAAATTCGACATACATTTTGGAACGTATATTTATAAGCTACAGCAAGGCAGGGCATACACGACAGCTTGATCAGCAATATTTAAATGTACATAAAATCAAATCGGGATATTACAAATAAAAAGTGTTTGCAACAAGTGTTGCCAACTGCAGGCTCAGAGGACAGACATTGCAAAGTAGTCCCAAATTAGTTACAATTTATTGGAAAGCACTGTGTAACTTGTTGGCACTAAAAAAAAACTTTCCTAAAACAAAGTAGGACTGTAGATATGCTTCTTCAAAAGAGCATAATGTGGGCTGCAAGTGGGCACTCTCTGTGATCTTCCATGTATTACATGGTTACAGACTAGCAACATGGGGATCTTGGCAGCCACTTTGGAAGCTAAAGTCATAAAATGCATAAAAAAAGCTTTTAAAAAAAAAGCAGCTTCTCGTGTCATCATGTGACATTCCAGGTGGGACATCATAGGGCCAATCTGGTCCTGACTTGTGATGGTGCCAATCATAAGAGAGAATAATAAGGTTTAGGGGAGGCTCACCCTCCCCCAAAAGAGACAAACTGCTATGCATATTGTTTATACAGTTATAGGTTTTTCAATGAAAAGCCTTTGCTAGAGCTAAACTACAGGGGGATCCTACAAAATCTGATCCCCCCCCTACTGTAATGGCAATCAGATCAGAGAAAGTCAGATGATATGTTTTGATCCTGTGTCTACATCCAACATTCAATGTATTTCAATAATAATAATATGTCTTTCAAACACCAGACGCAACATGCAGTGTTCCCTTCCAACAGGCTGTGTCGAATGGCAACACTTCCATGCACATCAGATACAGTATTTCTATCAGTCCTTTTATTTTTTTGACCCATGCAACTGCATCCAACTTGTTGGGTGTGTTCTGTTGATTCAACACCATCCTACAAAATCTTCCATCCAGTTTAACTCTTCACCCTCCTTCTCTGGTGCCAATCACAGCTAATACTGCTGGGCCAATGGGGTGCCATTGGATCCAGACAATGCATAGTGCAGTGCAGGAATTGGGGCTAACAATGTCTGTTTCGGAAGTCAAAACTCACAAAGGGCCTGGCTTTGTTCATCCTCACAGCAGGGGTCAGTATTGGGGAAGGAGGGGTGAATGCAGACTGGCTACGCTAACATTACACAGAAATAAACAAAAGGTGGGATTACTGTACCTTTTGGTACAGTTGGGAGAGAAGAGTTAATGTTTTTCTTCAGAGTAAAAAAGTTGTTTTGTGATTGTGCTGACTTGTTTTTATTTCAGGACAAAGACTATCTTCCTCTAAAGCCAGGTGATCCCATTTTCCAAAGGCTGAATGGAGATGACATATTGTACAATGGAGAGAAACTAATCTATCCTGTGTTTATAAATGAATCAGCATATTATGAAAAAAAAGTTGCTTTCATTGCAACTGAAAAAAAGCACTGCTTTGTCCCGGCTCTCAAGCTCCAGAATTAGGTTGTTCAAGATATTATATGCTTCATTTCCAAAGAGGCCTTTCTGATAGGTGTAGTTGTATAAGGTTGACAAATTATGTCCATCACCTTCAACCTTTTGTCCAAGAGAAACCTGCATAATTTCAGTTTGAAGCACCTGCAATGCAGTTATGACTACACTTACATTTCTCAGGAAGCAATTACCTATGCAACAGAGGATTGGCAACAGGGCCCCAAACATGACACAATGCCAGCCTGATGCCCTTTAAACATATAGTAGCATATTACAGTTCATAATTATAATTTTAATTTCTTATATATTTTACTCCATTCTGAGGCCTTAATGGTAAAAAAATCCACCCCCTTTTTATTACTTAAGCTCATTCAGTTGGGGTTATGTAAAAAACTTGCATAAACAATATCTGAAGTGCTAGAAATTAATATATATATATATATATATATATATATATATATATATATATATATATATATATATATATATATATATATATATATATTTTTTTTTTACAAAGAAATACCTGATTCTGGTCGCAGGCATTAGTGTTCCCCTATGGGCTCACAGTGTATTGCAATTCCTCCAGTGTGAATGATGTGTTCTGAAGGTGGCCATACACAGGCCGATAAAAGCTCCTGACAGTTGATGCGGTCCTTGATCCGCCCGTCTGCTCATATTCTCCTTGTTGTGATCCAATCGTTGGGTCCTAGGGCCCATGATCGGATCAGGCCGATATCTCCCAACCTCACGGTGAGCAAATAATGGGAAAATCTGTGCATTTGGTGACCTCACCAAACTAGCAGATCTCCGTATGTATGGCCAGCTTTAGACTTGTCTGCTTTTTATAGTGGGTGCGGCACAGATTCTCTGGAAAGCAGAGAGACCTCAAATCCCAGAATCAAGCACTTCACAATGAAAGAAGGTAAGGGAGGGAGTTGTATTAAACTCTGAGTTTAAGGACTGAACTCCACGGAGCGATTCGTCATGTGGTGACGAAACACAGGTGAAAAGTCAGAGTGGCGCCGAATATAATGGGAGTAATAGAAAGGTCGCAGGTACAAACTACATAGAACACGACTGTCCGATGAAGATGCAGCGTGCAGCATTTACATTTGATAGTCGTGTCGGATACATGTGATTTGTACCTGTGATGTTTCTATCACTCCCATTATATTCGGCCCTTTCCGACTTGTGGTCTGTTTTTCGTTGCCGCTTGACGAATCGTTCAGAATCGTTTGGTGAAGTTCAGCCCTAAAGAGGGTGGGGAACCAGTCCTAGAGACTACACAGGCAGACTATCATGGTTTCATTAAATCTATATATTTTATGAGCATTGATAAATCAAAGCATGGCCAGTTCCCGCGCTGAACTAGAGAGAACACAACATTCATAGTCCCTCTAATTGTTATTGTTGAGTGTAAAACATCTAATTTAGATAAGTACTGAAGGCTTTTATTTATCAAAATGTGAAAAGGAATGATAATAATAATAAAAAAACATATAGTTATGGGTATTTATTCCCCTAACTCATTTTTTGTGTGTGTGTCTGTGTCTGTCTGTGCGTGACTATGAAATGTTTCCTTTTTTTAAAAAAAATGTGCTGAAATGTGTTTAAATAGTCTGTCAAAATGTGTGCCTGAACAGTCAAGTTGAACTTTTAGTAAAACTGAATTAAAAGTAACTCTATGAAAATGGAAGCTGGTGAGAAGGATAAAAAAAATTCATGCATGGATAAATACAGCCCACAGAGTAGGAATTCATGAATTTGGGTAAAATATATTTCAGATATTACAGCAGGGGTCCCCAATCTTTTTTACCCGTGTACCACATTCAAATGAAAAAAGAGTTGGGGAACAACACAAGCATGCAAAAAGTTCCTGGGGGTGCCAAATATGCACTGTGATTGGCTATTCGTTAGCGCTAGTGTGGACTGGAAGACTACAGGAGACTCTGTTTTGTAGTACATCTGGTTTTTATGCATCCAAAACTTGCCTCCAAGCCATGAATTGAAATATAAGCAACTGCTTTGAGGCCATTGGGAGCAACATGTTGCTTGTTAGCCACTGGTTGGGGATCACTGTATTATGGACAACCCTAATAAATCCTGAGCCTGTAGGTCAGCCTGAAAAAATAACACTTCTTTCATGTAAGCTGTTATGAGCATGCTGATAGATAGCAGTAACATACCAGTTGGCATACATGTGTACTATGCCCTTGCCTACACAGGCTGCACCACTAAGAATTTTTGGGAAGTTATTGAAGTGAACTTGCCTGCTCATCTTGAGATTCATTTTCAGATGCAGCCTACCACTGTTATTTTCCCATAGACTTTTCAAATACATTCAGGTAGCAGCTGCATATAATAAAGCTTGGTGCATAAATCATGACCAGTGAACATGGCATTGTAGTTGTTGGCACCAGAGGCTGGGTTAGCAAGCAAACATGGCTTGTGCTATACTTACAAGAGCTTTGTGCTGGAAGCTTATTAGAAGCTTATTATTAAAGCTCTACAATTGCAAACTGTTTCTGGTTTTAGATGGTAGTTATAGGGCTCTCTACTGGAAGCTGTAAGAGCAAGTGCTGTATTACCAGACCATGTTCAGAATTTAATAACTAAGCAAAAAATAAGATGGAACACATATGCAGTGATCAAGCACACAAGATGCCCATAGTCTTTCCCTACTACTTTGCACCACCAAAAAGTGAAATAAGCTTAGGGCCGGAGTGCCTAAAAGCAAGGGCATCCACAGAAAATTTTTCAGGGTGGGGCAAGTAGCTAAAAGCATCACAAGCAAAATGTCTAGAAATATTTTCATGGCAAAGACACAAATCTAGAAATGGAATTGTTAATACACGCTTGGCCAGCTAAAATTTTAAATAGCCCGGTGGTGAAAAAAAATGTGGTGCAGAGGAAATAATATACGAGTCATAACTCTGAGCCAATGTGGCCATCTTTATCCACTTTACAAGCAAATTATGTCTTGGGCACACACATATTGGCAGGTGCATCAGATGCAATGGTCAGTAACCATAGTTTTTCTTACTTACACACTTGCATTGACTCACACACTTGCACTAACAGTATCAGACTAGTGAGAAACAACTGATCTGCTGGAACCCACTCACCTTTGCCTCTTCTTTGGCAGGCACAGTGTTGGCCTGTCCAGTCCTGGTCCTGCCAGCTGTGTACATGGACTCTACTCAATCAGGGACTCAGGCAGGTGCACAAACACACTCATACACACACACATATAAGCTTATAGAGGCAACAAAAGCACATGTAACAGGCACAGTTGCACAAGTAGAGAAATTGTGACAATACTTAGCAAACACACACAATAATACACAACTCATTAGGCAGCAGCACAAAGATATCTAGTTCAGATCCAAACACACAAATGATACACTAAGTAAAACACACACATGTACATAGCAGACACACACATACGCAAGACATTAGAAGATTAGGAGAAATCTTGAGCTTTCACTGACAATAAACTTTAGTACTATTACCTTATTCCAAGCCTGCTGCTGCCTGCATAAACTGCTTATTTTCTAGTGATGTGTGGATCGAGAATTTCATGATCTTACCCTAACCCGCCCTCTCCCAATCCGCACCGCCTGACCCGCCCCGTCGTGACATCCCAAACGGGGCGGGGCAGGCGGAAGTCTATAAATTTCGGTGCCGGAACCAGAACTGCTAGGTCGGAGGTTTTGTGCAGGAGTCGGCCCGAACCAACCCACCTGGTTTCGCGCCGGCCCACACATCACTATTATCTTCCCCTCAGTCTAAGTCCCAGTACAACTGCACAGGGATTGGCTAGGATGCAGATTGAATCCTTCCAGTCTATCCGATTGTGTTCAGCTGCACAGTGATTGGCTATACTGCTGGGTCAATCCCTCTAGGCTACCCAATAGGTGTTCAGTTGTACCGGTACTTAGACACTGAGATCATATCTACAGGCTGTGGCTTGAAGCAGCTTCAGGTCAGAGACTCCAGGGGAGGGGGGGCAAATGCAATCCATTGCCCCTATTTGTGGACGCCCATGCCTATAAGGTAGATCATGACCTATGTGTTCATTTTGATACCACAGCAGCTCAGCAATGCCTGAAAATGGCTACATTAAATCATCCTATTTGGTACTTCCTATCATTCTGATTTTAGATTGGCTGCAGAAGTGGATGTTTTATTTAATTAGCACACCCTGTTTTTGATTTGTGTAATGTTATTAAGATTACACATTCCATGGCTGTGGTAGATACAATCACTAAAATATACTCCTTATCAATAAAGCCTGGTCCACCATCGGTTAAAAGGTGCCTAATCTTTTAGAAGTGAGCCAGACTACAAGCAAATGCACATTGTACTGCCAAGGATCAATTCTGTAAAACATCTCTTTAGATATTTATTTCACAAGAAAGGTTGCCCTGTGCCACTGTGTTTAAGGACTATGGTATGTTGAGTGTTTTATAGCTGCTGCATTCACTCACAGAATTGGATATCTCCAACAAAACATAAACTATCCCTTAGCGGCACAGCAACATCTCAGTCATGAAGAAGAGGCCATAAATTACCCGCAAACAAGGCTGTCTTTTATCTGTAAATCTGCAATGAATCCTTTCTCAAGGACAATTTGAGTTCCATTACACGTGAAATGGGATGAAATTGCTTACCCTCTGTTCTGGTGCAGGTTTAGCTACCAATTGTTTTAGGGCTTTTTCGAGTTACTGGTAGTCATGGCAACGGATAACCCTCTAGCACTTTAATATCATGATTTGTTCCTTTTCTAGGCTTTGAATTTAAATCAATAAATAAATGCTTGCATATATATCAGTTGAGTTCAGTAGCCATTCAAGTAACAGACAACCTAAACAATGCACCTGCAGAACAAGAACACAGGAAATCTTTGATATATCCTTGAGCTTTTACTTTGTTTAATCTTTCCATTGTCCTATGTTTAAAGAAACTAGCGATAAAAAATCAAACAGTCATGGTTTGAAGTAGTGTAGACTGAATAATAATAATAATAATAAACATAAAAATTTACAATAACAAGGAAGAAAGAAAAGAGATGGAGGAAAGGAGTGAGGGAGGAAAGAAAAGAGAGTGAGGCAAGCATATCATTTATATAATAACAAGGTAGAATTCATGTACAGTCAAATATTTTGCAGATCCAGCCAGGTCCCCCATATGGCTTCAAATTTCTCTAGGCAATCTCTCACTAGGTAAGCGAGTTTCTGATGTAGGAGGCAGGGTCAGACTGGATGACCCACCGGGCTGCTGTCCCAGGGCCCCCCTCTGCCCCCTGCTGCTCCATCCCGCTGCACTGCCGCAAGTGTGCGCACTATGTTTTTGCCGCGACCGCCCGAAAAAGGGAGGTTGCGGCAGGAAGAAGCCTTCAGATGTGGGATCTGGGTGTGGAATGGGCTGGCGGGGGTCCGCAAGATCCAGGTGGCCCATCAGGTTTTTTCCTGGTGTCCCACCGGCCCAGTCCGATCCTGGTGGGAGGAAATCCTTCACCAATTTCTGCCAAAATTGTAGAGAAGGGGGCTCCAGGGATTTCTAATACAATAGAATTGCCTTTGTTTGCATAGAATAGCAACTGAAGGTAGCACATGCTGGAATATGACCACAGCTGTAGGTCCCCTGTTAAACTCAACAGGCAGAGCTCTGGGGAGCGGGTATTTGGGAGAGCAAGCTTCTCATTCATGTCAAGGTGGGCTCTTTTTTTCATGTATTTTGGAAGGGCCCAATAATAGAGATTTTGGAGTGGCATTCTCGAGAACTCCAATCCAAAATCTCTATTATTGGGCCCTTCCAAATTATTATTGAGGAGGGGTGGTGTCGGGAAAACCCCTAGTAATTCCATCATAGAACCTATGGAAAGCAAAGTAAGGTGGAAATAACTATAAAATCACTTCTAAACATTTAAAACAAATACAAACAGAACATCATTTAACAATTATTATAGAGTTGCCTTTTCTACAAAAAAAAATGTTAAATTTAAAATAATCGCAAGAAATGGCAACAAATATCTTAGCAGTTAACAAATGGCTTCTGTAGTTAGTTTTTGCTGCCAGTAGATGACACCCTTGCTCCTTTCTCAGCAGCTTCTGCAACATTATTTTTAACACAGCATCTGCATTCTGCATTTCGTTTTTCAGCCAGGTACAGAATGAGCCATATACTTGACCTCAATATTTCAAAATGAAGCAATCTCTTTTCCCTCATGCCTTTTCAGTGCCGCAGTGCTCCTATTAGAGCCAAAAAAACAAACAAAATTGATATGAACCTAATACATCAACATTTATCTATTAGAGTTTAGAAACAAAAACAAGTTTAGAAAAAACACTAATGTACCTTCATACTAATGTAAGAAGGTAAAGTGTTTATAAAATCTACTTTAGGATGAGGCTTAGTACTGCAGATCACCATCCTTTTTGAGGCAAATAATATTGGTTGTGTGTGGTGCAGTGTCCAGCTATTTATATTCTTAGGGGAGAACCTTTGTTGAGATGAGAGTATTTGCAAGGGTGGTTAATTCTTAAGTGATTAGTTTATAAGTGATATAGAGGAGTTTAACAAGTAGTTCGACAAGGAGATATATTACAGAGGGCCCGGGGATCATTCTATATAAGTAAGCATTTGTTTATAATTGGAACCAGAGCTTCTGAATGAAAAGGATTCTTATTAAATAAGGTATACATGTGCTGCTGCTGTTATTTACTCTGCTCTTTATTGTGTTTATTTGGGGGTCTTACATCTTTACGTTAACCTTCCCAAATCTGTATTTTATATTACAGGAACATCAAAGATAGGCACGAATGCAAGCAGCAGGTGCTCAAAGCTTGTTTACTCATTTTATTTTCTGGCTGCTGAGCAAGGTATCCAAGGGGTTAAAGGAGGGGCTAACCCAATGCTAAACATGGCATATCTTCTGTATAAATACATTGAAACAGAAATTTGACAGGGTTTAGCATAGTGTGTGCCCTGACCTTAATGTTTTCTTGTTTCTTGCATTTTTCTAGCACTCAGGGTGGATCTCGTCTGATCTTGACATCTTTGAGATCAGGTATTTTGAGGATCCACTGGCGGGCCCTTATCTCGAGTGCATCAGGGACATGATCACCAATGACATCAGGTTTGTACTCTACGATCTATGGATGGCCAAGGACTGTGTGAAGATTACCAAATGGTGGAAATTTAATTTTAAGAATGAGTTCTGGCAGGACTACAGATACCAATTGAATTCAATTTAGGTCACACTCACTTGTCTGCAACTTTGTTCACGGGTGCACTTTTCCCACGTGTCCTTCCACACGAATACGATATTTGTTAGGAATTCAAACGGGCAGCACTCCATTGAAATAAAAGCCTTTATTTTTCACATGCAGGGCAACAGCAGAGCAACGTTTCATCAAGGGTCTCCTCCTGTTCCAAATACATATGGACTGCCTCCACACCCCCATCATGCGGGATGGAGGTGTAGAGGCTCTCCACATCCAATGTGACCAACCAGATCTCATCACTAGGCAATTCAATTAATGCCAATTTCTTCAAAAAATCACTGGTATCCTGTATATATGAGGTCTGCGAGGTCACATATGATCTGATGACTGTATCCACAAATCTAGCTAAAGGGGTGAAAATAGAATCTATGCCGGCCACTATTGGTCTACCTGGTGGCCGGTTCAAATTTTTATGAAACACAGGAGTCACAGGTTTATCCTGTATTAAATATCCTGCCAATTCTCCATCAATTACTTCACATTGCCTAGCATCAGTTTTTATCTCGATACAATTTGGCCACATAGAGAATTGAACATTATAACAAGATAAGTGAAGCCTTGTATCGTTTTTGTGATATATTGTTTCTTTATGTACCAATGTTAAAGCAACACTAGATGGTGCTATGCTGCACTAGGATAAAAGGAGGAAATGTACATATGTTAATTAGCTTGATAAAGAGCCAGGTGGCTCGAAATGTTGCTCTGCTGTTGCCCTGCATGTGAAAAATAAAGGTTTTTATTTTAATGGAGTGCTGCCCGTTTGAATTCCTAACAGGACTACAGATACATCAAGGCCCACCTGAAACACCTCTACAAAGACCTAGAGAAGATCAACAAGGCCATACTGATTAAAAACAACGAGAGATATTCAGGTGCAGTATATAATCCATTCTTTTCTCTCCCACAATTGGTCAATCATTTCATTTTGCTCAATCACCTGATTTGTGCTTAATGTGCTCCTAATTTGCTCCTAAATATTACAGGTGTGGGATCTGTTATCCAGAAACCGATTAGCCAGGAAGCTCCGAATTACGGAAAGTCCATCTCCCATATTCCCTTCTCTTTCCCATCCTTTTACCACAGTGCCACCAGCGGTACCTTCCCTTAATCCAAAATATGGTTCTATACTCAGGAGCACCCTGAATTCCTTTTCACTCCATCCTTCAGACTGCAAAAGCCAGGATCTGCAGGCTGCCTGGGGTCTAATGGATAGAAAGGAATGCAGCGTTCACCTAGCGGCTTAAAGGAGTTCATATGTATGCTGCCATGTTCCTTTACCTTACCATATTCCCCCCTCCGCTTCCCTTGATTCAATATGGCGCATTGAACGTGGGATCAAATCTGATCACTGTTAAGGGGTCAGGAAGGAATTTCCCCTCTAGTGAAGCAAATTGGCCTAAGCTTTTCAGAGTTTTTTTTCCTTCTTTGCGATCAAAAAGTGCAGTTTTATAATTATTAATAATTATTAATAAAGCTGTGTCTTACACAGATTAAGCACAAAGTTGTTGTGTGAATCTTTATAATGGGTATTGGGCTAGGGATTTGGCAGGGATAACATATAGAGAGGGAGGGAGAGAAGTTATAACAAGGCTCTTATAGAGCAGGAAATGGTCGCATTGGTTATGGTTTCTAACAATGAAACTGAAACAACATATCACTGGTGTGTCAGTCCTACTTCCAAGAATAGAAAGGACAATATACTGATAACCAGCTTAAGGTGGACTTAAAGGAACCTATGTAATACTGATAGCCAATAAACATCCTCCCCAAATCTCACCCTAATTGGTCTTCGGACAGTTTAGAAGGGCTCTGATGGTCTGTGTTGGTTTAAGGAAGCCATGGAAATGGAATATTTAGAAAAAATAAAAACTGTTACATGAAGATTTTGCAACCAAATTCTGTTTTAGAATCATCATCTCATATTCTTTTACCTTGGTTGCCAAAAAATTCCCTAGAATCTACACTTTCTGCAATAGGGAGGAATCTGCTAATTTAGCCTCTTCAGTAGATGATAACAAAGGCAAGTTATACTGGGTTGCAGCTGGATTAGGTGGGATATTTACTGCATATAGACTTAACACTGCCCAGCCCTTATCACACCCATTTATTAGTGTAAGAAGGTATAATCTATAGAGGTTTTATGAAGCAGATGTTGAGAATCAGACTCCTGGAATAAACACAGGGTTGAACATAGAAAGTATATTACACAATCCCCTCTGTAAACAGCTAATAAATAATCAGGATAATACTGAAACTGTGGGTTGTTAAATGGCAGCAAGACCAGCAGTTTAGACATATGAATGAGGGTATTATAGATAAAGGGATCGGGCTGGCAGTTGGTTGATGGAAGTGATGTCAGCATCACAGTGTAGGGGGTGTGTTTAGGTCCAGTGCCTAGGGTGGCATTGAACCTAAATACAGCCCTGCTGTAGCACTATATAAATAAAAAATATACATACATACATTAATTTGCTTTTAAAAGAAAAAAGGGATTAACTGGAAGAATGGTAAAAGTAGCATCACTTATCTCTGTCTAAAGTACTGCTAGGGGTCTTGGGAGAAAGACAGTTCCTTTCCACCATTACTAAGAACTTATGTAAGATTTCTACTGGACTTGTCTTTTTGTCTTACCAATTGCAGTTGTAGGATACAGTTAAGTAAGGGCTCACAAAGCTGAAAGTGGCCCTGAAGTGCTCTGCTGCCACCTAAACTGTGACCAAGCCATCAACTGTTATGGGTGGTTTAACATAGATATTTTTTCTTTACCTAGTCAAATGCTGACTATGCAGCAGGACCGGAACAAGGGATAGGCAGAAGAGGCATCTGCCTAGGGCATAACGAAAGAGGGGCCCCCATGTTTGCTGATCTCCCCTCCCTTCCAATGCTCTCTCTTTCCTTCCTTCTGAGGCCTTCTCCCCTCCCCGGCTCCCTCCCCTCCAGCGATCTGCGCATTCATGTGCAGTCAGTTGATGGGGAGCACGTTGGCTAGTCCCTGGATCAACTTATACTATGAGCTATCTTCCATAACCCTGTATTCCCTCAGTTACTAAAAAGCCACCCAACCCTTCCTAAAGCATAATCTAATGTATCAGCCTGTACAAATGATTCCCGGAGAGAATTCTACATCTCTCACTGTAAAAAACCCCTTCCCAATATTTAGGCGGAACCTCCTTTCTTTTAATCAGAATGGGTGACTTTGTGTCAGCTGGAAGGACCAACTGGTTGTCAGTACCGCTCAGCGCGGTCTCTCCATCCAGTGCCTCCATCGGCGCATTCAAGATGGTGGCACCCATTGAAGACACGTGGGGATGCCAGCATCTGACACTGGCGCGATGACGTCATGCGCATGGTGCGAAATTCAAAGTTTAAAACCCTTCTGGGTCATGGCTTCAATGTCCGAGTATAGCATTTGTTTTGAACATTCCTGGGTGTGCTAAAATTCCTGTTGAACTGTTCTCTGGACTTTGACCCTGCCTGGTTATCTACTTTGCTGTTTATCTGCCTGCCTTTTGAACTCTTGCCTGGAGTTAGATACGATTTTGCCTGAACCCTTTTTGTACTTGGATTTTAGACTTTAACCCTATAGATTCCTCCTTGGTCCTGACTACTCCCAGTTGGGAGCCGATAGGCCCCCTGACACTGGTAAAAAAAGCATTAGAGAGATTATTATAATGTGATACCCTTATATTTTTATACATAGTTACCACATCAGCTTAGTTGCCCTTCTCTAGATCCTCTCCAATTCAATAAAGTCCATTTGAGCACTGGAGATTACTTTCTGACTAATTACTAACCAATTAATTATCTAAAAGCAGTTCCATTGTGAAGTGCTGGCACAGGATCAGGCACAATGACCTGAGATGGTTGTCTTTACACCAATATTACAACTAAAAAAATACACCTGTTGGTTTAGGAATAAAATTTTATAAAGTACAGTGAATTATTTGAAATTTAAATAGTGTAATTTAGAAATACAAACTACACCATAACAATCATGACAGAATTATTAAAGGGATACTGTCATGGGAAAAAAATATTTTTTCAAAATGAATCAGTTAATAGTGCTGCTCCACTGAAATCCATTTCTCAAAAGAGCAAACAGATTTTTTTATATTCAATTTTAAAATCTGACATGGGGCTAGATATTTTGTCAATTTCCCAGCTGCCCCCAGTCATGTGACTTGTGCCTTCACTTTAGGAGAGAAATGCTTTCCGGCAGGCTGCTGTTTTTCCTTCTCAATGTAACTGAATGTGTCTCAGTGGGACATGGGTTTTTACTATTGAGTGTTGTTCTTAGATCTACCAGGCAGCTGTTATCTTGTGTTAGGGAGCTGCTATCTGGTTACCTTCCCATTGTTCTTTTGTTTGGCTGCTGGGGGAAAAAAGGGAGGGGTCGATATCACTCTAACTTGCAGTACAGCAGTAAAGAGTGATTACAGTTTATCAGAGCACAAGTCACATGACTTGGGGCAGCTGGGAAATTGACAATATGTCTAGCCCCATGTCAGATTTCAAAATTGAATATAAAAAAATCTGTTTGCTCTTTTGAGAAATGGATTTCAGTGCAGAATTCTGCTGGAGCAGCACTATTAACTGATTCATCTTGGAATTTATTTTTTTCCCCATGACAGTATCCCTTTGCCTTATTTACTACTGAATTGAGCCATACAGGGTGGGACTGAACACTTTACATTTACTTGTTAAGAGAATAAATTGAGAACAGTTCTGATTTGATATAATTTTAAATGACAACCATTTCTACTCGGGGTGTCCAGCAGAAAACATAATGCTCCAATCCATGCTCTTAAGTCCTGTCCTTATGGCGCTAAAACTAGCTTTTCTGCAATTCTGAGTCTTCGCTGCCCCAGTGAATATTTGCTCTTTGAACCAAGCAAGTGAGCACTAAGGGGCACACTTGGGATGTAGCTTTGCACCCCAGGGTATAGTTAATGATCCCTTAGGTCTCTAAAATAGGCATCTGATGCGTAATTACAGAAGAAAGAGTATTTTCTCATTTGTGCTCTCTGATTTTCCAAGGCAAACATCCCAAATTTGATTACAGATGCAAGAGGATTTTCCATTGAGAGACCTGTCCACTAGTGTACATCAATCATCTTGCTCTTATCTAATAACAGAAGATATTATACTATAATTATACATATAATTAGCATAATGTTGTTTTGATGTTGTGTGCTGCAAACTGTGCTTCCAGCAATAGTCACATGAACAAATGACATGGAGAAAGCTGTACACAGAGGAGGCAAACTTTTCCTTAAAGGACCCCCTTATAGGGAGTTGTAGTTTAGAATCACTTAGGAGAAGTTACACTGCTGTGGAAGCCTGTTCAGTGTGATTGTCCAAACTCCTGACAACAGCAATGAATGAAAAGATGGATTTAATTTTGAGAGAGAACTCAGGAGAGATTTGAGCTGAACTGAAGAATACAAAGCTGAAGGCTGGTATAGTAGTAGAAGGGAGCCAATGTGGCGCCATGGTGTAGGCCCTGCTTCTACACTGAAAAGAAATAATGCCAGCAGAAGAATGCATACCCAGCAACTGTGAGTAAGCTAAATCAACAGAGCAGCAAATTGGCCACAGAAGACAGAAAAGTAGTAAAGCAATATCAGATTTGGGAAATAGTACTCAGGTTTAAGGGCTACAAGAAGATGTCGTCTAGGATTGCGAAATACATGGGCATCTATCTCTGTATGTATGAGCCCACCTAACTACTCCCACATAAAGGAAATCTCATAAGTGTGCATATAACTGCATTCTTTCCATGGGGATCTGGGGATGGAGCATATGTATGATTTGGCATTCAGGGGCTCTGTCACATCAAAAAGTCCATTACAAATTAAACATGAATCCAAAATTGATTGTTTTAAACACCTGTTATTTCATTATCTTGGCTGTCAGTAATATATTGTCATCTCAGCCTATTCACAACAATGCAGATAACCTAATTGAGGCTTGCGTTGGGTTGGGAAGTATGCCCCTCTTACCCCCTTCTGAGGACACCCATGACTACTACATACCTTAGCATTTTGATCCTTCTCAGACTCTATCTGAGTGCTGCCTGTCTACTTTATTCTTGGGCTCTGTTCCTTATTAACCCTTGCTGTACTGTACTTGGACTCTTGCCTGCTTGTTATCTGGTATGTGCCAATATATACAGCCTGTCTTCCTCTATTACGTTCACTGCAAGAAAGTCGGCTCTCGCACACCCAAAGTTAAATTAAATCAGAGATACCTGGTGCGCTGAGGTAGAGGTTCGGCCACCTTACATATGATGCTCATAAAAGAAATATCCAGAGGCACACAGAACTAATTGCAAGCAAAATTGCTTTGCTTGTTTAATGCGAAGTACACTCCGCATTAAACACGCAAAGCAATATTTCTTGCAATTAGTTCTGTGTGCCTCTGGATTTTCCATTTATTCCTCTATTACCTGCCACTGTCACAACAATGTGTGTCTTTATTTTGGCTGCAAGTTAACTCTATCTATTCCAGTGCCTGTCCTTTTTTGTCTTACTACACTAAAGCTTATTTGTGTTCACAAGCACCTGTCCAGCCTGTTTCCCAATCTGCTTTCTCCTTGATTCTCACTCAACCCTTGAGGTCAGAGGTCCCATCTCTCAATCTATCTAATCCATCATATATCTATTTTATGATTACATTTTAAATCAGTCAGGCTCAAGATGGTGCATTCTCCCGATGAGACTAAAATAAGAATGTGCACAAATGAATGCCTAACATAAATCATGCCAATGATGATGGTGCTCAAAACATGGTATTTACTATGATCCAGCAAACTTTAAAGTGAACGCATTTCTAAAGAGAATTTAGTGAGAGTGTAAATATATATTCTGGGGTGACCAATCCATTTTAATGTTCAAGCGACTGACTCAGTTTGGCAAGTTTGTGATTTCAGGTTCTAGCCCTGTCTTGATGAGAAAACAGTGTGAGACAGATTGGAAACCTCTTGTTTCATAGGCTGCAAATCATTAGAAATGGCAGGGCCACCAGTGAGCACAGTGTCAGATGATGTTAGTTTTCATGAGCAGTATAAGAAAGACAAACTTCTGGGTAAAACTAAAGGGAAAGATTTGTATTCTCACAAGTGTGTGTGTGTAAGGAAGCAAGTAAGGTTTTCTGCACCTTATTCTAGTGTGGTCAGACTCAAGGACTTTAGGTGAATGAGATGGATAGGATAGTGGAGCTGAATTAAGGAACCCAAGGTTACATTAAGCTCTGATGTAGCTCATTTATCACACAGAGAACATTACATTGCCTCTTGTGAATCCATAGTGCAACTATAAGTGTTAATATTCATTTGGAGGCTGGTATTTTTTTCTTTTGTGGTGTAAGAAGATTTAACTCTTTATTGTCATATCTCTAACTTTCATTGTTAGGGATTAAGCAGGCACATGCGTTGGTTTTGATATAGGGGACTGCAGGTTAATGTAAATTAGGCTTGTGATGCATTTAGCATAGATTTATAGTTAAAAAACCCCATTTTTAACCTTAGAAGGGGTTAAAATAGCAAAGGAAAACGTTTTTCTTTCTTTCTCACACTTGTAGTTATCTCAAGGTTAGGAATGTTAGGAGGTAGCATTCCCCTGGAGGGGGCAACACTTCCCAAGCAAGAAATGTACAAAACATTAATTTGTTAACCTTGCTAATTTCCCCCTGGACTTTGTATGTATTTCTTTTTAGAGTTCTTTGAATTGACACCCCATATGAGGGTATAACACTCCAGGCAAGGGGGAATTTCTTTGGATGTCTCTTCACATTGCTACATGTTCGTGGTATGGTTTTGAACCATTTAAGCCCGCTCATACCCAGTAACTGACATTCCCTGGGGTGAAAAGCAGTAAGAAAACATAAATTGCAATTTGATGTCCCTGTCTCCCTTCTGCCACTTGTCTACTGCATGGTTTATTGAGTGAAAATGTTAGGTACAGACAGAAATGATCACCATGATATAATTTCTAGCTCAGCTACTATTTCCTGTCCTACAAATCTTCCATGTTGGCAGAATTTTTCCATCTACTTAATTATTAGACCTCATTTTGTGAAAAGTAGTTATAAGAAGGGATTAAAGCACTAGTAGTTTACCCACCATAGAGACGGCTTTTCATTGTCCACCCCAGGAGAAGCCCAAGAGCAGAAGTTCAGCTGGGCTTTCAGCACCTTGGAGAGAACCATATAGCAGTCACATGCCTGACCATGCTTAGCAGTGACTGGACTACTCCGCTATTTCCTATTTCACTAACTTACAAATTCCAAGAGGTGTGTACACTATGTGGAAGAATAAAGGATTTATTAAGTTAGCCATGCACATAGGGAACTGATCATTTTAAGCTCTAGTAATTTTTTTATTGAGGATGCAAATAGGCAACTAACCATCAGCATTAAGACCAAAACACAGGCAAGATTATTTATACTATACTGCAGTCCATACAACTTGGCTTTTAATCAGAATACCACCTGGTAGAACAGAAAACATATGTAGTTCTGAGCATATATTCACACATCAATCTGACACAAACTACAAACACATATGAATCATGTGGATATTTCATTTTACATTTTTTTTTGTATCCTTTTCACAAACAGAAGGAATTTTTCCAAATAGACTATTTCAAGTAATAAGCATTTACTTTACAAGGATTTTATTCATATACTCAGCAATACAGATCCCACACCCTCCTCTCTGCTTTGGGCATATTTGTTGAACAACTATACTGTTAAGTTCACTGACCGAGCAACCAGAAAACAGTAAGACTAAAATGTAATTTTTTATGGCTTATCTTTCTATACAAGCCCAATACACCTTGCCTTCGGACGTCCAAATTGCTGGCTAGTTATTAGGGTACTGAAGCCCGAGCAACCACAGAGCAGTTAAAATTCCAAGCCTGAAAGATACACAACAAAATTTGCAAAGTAGGGGTATGGGATCCATTATCTGGAAACACTTTATCCAGAAAGCTCCGAATTATAGAAAGGCTGTCTCCCATAGATAGTTTTATCCAAATGGTTAAAATATTTAAACACTATTTTCTTTTTCTCTGTAATAATAAAACACTACCATGTACATGGAGGCAAAACAATCCTGTTGGGTTTAATGAATGTTTAAATTATTTTTAGTAGTCTTAAGGCATGAAGATTCAAATAACGGAAAGATCCGTTATCCAGAAAACCCCAGATCCAAAGCATTCTGGATATTAGGTCCCAAACCTGTATTCAAAAGCCATAAAAATATAGAAATGACGCAAATTGTCTTAAAATAATGCTGCCTCCATCATACTATAAGTTATTTTGAAGGTAAAATACCCTTTTGATAACTGCTGTCTTATTCAGTCTAAAACCTTTCCTGTGCTTCCCTTTCACAATGTTCTTGTCTATTTTTATCCACTCTGTTCAGCATTGCAGGTACTTCAAAACAGCAAACAAACGGACCATTGAACAGAAAATACATCCTATCTGTATTCTTTTAGATTTGCGCAGACAATAAACAGAATCAGTATAACCCATTTAACTGTACTATTCTACCATGAGTACCCAGGCTATTAATACATGTACTCTCTATTCTTTACATTACTACTTTTTGTTCATGAAGCTTACAGACCCTCCCTATGCAGTTTAGGCTACAAATGCCAATAAATTATAGTCAATGTTATTATTTATTATTATTGGCTTAGTGACTTACACAAGTATGGAACCTGTTATCCAGAATTAGGGATGCACCGAATCCAGGATTTGGCCTTTTTCAGCAGGATTCAGATTCGGCCGAACCAAATCCGAATTCTAATTTGCAAATGCAAATTAGGGACGGGGACGGAAATTACGTGACTTTTTGTCACAAAACAAGGGACTAAAACATGTTTCCCCCTTCTAACCCCTAATTTGCATATGCAAATTAGGATTTGGTACAGTATTCAGCCGAATCTTTGCGAAACATTCGGGGGTTTGGCCGAATCCAAAATAGTGGGTTTGGTGCATCCCTATCCAGAATGCATGGGACCTGGGGGTTTCCGGATAATTATCTTCCCGTAATTTGGGTCTTCATCCCTTAAATCTACAAGAAAATCATGTAAACATTAAATAAACCCAATAGGATGATTTTGCTTTCAATAAGGATTAATTATATCTTAGTTTGGATTAAGTACAAGGTCCAACCCTCAAATCATGGAAAAAATTCTAATTTGAATGTTGATAGACAGCCCCATAGTATGTTGTGAAAACCAGTAGTAAAGTGATGGACTTAGCATATGCATGGGTTTTTAAAAACATCTGTTCTTATCTTTATGATTAATAATTATCATTATTATTATTAACAAGTCTCTATGAAGCACCAACATATTCTGCAGTGCTGTACAATAATTACTGAGCATACATATTTCATGCAAAAACTAATAATGATACAAGAGGTAAGGGGGCCCTGCACAAATAAGCTTGAAGTTACAATTTATAAATACAAATCTAAATGGGTTATCATTAGTGATGAGCGGATCTGTCCCATATTGCTTCTCAAACAAATTTGAGAAACTGTGAAAAAATTTGTAAAACTGAGACAAATTTGTGAAGCGCATTGAAGTTAATGGGTATAAAATTTGTTTTTACGAGCGACAATTTTTTATGCGTGCGACAATTTTTCTTGCGCCAAATGCATTAAAGGAGAACCAAACCCTTTATATTAAAATCCCCTACCCTACATAGACCCCCCCTGCTCCCCCACAGCCTAGGTGTTACCCTCTGTAAATGCCCCTAACTCTTTACTTACCCGTCGTCGCAGATTCACGGAGTTCACGAGCGCCATCTTCTTCTCTTCGGTAATCTTTGTGAAGTAAGCAAAATATTTTGTCAGTTTTTGACAACTGCGCATGTGTTGAAAGTGCCGGAAATTGTCAAAGCGCAGGAAGAAGACCCGAAGATAACCGAAGAGAAGAAGATGGCGCCTGTGAACTCCGATGCCCTGAATCTACAACTAGGGGTAAGTAAAGAGTTAGGGGCATTTACCCAGGGTAACACCTTGGCTGAGGGGGAGCAGGGGGGGGGTCTATGTAGGGAAGAGGATTTTAATATAAAGGTTTTGGTTCTCCTTTAAAGTCAATGGGCATTTTTTCTTGTGTCAACTTTTTTGCCTCTGTGACTTTTTTGTAGAAATGCATTAAAGTCAATGGGCATTTTTCTTATGGCGACTTTCTTGTACGAATACATTAAAGTCAATGGGCAGTTTTTCCTATGGCGACTTTTTTGTCCAAATGCATTAAAGTCAATGGGCAATTTTTCTAATGGTGTCAGAGAACCATAAAACAATGCCTAAGCTGAAATTTGTAAAACAAAAAAAAAAAAAAAAATAAAACTTTACCATTTTATTGCTTGTAGGCATATTTTCTTGTAGGTAAAGTGGGACTTTAAAATATTAAAGAGGACCTGTCACCTGAAAAAAATATTTCAAATCCTATTTTATCACATTAGTCAAGCAAAATTAACTTTAATTACACTGTATAAATTATTTGAATCTTGTTTCCATCAGTCTGGGAATTCATAATTATAACAAGCAGGAAGCAGCCATTTTGTGGATACTGTTATTAAGACAAGCCTTGCATCATCTCAGAATCTTGTTTGTGCACCAGAATGGGGGACCTGATGTCCATCCCCATACACTGGCTACACAATTAAACAGTGAAGAGAACGGGGGAATGTGGGGAGAGCAGTGACATCTAATAAGTGCTGAATGGAAAGTGAAAGTAATTGTCTGCCCCGCCCCTATATCTAAGGCATAGAGATGGGGCAGGCAATATTTGATTGAGATTTTTAAATGAGTATACAACAGCTATGAATGGTTTAATAAAAAAAGAGTTTGAATTTCATGTTTAATTTGAAAAGGCCTTTTATGATACAGCATTTTATGTTTGGGTGACAGGTCCACTTTAAGCGGGTTATTTACTAAACTCCGAATGCAAAAATCACGAAAAATTTAGATTTTTTAATATAAAATTGGACTTTTAAAAAATCACTAATTTTCCAGAATTTATTAAACCCCCCCTAGGATGGAAAAGTCAGAATCTGAAAATCCAGCATCTCAGACCTGTCGAGGTTACATATAAGTCAATGGGAGAAGTCCCACTGATTTTTTGATGTGCGCTGGGTTTTGTGCAATACCCTGAAGTTTTCGAAAAAATTGTGAAAACGGGATGGAAAAATCCGAAAAAATCGTGAAAATCTATTTTTTTCCCCCGCAAATTTTCAGCAAAATTTAATTATAAATAAGAGTAAAAAACCCGAGCAGATTTGACCGGAGTTCATAGCAGAAAATATTGAGATAAATTAGGACTTGGATAAATAACCCCCTAAGAGTTAGGTACAAAAAAAACAAGTGGTGGCAACAGTGGGTTAATGTTGTTTGTAATATCATGGCTGCCTAGTCTAAAAAAAGAAAGTCATTAAATGAATACCCTGTGTGCATCACAGTATGCAAATGCTTCACCCAGGGGACTGGCTTTCCAGCTAATGCCAGATAATGAAATACATCTGTCAGGGAAGGAGACTACCTACCAGTGTGAAAGGAAGCGCATCTAAGACACCAATTTGCAGATACTGTTTTCAGCTCCCTTACTTTTTATTATTCGTAAGGCAAGCAACTTATTTTAGCTCACTTTGTCACCTACCCATGCACAGACAAAATCCATGCTGCATCTCATTACTTCATTAGATCCTGTCATTTCAGTGCGTGAGTCAAACAGCTGTACATTAAGTACACTTAAGTACACTCACATACATACAGAACACAAAATATTGCTATTATATATAGTGCATATCATTGTCCTGTATTGAAACTATGGGGCAAATTCACTAACCTGCAAAAATTCGCCAGCGCTGGCTTCACGCACATTGCAACACTTCGCCAGGCATAAATTCGCCTGGACAACGCTAATTCACGAAGATCCAAAGTTGCGCACAGGGTACCGAACGCTGGTGAAATTACACCAGCGAAATTACGCTCAGCAGTTCGAAGTTACGCTAACGTTGGCTGATTAGCATATGGCGTGCAGTTAAAGTACAATGGCCGTATATACTGCAGCAAATACATTACACTACACAAGGCCAGGGAACCTTAACAAAATTATATACAGTTATTATAATGCCCTACACATGTGCCCACAGTATAGTTTAGGTGCCATATGTTAGCAAATGTAGGGAGGAAGGAGGGTACCTCAAAAAAAAATTTACAAACTTTTTCAGTCTATCATCCTTTAAATAGGTAAAAAAGTTGAATTTTCAACTTTTTTTTGAGGAAATCCTATCAACTCTATTGCACTTCGACTGGTCTGAGGTGGTGAAGGCAAGTCTGGCGATAGAGGTAACGGTCAGTAAAATCAAAAACGTAGTGAATTTACGTAGTAACGCTCTTTCGCCCAGACTGAAAATTCGCCTGGCGTTAGAGTGCGAAGTTGGGCCAGAGTCTATCTCCATGGCGAAATTACGCCAGCGAATTTACGCCAGCTACCTTTAGTAAATTTCCCCCTATATGTGGTTTATTATAAAAGTCACAAGCAGAATCCAAATTTGCAAGAGTACATTATCACATCTCAGATTTCGACTGCGCCTTGTGGATTTTAAAGGCCAACTTGAAGGAGGGGTAAATATTTTTGTACAAAATAATTGCTCTTATGGTAAGATATTTTATTAAATACACAGTGACCCAAACACCAATAAAGCAGTTGAGTTTCTATGTGATTATATATTATGCAAAAGGAAGAATTATTCCCGTTTTTTAATGGCATTTATTATGTTTTTCCATAAATCTAATCTGAAAGAAGTGGCATACACAACACTAGTGGTTGTAGTGGACATTCATACTAACATTTGGTAAATCATGAATGGAGTTCAAACACTTTCTTTTGGTTTATCTGTTCTGGGCATTGCATTAATTAACATGTTGGGTGAGCCGTCTTGCGTAGACATACTGGGTCAGTTGCCTAGCATACTAGAATGCTGGGGCCTCCTACATTTCTTCTTCTTATTGTTTAATGTACATCATAGAGTCACTTCACTTTGGTGGTGGAGGGGAGGGCTTGATAAAGGGGCGGAAACGTTGCACTTACGGACAAAAAATAAAAGCAAGGGTTTCCCTGCAAGCAAATGCCTTGAGTGCCGGTAACTTTGTTCTGTACGCTATATGGGAGGTTGCCGAATCCTCCATTACTGAGCACCAGGCAGCACTTTTCAAGGGTTGTTGTGGGAGTGCGTTCGCTCCTACCTGCTCTTTGGGGAGACCAGAGGGCCCAGGGGGCTGTGTGGCCCTTGATGCGGTAGCCTCTGTGGGCCAGGACATTTTCACATCTACAATATTAAGGAACCAAAAAGAATGGCCTTCTATGGTCCAGTTTTCATGGGATAGTCCATGGTCCCCATGACCAAAGGTTAATGGTTTATTTTAGCGTATAAGGAAATGTAGAAAGGGTGTGGCAATTATTGCATAAAAGTTTTAAAGACAAAAAGAAATACAGAGATAAAGATTGATGTTGAGATTCTCCAAAGGGCTACATCCATTTTAATATACTGTTAGAATCATAATACTCTGTAAGCATATACAGCAGCTTCACGTTGTTGAATGATATGAATATATTTCCCAGTGGTTATTTCCAGATTATGATCTATACCCAGGAACTAAACAGAGCAGTCGCTACCAGTCATAAGCTTTTTTTCTATTAGATCTGTGGCCATTAGACCATGAAGGAAATTGAATAGGTTGAAAATGGCAATCAAAATCATACATGCATTAGTGTCTGTTGTTGGAATTTCAGTATGAAACAAAAAGCCAAAAAAAAAAAAAAAATGAAATGATCAAGGAAGGGTAACTTGAATATAAATATATTCTGAAATGTTTACAGAAATGGAAATATGGTCCTTTGTGATTTATCCTTAATCAGTCAAACTTCTGCCTTCAATTCCCTGGAAAGGCAAGGAAAATGAAATATAATGGTCTCTCACAGCCTTGGGTACCAACAACAGATTCAGATTTACAAACCACAACCTTTCCCCTTCCTGCCATAGGTTAAATCTGTATTTTACTGCTCACTTACCCAAGCATTCCTGATGACACTTTAAGACTTCTCAAAGTATTTAATCTTAATTACTCTGATAATTTCAGTTTGCACTTTGCATGTTGATGCTGGGTTTTCTTGTTTCTTTTTGGACTTTTAATGGTTTACTTGGAATTGCAAAATCGCTTAAGGACATAACCTGCCATAGATTCAATTTGTTTGAGTACACAGACTAATTCAATGTGACAGTTGTTAAAGCACGGTGATCTAATTAGTTAATTAAATAACATTGATTGTATTCCAATAGAAACACAATTACTGTTTTCAGGAGAATATATTTTCAGTTTTAAGAGATGAATGCTTTTTTATCTACCAAGACCCATCTTTCCTAAAGAGCAATTAGGGGAATGGAATGTTCCAGCAAACAAATATCAAAACTGCAAGAGGCAGCATTTAAACTCTGTAACAATGAACAATTGAGCAGCATAGTTACATAGTTAAATTGGTTTAAAAAAAGACTAAAGTCCATCAAGTTCAACCCTCCATATAAAACCATTTAGCCTAGGTGGAAGGCAGAAAACATTAGGGTTCATTTATTTACTTCAGATGCAATGTGCACTTTTAAATGCAATTGCCATGTTTTTTTACCCACAAAGCAGTGATTTACCCATAATTCCAGCATCATTATGGTTGATAGGTATAATTGTTACTGAGTTAATATTGACGAATTGCTTGATTCAGGATATTAAGGGGGCAGTGGCACCAAGCATACCAGTACATAAGTACAAGGAGCTCACATTGATGTTAATACCTTTAATAAATAGATATTTCACACAAGTGTTTGACCCCTATTGCATTTTTAAAAAGACAGAGAACTACAGTATATACACAGATTTCTATAGTTAATTATGTTCTCCCTGGTTCACTATTATCCTCTCTGAACACTTATTCAACAGGCTTAGGTATTTAAAAACAAGCAAAATCTGCAAAATCAAGAGCAAAATTTTGTAATTCCTCAATTTTTGGTGTTTTTCTTTTCTCCTGAAACTTAAGAAATAAGCTATAGAGTTGGGGCATACAAACACAAATGTGTTAGGGGTAAGTGGAGTGCAGTAAAAAAGGTTCATAATTCATTGCAGAACCTTTATATTGACAGTGAATCTTCGATTTCTCTGTGGTTGACTGCAATTTAAAATACCCATTGAAGCTAGAATCAACATGTTATTAAACCCTCCTCTAGAAAATATTATAACATTGCTCTTTAATTAAACAATAAAAGTGAACCTGTATCACTGTTAAGGTGAAAGATACTAGAAACATGTAATTCATGCCTCCAGCATTAAACACACAGACAAAGAATAGGGAAATAAACAGAGAAGAAGTAGATCACATATTGGAGTGTTCTCTTGAACTAACTGGTCAGTGCTAGTAATTGCCGGCGTTGCTTAACAGATGCCCATTGACTTTAATGGACACCGGCGTCAACTTTGACGCAGGTGCCCATTTTAATGCCGGTGAATTGTCGCTGGCGTCAAAATCCGTGTTTCACAAATTTTCCACCCGTTTCCCGAATTTTCTTGGAAATTTGCAAAATTCGTGTCAAAGCGAAACGGGACAAATTCGCCTATCACTAGTCATTGCTGCTTGAAGGATCCAGCTCAGATGCTTCTGGACTACAGGTTCCGGCACTCATTAGGTCCTGCGATATACTTAAGGGTAACTGGGAATTGTACTCCAGCAACATTTTAACAATAGCTTGCCTTTAAACAACATTGCGTATTTTGTGAGTCATTGTGTGTATTATGTGAGTCATTGATAGTATTTTGAGCGATCAAAAATCAGAACCATATTTGATCATCCTATACCCTCTGAATGAGGGCTTTTAAGACTAGAATATTAAGATATGGTGGTCATTCAAAAGAAGCATATGAAGCCCATGGGTCTGGGGTATAAATATTCTTTGGAGGGTTCCATCTGGTCCACAAGCCAACATGGAGTATTGTATAATATTACCCTTATGCTTAATAAATGTCTCCGTTGACATGCTGCGATGCAACCTTCATTTACTGTGTAAAACTGGAATGTCCAGTTGGAGTTATGATTTAATAATAATCTTCCCCAAACATGAAATAGCTGATACATTATACACTGAATGAAAAATCATGGTCAGCACTCATCTAAGGCAATCTGCTCTCCTAGATATGTGTGTGTATTTTACAGTGTAAGATTGCAAAGATACCCACACTCTCTCCAAGTTCTGTTTGCCAAAGTCACCTTAACATTAACATACCCACATAGCAGCTGAAAAATGTGCAGTGTATTCTAATTAAATGTTTACTCATATACTGTAGTGGACTTCAACTATGATTTTATTACAGTTCCTATATCCACCAGAATCTGCCAGACTGAGGTCACAACCCTCATTATTATGTATATTCTCTGCCTCACCATTGATTTGAGATGCTTACAAATCTGACTGATCTATCATATTAACATCATAATTACAATGGCAAAAACTGATTTTTAGTTTGAAGATGGCGTGTCAAGTTAATGACCTCAACCTCAAACACACAGGCATGTTGATCAACTGATGGTTTTTAGGCAAGTGACAGTATTAGGAAAATAAGGATAGATTCTGATGGGTGCCATAACTTGTGTGTAGAATAGTGATTGCACAGAATAGAATAGTCCACAGAAAGATTATGGTAGTGGGCATGCTAAGGAGGAGCAACAGTATAAAACAGGGGTCCCCAACCTTTTTAACCCGTGAGCCACACTCAAATGTAAAAAAGAGTTGGGGAGCAACACAAGCATGAAAAAGTGCCTGAAGATGCCAAATAAGGGCTGTGATTGGCTATGGGGTAGCCCCTATGTGAACTAGCAGCCTACAGGAGGCTCTTTTTTGCATTACACGTGGTTCTTATGCAACAGAAACTTGCCTGCAAGTCAGGAATTCAAAAATAAGCACCTGCTTTGAGGTCACTGGGAGCGACATCCAAGGGGTTGGTGAGCAACATCTTGCTCGCGAGCCTCTGGTTGGGCATCACTGGTAGAAAACCTGTAAAAACAGTATATTAAAGGGCTCAGTGTTAAACAACTGTCTTGATGCTGCTTGTTTGTGGCATACTTCTTTAGTAAGTTTGTAGTAATGCTTTAGCTATTGTGTATGCGTAATGCAAGGCATTGATGCCTAGAAAATTATCTAGATGAGTGCCTTGCATTCTCTAAGCTAGTGTTCCCCAACCAGTGCCTCATGAGCAACATGTTGCTCACCGACCCCTTGGATGTTGCTCCCAGAAGCCTCAAAGCAGGTGCTTATATTGGAATTTCTGGCTTGAAGTCAAGTTTTGGTTGTATAAAAACCAGATGTACTGCCAGATAGGTCCTCCTGTAGGCTACCAGTCCACATAGGGCTACCAAATAGCCAATCACCGTCCTTATTTGTCACCCCCTTGGAACTATTTTTATTCTTGTGTTGCTCTCCACTAGTGATGTGTGGGTCTAAATTTTTTGGACCTGCAACCAACCCTAACCCACCCTCACACAACTGGCCCAACCCAGCTCGGCTCCTCCATTTAAAGACCCGCACCTCATCCGACCCAAAGTGACATCACGAAAGGGGCAGGAGCAAATCTATAAATGGAGGAGACAGAAGCTAACAGTGTTAGTTTGTGGGCTGGAGGAGCGGAAGGAACCACTCAATCGGAACCCCCGCGACCCAAATATTTGATGCGACAGACCGTCCCACAGGTTTCGGTTTCACATCACTACTCTCCAACTCTTTTACATTTGAAAGTGGCTCATGGGTAAAAAGGGTTGGGGACCCCCAACAGAAACTATTCTGCTGCCGCTTGCTCCTTATTCATCTCATAATGCATTGAATTGTTTTCTGCTACTTTTTCCTGCTGATCCTTAGCATAATGTATGGAATTGTTTTTCCCTGTTTTCCCTGCAAATGACGTGGGATTGTTAGATGCCAACTCTTGATCCTCTGCATCTGGCATTGAATTGCATGATCTCGGTTCATCAAAAGTATTGGCTTACTCCTAGCTCCAGCGAGGATATCTTCCCTCCTCTCCAGCTGTTGCTAGACCATGTAAATAGAAAAACAAATATTAATATTAATATGAATGTCTTTAATATTAATAATATGAATTCCTTAGGCAATTCCATGTTTAAGTGTTTATAGATTTCTACTCCTAATACCTCCAGCCACCAGGTGATAGTTCTAGATAGTATATACAAGTATTTAGCTTTTTCAGTATAGGATATGTTTATTGTGCAGGATGCAGAAGGGTACAACTGGGCAGGTATCAGTTATTATTTGGGGCTTTAATGTTTAATATTTAAGAGTCCTTCTTTAAGGGCAGCCTCAGTACTTTTGGTGTACTGAGCCCCAGTAGGTTATATGGGTGGCCCTGTTCATGTCCATACCAAATCCCTAATGTTGTAACAATCAGCGGTGACAAAATTAATTTGAAAAAAGTTCTTAACTCTCAGTTAATTTACTTCTGCTATATTCTGAATAATATAATTGTACATGCTTTTTTTTAGCAATAAATGCCAATTAATTAGGGAACTGTTAATCAAAACATCTTCCAAAAAATGGAGAGCAAATGTCTGAAGGATTATAAGGTCACCAAATCCACTACCAACCCAATTAGGCACAGAGAGTGAATAAATCCTTTCTACCAACTCTGCAGATACACAGCACATGAAACCACTTGAATGATAATGAAGCTAATTAATGTTCCAGAAATTGAATAGGAACAGATTAAGATACATTCAAAGGCATTTCATAGTGGTAGCTGACAACCCTGACAATCTCATTAAACTTTCAGTCAGCTGAAAAACCTTTCTTGGGCGCATTACTTGCAGCAGTGGTCATCACACACAGCTTCATAGCTTATGGTGACACAAGATATCAAAGTATAATAATAGTGTATTATGTTTGTAGCTTAAAAAGAGCCTGTGCTAAACCAGCAGATTTTGTTTAAATAAGTTTACACAGAGCCAGTCCCACTCTGAACATGTCTGCAAAGCATCCGTATAAGTTTAGTGAATTTGTTCAAGGACAAGGAAAGTCAAAATCAACAACATGTTAGTGCCAATCAGTTGTGTAGTTAGGTGCTTTTCTTCAAAGCACAGCGGCACTATATATTCTACATTTCTTCCAATGTGTTGCAAAGGATGGTGAGAATTAAAAAGAAATTAATAGATGTTCTTATTCTGGAGAGGGGGGGGGCGGAGATTAGTGACTTTGGTCACCAGTGTTTTTGAAAAAAAGTGACAGTGATTTAAAAATTAATATTAACATCCTATGATGCCAAAATGAATAATAACCAGACCACATATATGCCATACTACATTAACTGCCTTTACAAAATGATGCATAGATGGAGAAATCGGTTTATTATCAACCTGCCAACAGAATGATACAAAAATAATAGATACCATACTCTTACAGTACCACTGTGATGGGCAGACTGTGACACAACTTATTGATACATAAGTGAATTCTACCAGCCCATGTTTTTTAAGTATTGTGCTGATTATTATGTTACAAAGACATAGGATAAGAAGCAGGGAACCATTTTTCTTTTGCTCATTTTATAACACTAACCCTCTCCAATACTGGAAATTGCAGGAATTGTGAAAGACCCTCCTACATGAAATTTTGCCAGAAAAAGGGGCGCAAAAATGGTCTAAAAAGGGCCATCTAAAACAAGCTGACACGAGTGATGACATTGCCACGTCAGTTAACACAAGCTTAGGTTTTATAAACATTTAGCTGTGCAGGTGAGTCTAGATTCCCACTATTTTTTAAATTTTTTTCATTCCAACTGCTTATTCCATGATGTTACTCTCGGATTTGCATCTGAAAAATTGCCACACACGGCTCAGTAGTCAGAAGTTTGGGTTGTAAGTGGCAGGTTGGGGCTGGGATACTGATTCTGTCTTTTCCAACCAATCATTGCGGCCTCCTTGTCAGGGGTCCTATCGGCTCCCAGTGGGGGAGTCAGGACCTCGGAGGAAGCCCTTAGGGTAAAAGTTCAGGCACAAGTACAGGCAAAGGTTCAATGGCAGGCAGAAGGATAAAGAATCCAAAGTCCAGGCAGGGGTCAAAGTCCAAGATAAACAATAATACAGCACCCAGGAACACTAAATAACAGATCCTATAATTGGGCAGCGTCTGGATGGCTAGGGCACCCTTTTAGTTACAAATTTGGCGCCATCGATGACGTCACTGCATCAGCGTCGATGCGTCGGCGTCCACGTCGACGTGCTGATGTCATTGCGCAGGTGCCGCTACCCACATGGCGGCCATGAGTGCAGCCATTTTGGGAGCGACGCCGGTGAAGAAGGATGCTCAGGGCGGCGTTCCTGACACTCCTATTTCTTCTACTAAAATTGTTATAAGAATAGGTTTTCTACTTTCTTGTTGTAGTATATCCTGTCTTGAAATATAAATTGGTTTGATTCACACAAACTAGTTCAGGTGCTATTTATATTGTTATAATACACAAAAGCTATGAATATCTTGTAAATTATATCCTTATAAACGGTGAGTTCTGATGTCATCAGTTATAAACGGTGAGTTCTGATGTCATTTCTGTCACATGACTCACTGAAATTTGTGTATTATAATAAATAAAGTACCCCCAGTTGCAAAATATGAGGATATTAGAAGTTACCTCGGAGTTCCATGACCTGTATAAAAGCACTCGACCTTCGTCCTCGTGTTTTTATATGGTCATGAAACTCCTCGGTAACTTATAATATCCTTATATTTTACAAGAGGGGGTACTTTATTCACTATATATATGGAACCTTAACTGGTGAACATATTATTTGCAGCATGAGAAATGAGAACAACATATATCTAGGTAATATATACAATAAACTTGTTGTTCATTAGTGTAGTGATCACAGTGGGTGATTGTTTACACCATGTGTTGTAATGCCTACAGAGTATCTAGGACATATTATTGCTGTTCCGAGACTGTAATGAAGTGTTGCATTTTGCATTTATTCTTCATATATCTTCAAGCAGCTGGGTTTGCTGCTACTTTTGCCACTAATGAGCCATCTGCCTTGGAAACAAGCCTTTACTCTACATGTATTTCCTAATCTACGTATTCGTTAATCATGTTATTACTCTGAAGAGTAGGTATTAATGAGGTGGCATTTTGTGGGTTAAAAGTACCCTTCTGGAATAAAACAACAAAGCACAAAATGAGTGTTTCTGTGTGCTTTTTTATAACATACAGCAATAACCAAAGCCGCATCGCAATTGGATGGTAACGTTCTGTAACATTCATGAGAAAATATAAATGCAGATAATGAAATTTTCATGGCAAACAATTTGCTCATTTCCAATCATTCTGTAATCTTCGCAAGTAAGATCACACATTTAAGGGTCTATTTTTTAAACCTCTGGTCAAAAAACTCAAATTTTAAGTGAAAATGTTTTTATACCCCCAGGCTGATAAAATAAAGTTATTTGATTCAAAGTGTTACGCATCAACTTTTTTTATCTGATTTTTTGATAAATTAGGTAAATTCATGGATGGGAGTTAGGTAGACTTTGTTTTAATAAACAAATGGGAAAATTTAATACATACCTTTTTAGTGTACAGACCATTATAGGTGAACAAATAATATTGGTCTGTATTTTGGCACCTATTTAGTTTGCTTGTAGTTATAGAGGATCAGCATACTCACAGACAGCACAAGCCACAAGATTCTTGGATTAAAACGCCTTTATTAGGACATGGGTTTTGACCCAAAAAATCAGCTACGTTTTTAGACTGCCATTAGTGTTTTTTCAAGCTAGCTTGATAAACGACTCATGGCAGTCTGAAACGTTGCTGATTAAGCAGTGGGCATATAGGTTCCCCACACTAAATTCCAGAAAGTAGAACAAGATGCCGGTATTTGTAAAATAACTGTAACTTCATTCTTTCCAGAGACCAAAGTTTTAACACACACACCACCAGCCATTAAATATTTCTCACACAGTTTTTCACAGGCATTCACAGTTGAATGCGTACTTTCAAAAGTTGAAGTTTTAGATTTGAGGTTGTCTTTTGTTTGAGAGAAAACTGGAAACCAGTAAAGATATTTGCATATGAAAGTAGCTGATGGAAATGTGAATTAATTTAGGTAGGAAATAATTAAGGGGTAGATACTAGTGATGTACGGGTCGAGAATTTCTCGACCCACACCCAACCCTAACCCGCCCCCTCCCAATCTGCACCCGTCCTGGCCTGCTGCTGCCCCTCTATTTATAGACCTGCTCCTGCCCCGCCCCACAGTGATGTTACAAAAGGGGTGGGCGGGTGCAAGTCTATAAATCTGGTGCTGGAAGTGCTAAGTCACGGGCAGGGAGAGCAGGAGAAGTATGCGACCCTTAGATTTTGTGCAGGAGTTGGCCCGACCCGTGGGTAAACCCGCGGGCCAGCCCCACTAGTAGATACATGTTTTGATTCCTACATGCTGTATCCTATGAGTCCTACACTTGTTGTTATCTAGGCACAGACAAGACACAAGGCTGTAAAGATTGCATTAAGGGGCACATTTATTAAGGGTCGAATTTGAATTTTCTAATTTTTTTTATGGTCAAAACTGTCAAATTCGACTAGAGAATTATCCAAACTCGATTCTAGCTTTTTTAAAAAAAATTCAAATTAAATGTATCCTACTTTGGCCCTTTAAGAATTAAAATTTGACTATTTACAGCCTAAAACCTGCCAAATTACTGTTTAAGTCAATGGGAGAGGTCCAAGGATCAATTTGGAGATGTTAGCAACCACTTCCTGACATTCACGTTTTTTTCAGAGAAAAAACTCAAATTGAGTTTGCTCGAATTTGAATCAAATATGATTTGAGTTTTTGGGGAGTTTAAAATTGTCAGAGTTTTAATAATTGTATTAATAAATAAATTTGAATTTAAGGGAGTTTAAAAAAACTCACATGAATTTGAATTTCGACCCTTGATAAATGTGCCTCCCCATCTTGATTTCCATCATCAGTAACACCAGTAGTGCCACAATCAGGACATCTGTATTACAGCTTATTAATACTAATCAAACTAAGGACAGTTTGTAGTGCTATATCAGACCTAGAAGCAAGAGCCCACCAGTGGTCCCTTACAGAATACAGTCTGCATTAAACAAAAATAAGGAATTTGTTTGCACCTGGGCAAAATTCTAAACTTTCCATCTATTGCCCAACCCCCCTCACATCACTTGGCAGACAATTAAAAATTTTTAAGACTATACATGTTACAAAATAATGTATTCTAAGTACTATCTACTGTTTATTAGTGCTCGTCTGAATCATCTCTATTCTACTAGCAGCTAGTGGTTGCAGTCTCCTGTCCAAACACAATTATCTTGTTTTTAGTCAGACTAAAGATTTCCAGATTGAAATCCCATTTCCTAACGCTAATGCTTTTCCCATCCACAACCTGCTTGCTTTTCCAATTATTGTGTTCCAATGGTTACTCTGTTTTGTCATCTAAGACAGCAGCACCAAATTCCCTTCCCTATTTTTATATTTACCATGTAATCAAATGTAGACTCACATGTCTTAATTGTATTACAATACAATGAAATGCTTTACAAATACTATATATATTATACATTGATGGGCATTTTTATCATTTACAAAGAGTCAAGACCATCAGCACCATACCATCTGTATCTCATTAATAGACTAATTCAATTAAATACAGCTTAACATAGGCCTCTGCATTGTCCAGAGGCACCATTCTCTTTCAACTTTCATGCATGCTTTTTCATTCCTTAATGTCTTCATTCTCATACAGGGCTATGAGTATTATTCATTCAGGAAGATTAAGTAAAGTGTCCTTGACGACTAAGTATATGCAATGCATAAACAACACATTGTATGATGCAGTAAAAGTACCTTCACCTGTGGCACTAAAACTAGAAAGATAAGACTTTATTGATTTAACAGGATGTTGCCAAATAATGCTGTATTTTTTAAAATAAATAATTTGCCATATTTACTGTCTTAAGTAGTCAAATGTAGCCTTTTGTAACATTAAAGATCTAGGGGGTAATGTAAAAACAGGTGACATATTAGCTCCAGGGCTAGTCACCCATACCAAATAAGTTATTTGCTTTCAATCTGCAGGCCAGCCCCTGGACACTACTCTGTGCAAAGAGAGGCAAGCCAGAGGGTACAAATACTGTGTAAATGATTACTAAAGGGCACATGTTTGCACTCACACCCCCAGGGCCACAAATGACCCTTCTTCTGTGCTGCTCTGATCTGCATTGGAAAGTATCAATTTCCTGCCTCCACTGGGAGTACAAATTTGAGATGTGGAGGTTTGTCAACAAACGTCTAGAAGAATGATACAGATTAGGTCAGAGATAGACAATTAGTCACATAAAGGAAAGTTATGATATGTCCCCTTTAACAAGTAACAGTTGAGGCAATTTTTCTGGACACAAGTTTTTTTTAAATCTTTATTAAAACCTTCATTACGTGAAAATGTTGAGCCTACTACTGTACAATGTCATTCTACTCTGCCAGTGTATCCCATACTCTGCCTGTGTGCACTATACTCTGCCTGTGTGTGCCATACTCTGCCTATGTGCACTATACTCTGCCTGTGTGTGCCATACTCTGCCTGCCCTGTGCTGCCTGTGTGTATGCCATACTCTATCTGCTCAACGCTACCAATGCATGTGATACTCTGCCATCACTATGATACCTGTGTGTGCCATACTCAGTCTGCACTACTCTGCCAGTGTATCCCATACTCTGCCTACCCTAGGTTCCTTGTGTGTTTCATACTCTGCCTGTCCTATGCTGCCATACTCTGCCTGCCCTACACTGTCTGTATGTGCCATACTCTGCCTGTTCCAACTCTGTGGGAGGTGAGCCTGGTAGGGGCTTGTTGGCATTTGGAAATAGTTTTATGGGATCCCTAGGATTTTTAATTATGAGCTGGCGTTTGCTGTGTTATCCACAGGGGAGGAGGAGGCATAGGATTTAAGGGTATGTCTTAATACAAACTTTTTTCACATATGGTTTGTGGGTAATATCTCAGCAATGAGTACCAACCATTTTTTTAAGGTGGATATAGTAGAAAAAGTTCTTGTAATGGGTGTGGTTTAAATTAAATGTGATTTAAAAACTGTCAGTGTTATTATTCCTCCACCAAGTAGGCCATAAAAATTCCAACCCTCAGAACCACAGAAGTTGAACAGCTCTGTACTAGTATATAGAAAGAGAAACAGAAACATGCATTTCAAATGGATCCAAAGAAATTATTTTATATTACCTCCCATCCCAAATTCCAAGAAAAGAATAAAGGGGGACTGCAAAATAGCAAGTAGATTTTGGCTTTCAATATCATTACAGGATTAAAGGAAATATGAGTTTATTAAAAAATGAAATTCTGCATTGCTGAAATAAATACATTTGTTATAAGTATACAATTGTCCAAGTAATTATGTGATATCACCATTATGTAAGGTTCCTAATCTGTAAAGACACAGATTTAATTGACATTAAAACATCCAGATAATAAGATCTACTTACTCCTGACTATGGAATATGACTATCCAATATGGGGTAAAGGGGGGTAAGGTCTCTAGATTACACAGAGGCCATTCTGCTATGGCAGGGGATGACTGTCAGTGCCACCAAAGTTAGTACACACATAGGGAACCCTTGAGATTTATTTTTATTACCCCCCCATCCCGAATGGCAAGGAACATTGGAAAATAATTGATAACACATAGCCATTACCTTTCTATATCTGTCTTGGCTAGTGATGAGCGAATCTGTTGGCAAAAAATTTGAGTAATGTATTGAAGTCAATGGGAGTTTTTTCTTGTGGTAACTTTTTTGTCCAAATGCATTAAAGTCAATGGCTGTCTTTTGTTATGGCGACTTTTTAGTCTCTGCAACATTTTTGTCTCTGTGACTTTTTGTTGCCTTACTGTTGCAAAACACCGTCATTTTGATAAAGCAGGTAGGCACACTGGACTACATAGTTAAAATGAATACAGAAATTTACAAATTACATCTCCAAAAAAGCTGAACACATGCTTGGATATTGGCACTTGATCATAGGCTAAGGGCACAAAACGAATAAGGCTATTTGTTATTAAATGTAATTTCTAAATAAATCATTCTACTTTTCTTTTAACCATGTGATTCAGTGTGCCTGTCTGCTACACTGAAATTTTAATCCGAGACCTAAACTGTCCAGCTAAAGGTCCAGCTAGAGCACCTGGACCTCAGTATTTACTGTAGTGAGTTTCACTCCTTTTTTTGGATATAGTGAAACTACAGCACACACCATAGAAGTAGTTGAAGCCATTGTAGCCCCAAATGGTCCAATTTAGGTTTCAATGCAATGCAGGAATTCAGTGCTATTTTCAACGTTACATTTCCTAACATATGGCACCTAAACTATACAGTGGGCACATGTATAGGGCAAAATAACAACTCTATTTTATTTTATGATGCTTTCCCAGCCGTGTGTAGTGTAATGTTTTTGCTGCTACATATACGTCCATTGTACTTTAACTTGGCGCCGTATACAAATTAGGCATCGCTAGCGTAACTTCGCTTTGCTTGACGAATTAACGCTAGTGCAACTTTGCTACCTTTCTCCTCCCTGAGCGCAACTTCAGATTTTAGTGAATTAGTGGCGCCCTGGCGAAACTTCGTCTGGTGAGGTGCGGTGAAGGTGTTGCTAGCGCATTTTCGGCGACCCTTGCTATTAACATAAATGAAATAATGTAGTACAATAACAATACCCATTGCCCACTATAGCAAAGAAATCCTTAATCATGATACAGTAGAAGCTTGCGATTATTAAACATAGTAAGAGTCATTTATGAGCACAAGTGCAGCATGCAAAGTGCAACTTTGGATGTAACACTAGTACATTGAATAGGAATATCTAAAATTGGAATTTATTGTTTATGGTAATAAGATCCCTTCAAGTGACCACTTTAATATCCTATTCCACACAGTATTGAAGTGCTCTACCTCTGTATGCTTTCTTTCGAAATCAGGTGCTCAGCAGTAAAATATCCCACCTGCCATGGGTTAGAAAATACACATGCAAAGTCCAAAGCACTGCGGCACACTGACAAGATGACTGTGTTTGTATTCGTGGTATTTATTGGCTCCAATTCAAGTAGACAAAGGGCCCTTTGTCTACTTGAATTGGAGCCAATAAATACCACGAATACAAACACAGTCATCTTGTCAGTGTGTCGTAGTGCTTTGGACTTTGCACTTTAATATCCTAGGGAAAAGAGTTTTCCAAAACTCTGCCGAGCCTTACTTTTAAATTTCATAAAGCATTCCGTACGGATAAGCTCCTCGAAAAGAAATACGATGTGACAAACCGGAATGGATTTTTATTTTAAAAACATTTTGCAGAATTCCCCCCTCCCCCCGTTGAATTATTCTTTACAAATTTCACCTTTGAAATAAATATTCTTCTGAACTTACAAAGCAGAAGGTTGTATTTGAAGCCAAGCACAGCAGTGCCGCATAAATTGTGCAGTTCCTTCAGTGAGGCCTGTACCCTGTGGATTTTGTTCTTTTCTGTGCGGATGAGTCACGTCCTTGTTCATATTATGCATACAGGTGGCGCACTGCTGAGAATGCTCCCTGATCACCATTGCATTGTGCAATATGATCCGCCAAAAAGTAACAGCACATTCACTTCAAAGATGATTTTGAGAAGAATGGAAATATGAATACAATAGGACAGTAAGGCAATACATCTTTTAAACACACAATTTTCTTTCTATGATGTAAATTGACAATGTAATCCTAACCTTGTCTAGAGCAATAGTTATAGTATAATCCCTTTATACTTTTGGGGTTAGAAAGAACGGAAGAATTAAAAACAACTCAAATCTCCTGTACGTCCCCAGTGCTTCAGACCCAATTTATATGCGGCTGGGCAGCATGCTGCCCTGGGCTCAGACCTTTGTGGCAGTCCCACAAATCCAAGCCACCCCTCTTGTGTCCAACATTGATAAGGCTATTACTTAGAAAAAGGTTACAGATATAGAGAAATATTGTTGAATTAGCCACCTTAAGATAGTTCCAAGAATATCTAGGACAGCAAGTTGGTGTTTATGCCAAACTTCACCCTACTGAGCTTGCATATAAGTGCAATTACATATTTACTCAAAATCTGAACTATAACTTTCCTTTATTTTGGTACTGGAGTCTCCATAGTAGGGCAGGCCCATACTTTTGAAACCAATAATGGGTTGTTTGCCTTAATTGGGAAATGGCTCTCCATAGAAATGGCACATGGAGAGGTTTTGGACCCTTTATTTTTAAGCAACCTGAAACCACACCGTCATTGATTTTCTTTTCTATTGGCTGCAAATACTTCCACAATTTCTTGTCAAGTGATAGTTGCCTGGAATCGTAGCAGTTCATAGTCAATGAGGGCAGTTTAAGGTGCTTTGGCACCGTGTGCTACTTCAAAAAACAGAGGCCCATTTATTGAAGGTCGAATTTTAGTGGTATTAGGGCTTTTTGAATCCACAATAAAATACATTTTCTGTAAAACCATGAATGCCTTGAAAGTTATTAAAAAATCCAATTATAAAGGGTCAAACAGGAAAAACCCTGAACAATGCGCTAAAAATATAAACCTTTTAAATTTTTTTTAGGGAAAAAATATTATTTGTGAAAAAAAAATCAGAATTTTAGTAAATCGGCCCCATTGCTCATAAGTCCAAAACAGTATTGGAGGGTAGTGGGTGGAAGTATGGTTTGGGAAGGCTACCAATAAAGAGCTTTCCACTGGAGAACTTATACATATATATGGGTATGTAGCTGGTTGTCTCTTTTTGGGGAGACCTAATCCCTGAATCATCATTATTTCCCCCTATGGGCTGAAAGAGAAGAATAGAAGAAAATAATTTTTGTTACCAGAATAATTACTTTTTTAGTAATTATTACCGAACCAGTAACAGGTTGTCTCTTTTTGGGGAGACTTAATCCCTCAATCTTCATTATTTCCCCCCTATGGCCTGAAAGAGAAGAATAGAAGAAAATAATTTTTGTTACCAGAATAATTACTTTTTTTAGTAAGAAACACTATTACATTTGAAGTGTACTTGTAGAGTCTATAAAACATACAATATATTATCCACTGCAAGACAGGTAGATAAATACACCCAAAGGAAAAATTGTTTACACAAAGGAAAACATTTCACCTTGCACATTTTTAATTAAAGACTGTTATTTCTACCTTTATTTAATTTTATTTTAACCATCAAAATAAAGAGAAAAGAGCAAGAAAAAAAAGAACAAATGGAGCAAAAAGCATGAAAGGTAGGAAAGGTATCTGTCGCAGAACAAGAGATTAGTGTATTTTATTGTATTTCCATGTAAGTGTTTTAAACTGGACTTACACAAGTTTGTCTGCTGAGTTGGCAGCTTATTCTGATGTCATTGAATCAGATTTATAGAAATAATTAATAGAATTAATCTTTTTTAATATGGGAGAAATGCATTGCACCATATTTTCCTCAGTTCCACCTGTCATCAACTGTATGGAGAGTGTTTACGCAATAGCCAACCTCACTGGCATTTAAAGATCTACCTTGATTTTATGTTTGGACTAGATCTAATAAACCATAGAAGCTGTTCAGCAAGCAGCATTTAATGGCCATCTGTTTGAATTCAAACATCTGATTGTTTTCTATGGGTTACTAGACCTGGTAAAACATTTTCATTTATTATGGGTTGGGTGCAAGTGCAGGAGCTTTAAGGTTTCTTTTGGAACCCCATGCACAAAACATCTAAACCTGGTCCTTCCAGTGTCGCTATTGACACATAGCACCAGAGCATGGTTTACTTTGTAACTTATTTAAACCATCAAACCCCAAATGCCTTTTGGAATGTTGTAGTAGTGGATGACACATTCTTTCAGGTATTTAGTGATGTGAAAAACTCTAGGTAACCTACAATGTTCTGTCTAATACTCTTTAAAGGTTAGCATTCTGTTTTATTCAGCTTAGGCGTAACCACATACATACAGATAATAAGTTCTCTTGAATATTTAAAAGATCCGGGGAAGAGAGAGCAATAACAAAGCTGAATAAAACAAGTTCAAGGCAGTAACAGAAGGAATGAGAAAAATTTGATTTAAATCTATGGTACAATAAGAATTGGAAAAACAATGATGCAGTTGTGATGGGAGATAGAAATTAACACAAAAAAGGGAAGAAAGGGAAGAAAGGGAGCAGTGAAAAAGAATGAAAGCAAGAAACTGAGAAGATGGAAAGTTAATGGGTGAAAAAAATTAAAGATATGCATCAAAAGTACAGATGTGGGATCTGGTATCCGTTTACCCATTATCCAGAAAGCTCCTAATTATGGAAAGGCTGTCTCCCATAGACTCCATTTTATACAAATAATCCAAATATTTAAAAATTATTTGTAACGTTCACAGTGGGAAGCCACTGTAACTGGAGTTAGTCTCACACTTGGAAGTGTGTATGATGGAAGCCCAGGGGGATAGCCATAAACAATTGAAGATGACATAGTGAATTGCAGGTTTAATGGCAACAGAAGATAACAGGAACAGGCCAAAAATCAAATACAAGGTCTAGACAAGTCATTACCAGGAAATCAGGAGGGTAAGGAATGCTGGAACAAGGAACGCAGGTCATCCAGGAACAAACAAAATACATTCAATGACTCAGCCCTGAGCAAAGCTCAGGCCGGGGTTTATAAAGGGCAGATGATGGGGAATAGAAAACAAATGAGGGAAACGAGGTGGGTGGAGAACAGGGAGGAGACATACTGAGAACAGGCAGATATACAGGAACAACAATAACAAGGTCAGGACGAGCCCCAAAAGCCTCCAGTGACTCACTCTGCAAGTGCAAGAGTCCTGGACAGTGTAAACCAGAGTTCGAGTCCCGGCTATTCCTGACATTACTCCTCCTTGAGGATCGACCACCTGGTGATCCCAAAATCGAATGGCCCCCTGTCCTTTTTAATTACTGGGGGCATCAACAGGGACAGAAGCCACTTTGCCAGAGTCAGGAACCCCCTCATCAGGATCAGGGACCAGAGCAGAAACATTGCCAGGATTGGAAACCAGGAAAGGAGCCAGAGCAGAAACATCACAGGCACCCATTACAGGTGGCAGACCAGGAGCACAGATGGCACCCATTACAGGTGGCGGACCAGGAGCAGAGGAGGCACCCATCACAGGTGGCAGATCAGGAGCACAGGAGTCACCCATTACTGGTGGCGGACCAGGAGCACAGGAGGCACCCATTACAGGTGGTGGACCAGGAGCACAGGAGGCACCCATTATAGATGGAGGACCAGAAGCACAGACACCCATTACAGGTGGCGGACCAGGAGCAGAAAGGTCCTCAGGGCCGGAGGCCAGGGCAGAAAGGTCCTCAGGCCCAGAGGCCAGGGCAGAAAGGTCCTCAGGCCCAGAGGCCAGGGCAGAAAGGTCCTCAGGCCCAGAGGCCAGGGCAGAAAGGTCCTCAGGCCCAGAGGCCAGGGCAGAAAGGTCCTCAGGCCCAGAGGCCAGGGCAGAAAGGTCCTCAGGCCCAGAGGCCAGGGCAGAAAGGTCCTCAGGCCCAGAGGCCAGGGCAGAAAGGTCCTCAGGCCCAGAGGCCAGGGCAGAAAGGTCCTCAGGCCCGGAGGCCAGGGCAGACAGTGGCTGGGAAGCCGGCACAGGAACAGACACTGGCTGAGAAGCCAGAACCAAAACAGACACTGGCTGGGAAGCCGACATGGGAACAGACATTGGCTGGGATGCCAGCAACGAGGCAGGAGACTGGAGAGCCAGCACAGGGACTGCAGCAGAGTTTTGCTGAACTGCATCTAGCTTGTCGGAGAAAGAATGCAGACTTTGAATGATGTAGTCCTGCTTCCCCTCACATACCTCTAGGTGATGAAGGAGGGTAGAGATTAGCATCTCAGTGGTCAGAGGAACAGTGGTAACTTGACCTTCGGCCTCATCTTCCCCATCCCAAGGAAGCTGCAATTCAACAACAGAACCAAAAGGCATGGAGGGCTTTCCAAACAGCTTCCTGCAGTTAGGCTGAGTCATTCTGTAATTTTCACAGCGGGAAGCCACTGTAACTGGAGTTAGTCTCACACTTGGAAGGGGGGTAGCCATAAACAATTGGAGATGACATAGTGAATTGCAAGTTTAATGGCAACAGAAAATAACAGGAACAGGCCAAAAATCAAATACAAGGTCTAGACAAAGTCATTACCAGGAAATCAGGAGGGCAAGGAATGCTGGAACAAGAACACTGGAACAAGAACACTGGAACAAGAATTTCAGGAATACAGGAACAAGGAACGCAGGACATCCAGGAACAAACAAAATACATTCAATGATTCCACTCTGAGCAAAGCTCAGGGCGGAGTTTATAAGGGCAGACGATGGGGAATAGAAAACACATGAGGGAAACGAGGTGGGTGGAGAGCAGGAAGGAGACATACTGGGAACAGGCAGATATACAGGAACAGTAATAACAAGGTCAGGACCAGTGGCTCACTCGGTAAGTGCAAGAGTCCTGGACAGTATAAACTAGAGTTCGAGTCCTGGCTGATCCTGACATTATTTCCCTTTTCTCTGTAATAATAAAACAGTAATACTTAATCCAAACTAAGATATCATTGATCCCTATTGGAAGCAAAACCAGCCTATTGGGTTTATTTAATATTTAGAAGATTTTATAGTAGACTTAAGGTATGAATATCCAAATTACAGAAAGATCCCTTATCTGAAAAACCCCAGATCATGAGAATTCTGGATAACAGGTCCCATACCTGTATGTGACATATCAATTGGTCAGTACTAATTTACACATTAAGAAGTTGTTTCTGTTTATTTCTGAGAATTTCTTTTTAATGTAACCGTCAGAGGACAAACACACCACTTATGCTCTTTCATTAGGTTAAACAATGACCAATGAAGAATGCATCCTCTAACAAACACTTAGGGGCACATTTACTAAGCTCAAGTGAAGGATTAGAATAAAAAATACTTTGAATTTCGAAGTTTTTTTTTGGCTACTTCGACCATCGAATTGGCTACTTCGACCTTCGACTATGACTTTGAATCGAACGATTCGAACTAAAAATCGTTCGACTATTCGACCATTCGATAGTCGAAGTACTGTCTCTTTAAATAAAACTTCGACTACCTACTTCGCCACCTAAAACCTACCAAGCACCAATGTTAGCCTATGGGGAAGGTCCCCATAAGCTTTCTAAGGTTTTTTTGATTGAAGGAAAATCGTTCGATCGATGGATTAAAATCCTTCGAATCGTTCGATTCGAAGGATTTAATTCTTCGATCGAACGATTTTTCCTTCGATCGTTTGATCGAACTAAATGTGGTAAATCCTTCAACTTCGATATTCAAGTCGAAGGATTTTACTTCGATAGTCGAATATCGAGGGTTAATTAACCCTCGATATTCGACCAATAGTAAATTTGCCCCATAGATTTGCACAATTCATAATTGAAATTACAACTTTTCCATGTTGGATGGTAGCACAGCCCTTAGACTTACCTGATGCAAAGTCTTTAGGATTAATATATTGGATACACAAGGGCATAATGATCTAGATTAAAACTGAAACTCATATATGTTTCTGCAAGGAAAATGAGGTTTTACCCGTTACGTGTAAAGGCTATACCACTGTGTAATGAAAATATTTGCTGTTATTCATAGGATATCTTCAGCCTCATTGGACCAATCCAGTACAAGATAATTGCTTATGCATTACTGGGCCAAGCTAATCTTTCAGTCTTTCATTAGGTAACTACTTCCATCTTTATGTTACAGGACCACCATGTTTTTTTTATCAATTAATTTCCCCTGTACTTTATGTGTAATATTACCCTGAATTATATAATTATATATAACTTTTAAGTATCCAGGGGAGCAATTGAAAATATGCTCATACAGTAGTATTTAAAAAAAACAAAAAAACATTTTAGCAGAATATCAAGCTGGGAGCCAATTATTTTGCCCACTTTTATAGAGCTAGGGACAAATGTGCCTTGTATTATTTCTACAGGGACATCATAGCAAAGCCTAAGTAGCATGGTGCTAGAGTAATGTATTTCAGGTATGGGATCCGTTATTTGGAAACCAATGTCCAGAAGGCTCTGAATTACAGAAATGCCATCTTTCACAGACTCCATTTAATCCAAATAATGTAATTTAAAAAAAAATTCCCAGTTTCTTGCACTTGATTCAAATTAAGATATAATTAATCCTTATTGGGTTTAATTAATGTCTAAATGATTTTCTAGTAGGCTCAAGGTATGGAGATCCGAATTACGTAAATACCCATTATCTGGAGAACCCTAGGTCCCAAGCATTCTGGATTACAGGTCCCATACCTGTACATATTATTCATTCATTCAGCATTAGAGCATTTACCTGGTCCCTATTTAAAATGTTTTAATATGTTATTACCTTTTATAATGGAGTAATGTACTGTATATAATCAATGTAAAGATTTTTTGTACCAAAAGCACTGGAATGACATGAGCAAAGCTCAAAAGATCCTACTTCTATTCATGATGAAATTCTAAATTGTGATAACCATTTGCATTGCTTTTATATCTGCAATATTCCTTTTTACAGTTTAAGTGGTTGTGACATCTGCTGCTGAGGGAAACTTTATTGCACATTTTCCCATCTGCAATCATCCTAATCTATCCATTCTTACTCAGTAATCTCTTCAAAATGAAATTATTTACTGTAAATCAGAGAAAAAAATAAGAAGAGGGATAAGCAGAGGGGATAATTCAAAATATTACTATGGCTGATCTATCTCCCTCTTGTGGACATTACTTTAATCAGGTCAGGAATGATATAAAATCCAGCCTTTTGTGCGAATAGGTTAGGAAAGAAAAAAATAATGATCAAAAAGAATTTTGCATTGTATTTTTTTCCCATACCACCCCCACATTTTTGAAAGGTTGGTTTGGCCAATTAGCCTCTGCTGCTATTGCTCAAAAGCTGAATGTTTAGGATAAAAAAAACGGGTATGTAATTCTAGATGTGCATTTGGTCCTCCTCTAACCTGCAAATACATAGACCTAACATCCATGTGGTCGTTGTGAATACAGAGCACCCCAGAACCTTCTTTTAGAATGCCTATATTTTTCTAGTCCCAACTAAATTCCATAATGTGCAGCGTTAGACTACCGATGAGCAAACTTGCAATGATTCAGTTCATAAAACTGAAAAATGTCTCCAAATTGTATTGAAGTCAATGGGAAGGGGCCATTACAATGTGATTAAGGGTTTTTAGATCTGCAATAACATATACATTGATCTTGTTAGAGAAGGTCCTTCTACTGCTGCTGCTGTAACTGTCCTTCATAGAAAAAATATTGACAATTTCTTTCAGACATGCCCAAACAACTCTTGGCTAGAAAGAGCTCTAATCTCATTAGTTGAAATGGAAGGCTAGAGTGAATTATAATGACATCTGCATCTTTTTCCCGGCACAACAGATCGCATGGTGAGAGTCTAACGATGGAGAAACCACAAATATTTTCACAAAACTGTTCGCTCATCTCTGTTAAAGACAGCTGAACAAAGTGTGTCATGTTTAATTTTGTACTACATGTTTGTAGAACTAGGTCTTGTATTTTTCAAATATAAGTGAGTTATTTATCAAAGTCCGATTTTATCTCAACATTTTCTGCTACGAATTCTGATCAAGTCCGCTTGGGTTTTTGATGCTTATTTATTATTAAATTTTCCCAAGAATTTGCTTTGCGAGAACAAAATCAGATTTTCATGATTTTTTCGGATTTTTCAACTCGAAAATTTATATTTCTTATGCTTTTTTGCCCGAAAACTCAGAAAACTTCGGGGTATTGCACGAAACAATCATTGGGACTTCTCCCATTGACTTATATGCAACCTCGACAGGTCTAAGATGCCGGATTTTCTAATTCTGACTTTTCCATCATCGGAGTTTAATAAACTCTGAAAAATTTGTCTTTTAAAAGTCCGATTTTATATAAAAAAAAAAATCTTCTGAGTTTAGTAAATAACCAAATTTAAAAAAAAAATGGATTTCCATGGCTCGTTTTTCGTGAAATAATAAAAGCTTCTTTATTTATTGTTATATTAATTGCATGTCAGCTTTGACACAGTGCACATTGTCATTACTACTGACCGGTTTCGTACCTCATGTTACTTCCTCAGAGTATAGTAAATAACCCCTTAATTGTATACAAATGTATAGAAATGTGTACAAAATGTAATTATCAATGCATAAACTTTAAACCGGTCATAGAAATTATCTTCAAACAAATCTTGTATTGGCTTTAGGTCATTCAGTCACATCAATTGAATGAAACTTTTTCTTTTACAATTGACTTTGATACATTTGGGGGCACATTTACTATGGGTTAATTAACCCTCGATATTTGACCATCGAAGTTAAATCCTTCGACTTCGAATATTGAAGTCGAAGGATTTACCGTAATTTGTTCGATCGAACGATCGAAGTAAAAATCTTTGATCGAACGATTAAATCCATCGATCTAACGATTTTCCTTCGATCAGAAATTGCTAGGAAAGCCTATGGGGACCTTCCCCATAGGCTAACATTGGTGCTCGGTAGGTTTTAGATGGCGAAGTAGGTGGTCGAAGTTTTTTTTAAAGAGACAGTACTTCGACTATCGAATGGTCGAATAGTTGAACGATTCTTAGTTCGAATCGTTAGATTCGAAGTCGAAGTCGTAGTCGAAGGTCGAAGTAGCCAAAAAAATACGAAATTCAAAGTATTTTTTATTCTAATCCTTCACTCGAGCTTAGTAAATGTGCGTGCCCCTTGGAGGGAGAAAAATTATTGTGTGTAAATAAAATTTGACACCTATACGTTTCGCACATTTTTCGGGACAGATGCACTCATCACTAAATGATCGCACATGGCAAATTTTTATGAACAGTACTGCAACTTGCCCCCTCTTTTAATTTATGAAGAAGGAATACAATGAGAACCATTTACACACATTATATCAGTTATAAGAATGTATTGCTTGAAAATTTCCCATGGGCTGCTTCCTGGAATAAACAAAGTATCTGCTAATAAACCATATTTGCCCCAAATTACTCTGTAGGATATTATTTGGAACAGAACACAAAAGTGTTTTCTGGTCAAATGCTAAATTGTCTCTGAAAAAAAAAGTAGGTATCATTTCATCTCAGAATCAAGCAAAGTATTTATAATAATGATCAGAAAATCAATTCTTGACATGTAATAGTAAACAGATGATGGACCTAAAGCCTTTTTATAATCTTTGTTTCTATGACTGGGAGACATGTTCAATCAATACACAATACAAAACAAATATTTATGTCAGAATACTCACAATAGCTTTGATCTGTCCATGAATGATCATAATTTTGTCTGTATAGAACGCACAGGGAATTTACTAAAACCTGAATTTTTCTCATTTTTATGAAAGCACAAATAAACATATTTCCACGAGTGTCAGTCATTTATCAAAAGCTCCAAACTGAAAAAGTCACAGAAAAGTTGTGAAAAACCGCAACTTTTCTGACTTGTTGCATGTAACCATGACTTTTTCATATTGTCACACAAAAGCCAGCATCAAAAACCCCTGAAAACCTCACAAACCATGAAGCAAAGAAAGAATTTCCAGTTGTAAAAGAGACATCTGCCATTGACATTGCCATATGATTTTGACAGGTTTTCGACAGGTTTTAGCTAGAGTATTTTCAGATTTGGAATTGCCGCAGTTTTGTCGCATATTAAATCCCGGAGAAGTTCAGCTTTTTTTACATGACTTTTTTGGGTTTTTGGCAGCAAAAAGCCTGACCTGAAAAAGATGCGGTTTAGCAGATCGGCTCCTAACTGTTCATGCATATTTGCTCTTAGAATATACATGTTCCTCAAAGATCAGGCCAGTTAACTATCCCATCCTACCCATACCTTATCATTGCTCAGTGCTTGAATCTTATCTCCAACTTTACTTTTCATGACCACTGTTTCTGGCATGAGTAGTTGGGCTTATTGATCTTTGCTACTGACTGATTACCTGCTGCATGTTTTCTGACAACAAACTTGTGTTGTCTGCCTTGATCCTAGTCTGTCGGCTGGTCTCGAATTGTCTCTGTGTGCTGCCATTGACCAGTGTATTGATTGATGTGTCAAGTACCCAGCTGTCCTCTTCTTCCACTGATTCAATTGAATTACTCTTCACCTTTTAGTTAGAGAGTCCTATCCCCATACTCAGGGCCAGACTTAAGCGGCGGTCCCCTAGTGAGAGTAGGCACACTGGAGCACTGGGGAGCTGCGCGCAACCTCACCACAAATCCGGGCCTGCCCATACTGGCATTGCTAACTATTCCCCAGACACAACTCTAGAAAACAAAAAAATTTCTTAAAGGGGAACTAAAGTCTAAGATAGAATAATGCTAGAAATGCCTGTAATTTGTATTCTAAATATAAACATGAAATTACTGCACCAGAAGCCTAATTAAACAATTGATTTATGCTTTCAAAGTTGGCTGCAGGGGGCTGTCATCTTGCACCTTTGTTAAACATCTTTGCAAGACCAAGACTACACACATGCTCAGTGTGGTCTGGGCTTCTGTTGGGAGGTTAAGCTTAGGGATTGTCATTAATTATCAAAACAGCACAAGTCAAATAATTTCTGCCATAGGGTCTATACAGCAGGACTGATTAGTAATCAGAATATGCAGACTGCACTAGGTCTACGGATACAAATCTCTACATGCTCGCCGGCTGCTCTACATGGAAACAAACAAAGCTGCTTGAGTTCTGGAAAGTAAGATGGGGGGGGGGCTCCCCTGTGCCATTTGAAAGTATGATCTTTCCCTGCAGAGCAGTTAGGGAGCGTCTGAAGTTTCCTATCTACAGCAGTAAGTATGACAAAGAGGGAATTTCAAAGCATACATTCAGGTTTCTTATAAAAACTGTACACATTTTTTAACTGATTTTGGAGATAGATTTAGTTTTCACTAAAGAAAGTAAAAATTGGATTTTATTTTTTTGCCTTTACATCTCCTTTAAGGCACAGCATTTAAAAGTGTCTATCAAACTACCTTCATTGTGAGGCTATTTGCCACCCCAAAACATTGTTTTCCCATCAAACAGCGCCTGAAATTTGTAGAGTACCCTGCCACTGAAGTATCAGGGTTTAAGATGCTTGTCTACTAGCGAATCTGCTGAAGTTTTGCAAAGCCAAACTATTCCTGCTCATGTGCTATAGTAAGTGCAGTGTCAATTATTTCTGCCTCTGCTTCCAATATATTTTCTTTATATCATGAAGGGAAATAGTGACAGAAAAAGGGTTGATACTAGCCTTCCTTATAAGAGAACACTTATTTGTCATTTATAATTCTGAATTAAGTCATTTATGTTTGACATCAGTGAAAATATATAATACATGTGCCGTGTGTTATTATATTTTGGCAACAATTAAGTGTCTGTAGAAGTCATAAAGATTAGCTATTCACATATACTGTATTTTTGTGTCTGTGTTTAGGGGGGAGTAGGTTGGGAACTATTCCTGCATTGGATAAAACTCAAGGGTTAGATTTAGGTATTCTGTTAGCTTCTTAGACATTCTTTGTCAAATAATGATAATATAAAGCCTCGAGCAGGCTGAAAAAAGACGAGTTATTTTTATAGGCATCTTGTAGAAGTGTCCACTGCTACTGCTTCTGACTGACAGATAGCGTCATAAATATATTCTCTCCTCATTCCTGCCATCCCCTGGGATGCAATGTACGGCTTATTGCTGTAATGCTCTAAGCTGCTTTCACTGGCCTTTACAGAACAATAAATAGTTTATTCCGGGAAGCAAACAGATTAACCTTTTCAGTGCAGATAAGGCCTGGAATGCATTGGATTGCACAAGTTATTTCTTTGCAGCAAAGCATCCTAATATCTAAAAATCTTTCTTTATGGCATAAACAACATTTTACTTCAGTTCTCCTTTTTATTGAGGTCAGGAGGCAAGGAGAAACCAGCTTAACCACTGGTAACAGGTCTAAGGATTAAAGAAAGCATTTTTAAAAGGTTATGATTAAATAAGCACAGATTCTTAATTGTTTCATTGCCATATCAGTGTACCCAATTCATGTGGGAACTGCTCATCCACCATTAGCACTATTTCAAGAGCTGGTAAAGGATACTGAAGGATTCTTTTCAAACATCTTGATTAGATGTAGTATTTATGAGTTACATTGCAAGCCTTCTTTATTATCTAATTTTGGAAAATGTTGTCTTAGGATTCTGCAGTATAAAATGGGTGCAAGCTAATAATTTTCTTTATGGATTTTTTTTTACATTTTAAAGTTCCTTATCTCCATTTGAACAAATGTCATGTTTATGGGGGTAGAGGGATGGTAATTTCATTGAAAAAAACACCCCAAACTACACTTTCTCACAGTAGTAAAAAAGGGATGTTCTTACATGTGCACTTACCTTTAACAGGCCCTAAACCATCCCCTAGCTCCTAATAGTGAGCCCTACAGGTTGGGAACCACTTACATAAAGCCGCAGGGCAGGTTTTAAGAACCTATTCCCAGTTGCACCTCCTGCTTTTCCCTAACTTGCACATCTGCATGACATGTAAATTAGGTGACAGCTAGAGGTGGAAGAGAGGATGCCAAAGTGCCTACCCCGTTAGCCCCTCATCAATACAGTGCTGACATAACAAGAAAGGCAAAAACGAAGTATGCAAAGTGGCCTGTTGCAAAATGCTGCATTTTGCACTTTGTTCTGCATAGAAAATGACCCTTATTGCATGTTGGCAGATTCTCACATAGTTTACAGAGCTCTGCAGTTAATTTGCAAAGAAATCTTCTAACATGTATATAAAGTGGCAGATATTACGCCATATAGTGGGGGATTAACAATGCTACCATAGCTGTGTTGTATATTCCAGATGTCAGACAAAGACCAAGCTTGTTTATTCCCCTGCATCCCACCAAACACGTTCTATTGCATTTTGTTTTCATTTCTTGGAATTGCTTGTCAGTTTTAGTATGTGTATCTTGCTTACAGTGCAGGGTGCTTATATCCATTTTGGACATTATGCAACTGCCAGTTTTGGAATTAAAGGAACACTAACACCAAAATATGAAAGTTTTTAAAGTAATTCATTTGTAAAGTACTGTTGCACTTGTAACCCTCCAACAGTTGTAGTTTATTGCTGTGACTCCTTCATAACAGATAGACAGGGGCACAGCCTTTTCTCCTCACCTCTCCCTAACAAAGACTGCTGTCCCTTCCTCTATCACTTTTGTAAATATTCTGAGCTTGCACACTCATTTCACACAGATGGTATTTTTAAAAAGATTGTTTATATGTAATATACTTAGAAATTAATAGAAAAAAAAAATACTCCATACAATTAGTATAAGTCAAACATTTATTTATTTATTATGTTTAATATTTTAAGATTACATACCACCAATTGTAACTCAAATTCCAAGCAATACAAGTGAGCAGACACCCTTGCAAGAGAATGAGAATTACCCCGACGTTTTGGTGTAAAAGCCTTTATCAAGGCTCAGGTTGACATAGCAGATAACAGATAAGCTCTGTAGAATACAATGGGAACTTTTCAGTTATCTACTATTTAACCAGTGCCTTTTCTTCTTTTTTCAGACTGAATGACTGCCACCATGGCTGTACAGAAGTTTTCATTTTTTGGTGTTACTGTTCCTTTAAAGGAACAGTTGATGGGCAGGGCAGAGTATGAGCAGAGTATGAAAGTATTAAAAGGCTGTGTTTAGTTAACATAAACTGGACAGCAAAACATTATCACAAATAAAAAGAAGCTTGATTTACAGTATCAAACGTGTAATGTGTTACAATGGACTCAAGGATAAGGGGGAAATGATGCCGTTGATAATAATAATGGATTTCTGCTCCCTGCTCAACCCAAGTCCCCATAGAGCAAGAACAATGATGAAAATAGAACTAGCAAGGGGTGGGAGGTAAGAGGGATTCTAAAACAGCTAGATTGGGGGGCTCACACATGCAAGTGGCATGCAGAATATTTTATGGAAATGCCATGCATCTTGCTGGAGCCCTTTGACAAGTCTGTGAGAGGAGCCTTCGTGCAAATTAATTTTTTTTTCAGTACTTAATAGGTCATTCATACTGTGAGAAAATTATAGTGTTTGATCGTCTTACATGTAGTGCTAGCCTTTAGGTTAATTACACATTTCTCAACACTGGCATCTTTTTAGCATTTAACATTTTTGTTCTTGCTATTATGGTTATTACTTTACTTTACTTTATTATTTTTTGGTTTTCAGTTAATTAACTTCTTGTTTAGCAGCTAGGGTCTTATTTACCCTAGCAACCAGGCAGTGGTTTGAATGAGAGATGGCAATATGAATAGGAGACAGCCTGCATAGAAAGACAAGTCGTAAAAAGTAACAATAACAAAAAATTGTAGCCTCAAAGAGCAATAGTTTTTGGCTGCTGGAGTCAGAGACCCCCATTTTAAAACTAGAAAGAGCCAGAAGAAGAAAAATCAAGCAAATAATTAAAAAAAAAAGTTGCTAGGAATATGGTATTCTATAACATACTAAAAGTTAACTTAAAGAGATATTGACACCAGAAATTAAACTCTTTTTTACATATTTCATAATAATGCCTTTGAAAGCTACTTATAACTTTGCCATAAAGTATTTTCACAATGCTGTTACATTACCTGTCTGATGTCCCATGTTCCTGTATGAGGGGGCTGCCATATTTGTGCAGCAGTAGTCTGTTAGCATTAGAAACTTTTTTTTTTTTCAACAATGTTTTATTTTCAATAAAGTACATAACATGTTTGGTATACACAGGTCCGGATTTGTGGAAAGGCCACCTAGGCCCGGGCCTAGGGTGACAGGATTTTAGGGGGCGGCATGCTGCCCAACCACACCCACATTGGTTCAAAAACACTGGGGATGCGCTGGAGTTACAACCATTTTTTAAATTTCCCATGAGCCAATCCCCATTGCTCCTGTCCCCCTGGAGCGGAGAGGGGCGACGAACGGCAGTGGGCCTAGGGGCGCCCACTATGTGAATCCGGCCCTGGGTATACAGGTTTACACAGTATTTTCATATTTTACAGTCAGTATGTCATTTTTAACATACACAGTTTACTTCAACACATTACAAATTTGTTCCATGCATGTACTGTTATTCCTTTTGTGTGATCCTGCAAATATATTCCCATTAAACCTAACTTAAAACAACATGTGCACTGCTTTTTATTTATGTATTACATCAGTTAAGGGTCCTTGGAGGGGCATATGATGTCTATATGATGTCATATGATGTTATTTGAAAACATTGGGGTTAATGCCTAGGTTTAAATTATGGTCATCATGTATGTCTATCCATGGGGACCATATTTTTAAAAATTTTGCCGGGCAACCCCTTCTTGTATATAACAGTTTATACAACGGTGTGGCATGTATGATCTGGGTTTCCCAAAATTGTATACTTGGGGCTGATTGTGCTTTCCATTTCATGGCAATGGATTTGCGGGCATATGCAAACATTATATATATCAGTGCTTTCTCCGCCACCATTGGCGCTAGTTCAGATATTTGGTTCAGTAGCATTCCAAGGGGTTCTACCATAATTGGAATGTCCATCATATTGGAAACATACTGTGCTATTGGCCTCCAAAATCTTTGCACCTTGGTGCAGGACCATACCACATGTATGAAATTTGCTGGTGAGAGATGGCAGCGGGGGCATTCATCCCTCTGTGTTGGAGGAATTTTTGCCAGTACATTTGGGGTAAGGTATGCTCTATGCAGGAATTTGTATTGAACCATTTTGTCTCTGGATCGCACTATATGGTCAAATATTGAGTCTAGGACTTCTTTCCATATACCAATGTCTAGCTCCGGTAAGTCATTTCAAATAGTTTACCCAGTGGAGATTTACCCTCAGTTATTAAAATAGCATAGAAACTTGACAGGCTTTTAGTGTGTGTACTGGCTAGTGCCCTTACTTCTATTTGGGAAGTTATTGCCACTCCTTTAAATTGGGAGTGTGTGGCATGCCTGAAATGAATATCCCTAAAAAACATTTTATTTGGTAGGGCATATTTCTCCTTTAAGGTTTGAAATTCCATTAGTTTACCTTCCAACATTATATCCTGGATATATTTTATTCTGTAATTGGCCCAGGCTTGCCAATCTGGTATAGTTTGTAGGTGTGGTAGTTTGGGATTACACCAAATTGGGGTAAACCCTGAACAATAGTCTGCTGGTTTGGGAAGGAGACCATGAGCTGTGTTCCATGCCCATACTACTTCTCTCATAAGTGGGGTTGCACTTGTTGCATATTAACAGCCTCGGTAAAGGAGGTTTTTAAGTTCTTCATAGGACCCTATAGTTTGGGCTTCCAACCGTGTGGCCGGGTTGTCTAGGGATGGAGTTGTCCACCATTTTGCTAATGCTAGTTTCGCAGCAAGGTAGTACAGAAAGAGGTTTGTCCTTGTCTTTATTACAGGTATTGCTGTCTGTTGAGTGGGGTCTCTACTTAGGTAGGCTAGCAATTTGCCACACTTATCACCTGACTCAAGGACGTTTGTTTTTTGATACAATATGCTTTTTTTTACTGCTTCCGTTTAAACAAGGAGGAGTGCAGCTTGTGCATTTTGCCAGGTTGCCATGGTGTTTGGGTTCTGATAAGCTATGTATTGGGCTTCTGATGACTCTGAGTCTTTTTGTTTGCCCTCTATGTGGGCCAGTGCCTGTTTCTTGGTCTGACATAAAAACGTGGTGTACTCCCACCCAGCATATGCCTTTAAAGCATCCCATATTATTGGAGCTCTTGCTGTTCTCTCATTTATTGTTAAAGGGATCCTGTCATCGGAAAACACCATCAGTTAATAGTGCTAGGCTAGCAGAATTCTGCACTGAAATCCATTTCTCAAAAGAGCAAACAGATTTTTTTATATTCAATTTTGAAATCTGACACGGGGCTAGATATTTTGTCAATTTCCCAGCTGCCCCTGGTCATGTGACTTGTGCCTGCACTTTAGTAGAGAAATGCTTTCTGGCAGGCTGCTGTTTTTCCTTCTGAAGGAGTCTCAGTGGGACATGGGTTTTTACTATTGAGTGTTGTTCTTAGATCTACCAGGCAGCTGTTGTCTTGTGGTAGGGAGCTGTTATCTGGTTACCTTCCCATTGTTCTTTTGTTTGGCTGCTGGGGGGGGGGGGAAAGGGAGGGGGGTGATATCCCTGCAACTTGCAGTACAGTAGTAAAGAGTGATTGAAGTTTATCAGAGCACAAGTCACATGACTTGGGGAAGCTGGGAAATTGACAATATGTCTAGCCCCATTTCAGATTTCAAAATTGAATATAAAAAAATCTGTTTGCTCTTTTGAGAAATGGATTTCTGTGCAGAATTCTGCTGGAGCAGTACTATTAACTGACTCATTTTGAATTTTTTTTTTCCCCATGACAGTATCCCTATAAGAATTCTGTGATTGAGGTGGCCATAAGTGTCGCCAGTTCTGGGTGGTTAATCCAGTGTTGGCTCAGTTGCCATACATTATCTTGAGGTTCTGGACTAACCTGTATGCTTAGACTAATTGGAGAGAGGTCGGATATTCCCCTGGTCAGTATCTGGATTTCCATAGTTGCCAGTGCTACTTCTGGTGATCCCAATGCTAAGTCAATTCGAGAGAGGGTGTTGTGGGCAGAATTAAAGCAAGTAAATTGTTTAACTCCTTCATTTTGGGTTCTCCACAGATCTGTTAGGTGAAACTTGTCTACCCATTTAAGCATTGTCTGGTCACTTCTAGAGGGGATTGGTAACCTATCAACATCCTTATCAAGTACATTATTAAAATTTCCCATAATTATTATAGGAGCCATGGGCATTGTGGATATTTTGTTCATTATCGTATATAATATATCATCTGCAAAGGGTGGTGGAACATACACATTGACAATAGTCCATTGCTTGCCCATAATAAATATTTGTAGAATCAGAAACCGTCCCCCAGGATCTGATATAACGTTATGCAGAGTATATGTACAGGTTTTTGCTATAGGAATGGATACCCCTCTGGAGTAGCTGGAGTATGGTGCATGGTATGCAGCCGCCACCCACACTTTTTTAAGTGTCATGAGTTTGCTCCCATCTAAGTGAGTTTCTTGAAGTAGTATAATTTGCGGGTTTTGTTTCCACCGGAATTTACTAACGAAACCCCTTTTGATTTGGTCACCCAGGCCCCTAATGTTCCAAGATATTACCTTAATGCTATACATTTATATTCATATGTAACATGACCTGCAGTGTGTCCATCTTTTCCCCCTCTGACCTTCCACTTCATGGCACCATCATTTATTGTGACTATTATGGTTAACTTTTTAGTTAGTAGAGTCATTTGCGATGTTTCATACACAAGTCCATCAAAGCAGTGCTTAACACCCATTTCCCCCACCCTATCCACCATCTATCCCCAACTTGTAGTGGATCTAGCTCCCGAAAAAAGTTCCAATAAGTAAAAGTGACAAGACCAGAGTTTCAGTAGGTAAAGACTTGTTGCCCGGTGACTGATTGAGGTGTTAGCCCCTTGCCGGCATATTAAAGTTCGATTGGAGTTCATCTATTTTTCCAATAGTTGTGGCATGGTTGCTGTTCAGTAGGGATATAATCTCTGCCAGTGTGCTGTGCTCCAGCAATGGAGAGGTAGTTGTATTTGCCAAGATTTCAGTCCCTATAGGCCCTGGTTCTTGCTGGCTCGTGCCTTCCCCCAACTCTGCAGAATTTTGGGGCCCCTGCATGACAGCTTTGTCGGTGTTTGGATCAGGGGTGTCTGCTCTGTTATTTCCCCTTTCTCTGGGCTCCCTGAGAAGGTGCTCTAGTTTGTGTGCAGTTTGAGCATTTATATTGTGTTGGTGCCACTCACCTTGCTGCTGCCGAGTCCCTTCTGCTGATTGACTGCGGCTAGGGTTGCCACCTTTTCTGGAAAAAAATACCGGCCTTCTTATATATTTATCTTTTTTTCCTATTAATAACATTGAGATCAGCCATAATTTTTACAGGCTAGGCCGGTAAAATACTGGCCAGGTGGCAACCCTAACTGCGGCCGCCATTTTGTCTGAGTATGGTTTTTGCCCATGCCTCCCCTCCAAAACACGCTAGGCCTTTACTGGAGTTTAAGGGGAGCCTGCAGGTGAGTTTTGTGCCCTTGGGATGCACTATTTTGGGCAGTTTGTCGGCTCCCGGATCGGAGAGACAGTTAATGCGTCCTTCCTTCTCTACATGTGGCCATGCCCCCAGCATTAGAAAATTTACCTGAAAGACTGATATGGGACAGTCAGGTTGGCAAAACAGTCAGGTTTATAAACTTCAACTAACAATTACTTACAAAAACAAACCTCTCAGCAAAAAATTATCAACATGACCTATAGGTAACGTTTAATATAATGTTTTTTTAGTGTCAGTATAACAGTATCACAACTACCCCTTTAAAATAAACAGTTGCAAAATAATCTAAAAATCAGATCCAGGTAAACCAATAAGTAGGTCAGGCAGCATCATGCCCTGTGTTTGGACAATGATAGGGTTACTTTCCATTTTAGCTAGAGAGCTTCAGAGTAGAAAACCCATCTGACATGGTAATAGTCTTTTAATGTACCAGTGGGATAGCTCTAGAAGTTCTGTATTATATGCTCTGTAAGCAGAAAGCAAATATCATTTGACATGGTAATGTAAGACTTGCAGGAAATGTAATCAACAGGGTTTATTAAGGAGTAATAGAAGCATATGTAAATCAAACAAAACATGTTCGGTAGAGGAAATTGTGATGTGAAATATGCGGCTGTAAAAAGACACAAAAGCAGGTGCTTGTAATATCAGACTTATCCCATTAGCATGACATATGAAGCAAATGAAATATTTCAAGCTTTTCCCCACCGTTCTAATAAGAATTCAAGTTCATTTTATAGATATCACTTGAATATTTCACACAATTTATGGATTTCCTTTAAATCCACCAAGAATACTTAAAGTCATATAAAAGTCACGAATACCCAGAAAAAAAATCGCTCCCTAATCAGGGTGATAAATTGAGCCGTCTGGGAGCAGCAGGCAGAGCGATGTGTTTCAAGGAGATTATTCTGATTGATTTCATTTGTCCACTTCAACCTTGAGCAAAGTTGATGAGGAGATAGCCGAGCAAAAATGGCTTCACTAGAAAAACACCTGAATGTACAAAATTACTTTACAAAGTGCTCAGACAAAGATGTTTATCTGCTTACAGACAATTTCACCTGACAATATTGGGCTATGTGGCCAGATTTAGGGGCATGCTGTAGTTCAGCAGATGAAACATTAAAGCATAGAAAGTGACTTATTGCTGATTTTTGATCAACATCTGATAATGGATTGAGATGTGATTATTCATGTTTGGCTTGTACTGCTGCAGTGAAATGCATAGCAACAGACATGAACAAGTGCTGTAAGTTTCTCTTTGTGGCAATAAGCTACATATATATAGACATAAATATCAGCTGTCATCTTCTTGCAGGCCCTGATTTACACAGAAGGCACTCCTAGGCCCACTGCTGTTCTCCGCCCCCATCACCTTCCTTTTATTCGGTCAATTTTTCATCACTGGGACAGAAGCAATGGCGCATGGGAGATTTAAAAAAATATTATATTTCCTGCACATTCACAGTGTTACTGAAGCAATGTGGGTATGGTTGGGCAACATGCCGCCCCCTAAAATCCTTTCACCCTAGGCCAGGGCCTTGGTGGCCTCTCTACAAATCCAGGCCTGTCTTCTTGGCCACATAAATACAGAAATCCATTCAAAACATTTGAATATTTTTACTATGTGTATGTTGCTGGGACAATGTCAACTGTTTTCTTTACAACAAATATCAGTCAGTTGGTCAGTCAGACATGTTGTCAAATTAATCTGCTGATGCACCATATGGGTCATTTACTTACTCTGGGGTACAAGTGCTTGAAGTGCAACAGAGAGCCCCTTAATGCTTACTTGACAAGCAATTGCACCCGAGAAATGCTGCACTCTGCACTGGAGTGTCTGCACTCATTAACATGTATTTTGAAATGACACATGGCCCCCCACACCCCCCTGCTTGCATACTAGCTAACTAGCCTTTGTGGCCTGCCTTGTAGGGGGAAGGAGAAGGTATACCAATATGTTTCCATGCAAATCACTAATATTTTTCCTTTCCAGAAGGTTGTGAGTTTGTTTTCTAAACAGGAATGCAGTAAATTTGGGATACCATTTGGGATTCAGGAAAATTGCAAGATTTTGGATGTAGGAAACAGACCCAGCTAAACAAATACCAGTATGTTTTGTTACTTTGCTGCATTCAAACAGTGGAAAACTGTTGATAAATGTTTTTACATGAAAACTCTTCATCCAGATCTTGAAAACAATGATGTTTTAGTGTATATATATATCTATCTATATCTATATCTATATCTATATCTATATCTATATCTATATCTATATATATATATATATATAAAATGGTTGTAATGTTATTTGTAAATGTCAATGCTATGCAAAAACTATTCTTATTTTTCTTACTTTTCTCTGAAGTGCTGGTTCTGGATGTTGAAACAATGCAGAATGCTCTCCTCCAACCAAGACTTCAGTTCCCACAATACTTTGCATGTTCTGAGATTAACAAGCCTGGCTTTTGCAAGACTGTCAGAAGAGGCTACAGATATTGCGATCACACAAATACACCAAACTTTAACAAATAATTTTATCTATTAGAAAGGTCTATCATCTTTCCACAAAAAGATACTTATTGACGGCACAGCTGTTTTTTAATATACCAGATGTGACACTTTTAGCAGAGTGCATGGTCATACCTTTAATGAAAAATCATATGTAGGAACCATTCATTTCTTTGTAACTGCTGGGAGAGAAATATTTATATCAAGGATTGAAAGGTTTTTAGACGCAGCTACAATGAGTTATATGAATTTATAATATGAGCTGCTGTAGCAATAATTATGACTGCTTCTCTGCAAAAAAAAGGTCATGCTAAAACAGACAAGGCAAAAATAGAGCCCAATTTTACCAGCATTCCAGTGTAATTGTATTTGCACTTACAATTTAATTCAGCAGCGTTTCACAAGTCTAAGATTAATATAGGGCATATATTGTGCCCATTAGGTAAATTTGAAGCAGCTTGCCACAGTTGTGATGTAGTATACATGGAAGAAAAAGTGCTTAAAACATGCAAATGGAACCCTAGCATATTTCCTGCTGAAGATTTAAAGTGCAGGGCTCCCTTATGTCAGAGTACACTGCGATTTGCACCCTATTCTGAAAAGCAGGTGCAAATTCCTTTTTTAAATGGAAACTCTGCCCTGACTTTTGGGCCTATCAATGCTTCTCAATTACTAAATTAGTGTAAGCCTTCTGATGTACTGCTAATAAGCAATACATATGTTTACTTAGCTTTGTACAATGGTGGTTACAAAAATAGCATGTTCAGCATCAATTCAACACAAAGGGTCATGACTTTCAGTTCAGTTGATAAAAAAACCACACCAAGATCACAAAATACTACCACCAATGCATGGTTCCAAAGCAACACTACTAAACTTAGATGGAAACTATCTTTTTATTCTAACTCAGGTGTCAACTTGTACAGTATCATTATCATTTCTAAAATGCCAGCATGAGCTTTGTACCTCTTAAGCCTGGTTTTATTTGGTACTCAAATAAGTAAAGACCTGTAGGATACATTTGGCAAAGCAGAAAGAGAAGAAGTCAGTGTGCAAAGTGGAAAAAAAATATTGTTTTTGTATACTGATTAGCAACAACACTGTAACACATTGATTTAGAAAGCGATGAGATCACCACTTCATATACAATGTATCTAGCCAACTAGTTCAGGGACGACTTGTAACAATGTAACAAAAAGTATCTAAAACATAACTTTTAATGTAAATCCCATTAAAAACTTGGTAGCGCCGCCATATACAAACTCACAGCATATTACTCGCATAGCTGTGTAGGACCGTGTCCCTCAAATTACATGTAATTAAAAACGAAGCGTAGGATGGTTCGGTAGTGGATATAATTATATGATACACAAAAGCCATGAACATCTTGTAAATTATATCCTTATAAACGGTGAGTTCTGATGTCATCAGTTATAAACGGTGAGTTCTGTTTTCAATTTCTGTCACATGACTCACTGAAACTTGTGTATTATAATAAATAAAGTACCCCCAGTTGTAAAATATGAGGATATTAGAAGTTACCTTGGAGTTCCATGACCTGTATAAAAAACACTCGGCCTTCGGCCTCATGTTTTTATATGGTCATGAAACTCCTCGGTAACTTCTAATATCCTTATATTTTACAAGAGGGGGTACTTCACTATATAATACACAAAAGCCATGAATATCTTGTAAATTATATCCTTATAAACGGTGAGTTCTGATGTCATCAGTTATAAACAGTGAGTTCTGATGTCATTTCTGTCACATGACTCGCTGAAATTTGTGTATTATAATAAATAAAGTACCCCCAGTTGCAAAATATGAGGATATTAGACGTTACCTCGGAGTTCCATGACCTGTATAAAAACACTCGGCCTTCGGCCTCGTGTTTTTATATGGTCATGAAACTCCTCGGTAACTTATAATATCCTTATATTTTACTTTATTCACTATATATTGGAAGTTTTACTAATGTATCGGAGTTCTAGTTTGCCGAGGTAGCATTTCAAATTCTACTTTAAAGGCCTAATGTCGCCAGTCTCCTTCCTTCCAAGCTTCCCTCCGTGCAAATTCTACCTATCTACATCGGGAAGAGTGGGAGCTATCCACACCACCTTCCCCTGACGAAGCTGCTAGGCAGCGAAACGCGTTGGGCAGTATAGGTGGGATGGCTAAAAAGCCATCCAACCCCTTTTTAAAGGAGAATTCAATCCCGTAATAAAAAAAACCTCCCCCTGCCCTGGGTAGACCCCCCTCTACCCTGGGTAGACCCCCCTTCCTCCTCCCCCCAGCCTGCCTGCCCCTGAATGCAAATTCCACTCATTTTTTACTCACCACTCCGTGCAGATTCTGGCCTCAAAGTTGACGGCAGCCATCTTCGTCTTCTCTGGCATTCTTCATGTCTTGACAGCATTTTCGGCGCATGCGCAGTCGGAGTAAATTTTCGGTCCCGAACAACTGTGCATGCACCGTAAGATTCAGAGAGATTCACTGTAAAAAAACCTCTTTTCTTCTAATCGGAATGGGTGACCTTGTGTCAGCTGGAAAGACCTACTGGTAAATAAAGCATTAGAGAGATTATTTTATGATCCCCTTATATATTTATACATAGTTATCATATCTCCCCTTAAGAGCCTTTTTCTCCAGAGTGCACAACCCCAGCTTGGCCAGTCTTTCCTCATAGCTGAGATTTTCCATACCTTTTACCAGCTTAGTTGCCCTTCTCTGTATCTTCTCTAATACAATAATGGAGACCAACACTGTAAGGCATATTTTAGATGGGGCCTTACCAGTGCTTTATACAGTGGAAGAATGACTTCACTTATTTGCCCTTAAAGGAGAAACAAACCCTTTACCAAAAAAAACCCTAGGCTGGGGGGGGGGGGAGGGGGTCAATGTGGGGTGGGGGGTAGGGGCTTTTTTGGTAAAGGGTTTGTTTCTCCTTTAATGCTGCTGACTAGCATTGCTTGCTACAGCCAAGTTTATCATCTACAAGGACTCCAAGGTCCTTTTCCATAATGGATTTGCCTAGCGCAGTCCCATTAAGGGTATAAGTGGCTTGGATATTTTTACATCCCAGGTGTATGACTTTACATTTATCAACATTGAATCTTCTTAACTTCTTTACCTCTATATCAAGCCACATAGGGTGATTCTAAGTGCTTCTACATTTACTTCTTAAAGGGGTTGTTCACCTTCAAACACCTAGTTGGTTTCAGATAATTCACCAGAAATAACAACTTTTTCCAATGACTTTCTCTTTTCTTTGTGTGACCATTTTTCTAATATTGAAGTGTAAAGGGTAATATTTCACCTTCTAAAACAGCTCGGGGGGGGGGGGGTCACAGACCCTGTAAATTGATACATTTACTAGATACATTTCTAATCTTTGTCCCTGCTGAGGAGAATCCCTGAGTTTCATGAAAGGCAACTGTTAGAATTCATACAATATTTGCTAATACTCCAGAGATGCTGCTGAGAAATGTATCAACTTAATGTATCAACTAAATGTTGCAAAATTGTAACAGTTTAGAGTCTGCACCTGAACTACTGAGCTGCCAAACACCAGAGACGGGGAAATTATTTTAAACTTCGATTTTGAAAAAACAGTAAAAAAAATAAAAAATGGAAAGGCTTTATTTCTAGTGAACAATCTGAAAACAATTGAACTGAAAAAAGTGTTTGGAAGGTGAACAACCCCTTTAAGGGAATAAATTGAGAACAGTAATGATATGTTACAATTTACTGCATTAGTTGATACATTTCTTAACAGCGTCTGTGGAATGTTAGCAACTGTTGTATCAATTCTAACAGCTGCCTTTAATGAAAACCAGAGATTCTGCTCAGCAGGGACAAAGAGAAGAAATGTATCAATTTATATATCAATAAATAACACAAGCTACTGTGTTAAGTAAAATAACTGGCCACTAGCCTTACTCATCAAGCAGTCAGCTGAAATATGAAAAGGGAACATTAGGAATAATATTTGGGTAGATATAGTACAATCAGTGAAATGTTCAGGTTTCCATTGTTTGTATTTACTAAACAATTAAAGGGGTTGTAAACCCTTACACAAATGTTCTATGTTTTATAGTGAACGTAAATCGAACCAACTGAAAATGATTAAATTGCTTGTTCTGACTCTTGAAACAATGTTTCAGAATTCAGCTAATAGACCTGTGAAAATAATTGCACAATACTTTGGAAATAGGCAGGTGAATAACTACAGAAGAAGCAGACCCTGCGGCTGCTGGGGTGCCCAGAAGGTATAGGAGCCCCATGAGGCCTAATTCATGTACAATTTCAATAAATATTGGTAAAACAGGTCAATCTCTAGACATTTTGGAAAATGAATTTGCTGTGGGGCCCAGTAACATCTAGTTACACCACTGGGAATAGGAATCTTGAGGCCTGGCTTTGCTACATTATTTCAAAAGACATGGCCAGCAGTTCTGGAAGGGACAGACAGATTCTGCTTTCAATAGCAATAATGTTTGAAGTTTGTAAATTGTATAGTTTATTAAATTGAAGTTTTATTGTAAAATATGCCATAATGTGATGTTACCATTGCTATGGGATTATCTAATCCAACATTTACTGGAGAACTGTGAATACATATTTTGTAGATCTGATCAACTGCTGCCAACTGCTACAGGCTTACTGAGAGTGATGAAAGTTGTAGCTCATCACCAGACTGGGTGTCAGTGAGATGAACTATGTTTAGTAATTTTAATGGGAGAGGGAAAAAAGGGAAAACTGTGACTAGAACTAGACAACTAGAGAGATAGCAGGGCAATAAAGTGCTGCTGAGAGTGGAGATTCAGTCATGAGCCATTTTAGTGGGGCACTGGAGAACCATTGTCAAAGAAGTACAATATAAGCACCACTGCCTCCTCTCACTTATTATAACCAATCACAGTCTTGCATCACTGTTTAGTCCTTGATTTGCTCCCAAGCATGTAAGGGAATGAAAATGTAGTGATCAACATTTCTTATGACTTACAGCAAAGCAATGAGAACCTTTCTTCTCTCTGATAGTGCTGTTTGGGAATTCTAGGCTATGGTTCCTTTTCTTTTTGATGGTTTCTTTATTTTTATTCTGAACTTAGCGTTCTCTGTGGAAAACAGGAGAACACAAGCATGTTCTAAATCAGCAGGATACCTTTATGTACAGCAGGGGAAGCAGAGAAAGCTGTGATTGGCACCTGATTGCTGCTGCGGAGAGACTAGAGAGTTGATCAGAAAGACTTTCTCCATATCTTGCAGTTATGCTACCATGTTGAATTGCTTCTATTTGCTCGTGTCAGTCATTAGTCATTTGATCTCCCGTGATTTGAATTTTTATGAATAAAACAGGGCTTAGTTAATGTGTTTTGCCTTTATGTCAGAATGGCTGGATGAAATGAATATAAATATAGTTAATGTCAAATAGAAATCATAGGCATTGCATAAGAAGTGAGTGATACCTAATGCCAAAAAAATTCATAATGCAAACTATCCTAGTAATAAAAGACAATAAGGGACCGATTCACTAACTTCGAGTGAAGGATTTGAAGTAAAGAAAACTTCGAATTTCGAGTTTTTTTTGTGCTCCTCGACTATCGAATTGGCGTAAATTCGCCTGAGTAGAATGATTAGAATAGATGGAGCGCAAAAACGCTGCGACTATTCGCCATTTGATAGTCGAAGTACTGGATCGAGCGCAAAAACGCTGCGACTATTCGCCATTCGATAGTCGAAGTACTGTCTCTTTTAAAAATACTTCGACTGCCTACTTCGCCACCTAAAACCTACCGAATTGCTTTAAAAGCCTATGGGAAAGTCCCATAGGATTGTTTTCCAAGTTTTTGATCGAACAAAAAGGCATTCGAATGAAAATGAAATGAAATGAAAATCCTTCGAGTGAATATTCGATTGAGCGCCTATTCGCCTGGCGAATATTCGCCAATTCGACTATTCGCCAGCGCGTAAATTCGCCCGAATTGCCTATTCGATTCTATTCCCCAGTTGAATTTCGAGGGATTTAACCCCTCGAACTTCGACCCTTGATGAATTTGCCCCTAAGTGTTCCAGTCTGCCTTAGTTGGTTTCTGGTTCCTTTAGGGAGAGTCCCAGTGTATAAATAAAGTACAAAGCATAAATAAAGCTAGACGAGAGCTAAGTTATCATGATTGGCACTAACTCATTTGTATGTAATGACTGCTATTGAATCATGCATCTTGTGTGACACTAATACAGTCCTCGGTGCTTTCCTAATAGCAAATGATTGTATGACAATATTTGAAAAGACAATAAATTCACGGCTTACTTATTCTGCAAACATAACCAGTATGTTGTATTTTCCTTCTTTCTTTCCTGTCACAAACAGGCTGTAGCATACCTGCAGTTATATTGATATGGATGCTGAACCCTGCTGCTCTGCTGCAGAGGTTGATTAACTGGAGTATGTGTGGGACAGCTTCCTGGGAGGCGAAGATAAAAAGTTGATTCCTATTTGAGTCTATTTGAAGTGAAGAATTGGTCCTGAGGAAAGGGATCAAGAGAAAGATAAAAAGTAGGGGGCCCAAGCATCTATCAAAAGTGAAGCTGGACACGAAATACATTTTAAAAAGAAGAAATACTTTTAAAGGGTAGCTATGTTGCTTTATAGAATGAGTTGGCAACTACAACTATCAATGTGATTTGGGGGGAAATTGTGGCTGTTTAAAATCCACTTTGATGTACTTGCATCTCTATATGCTGCTATATGCTTTGCTTTGAGCAGACTGCAGCTTGCATTGCCTCATTAGGGACAACGTATGATGTATGGATGTAAGGGGCCCTTCAATTAACACCCGCCTTAATGAGGCATTCATAAAAAATATAAAATACAGTAGAACCCCCCATTTTACGTTTTTCAAGGGACCAGAAAAAAATGGTGTAAAATTCAGGAAAATGTAAAATCAGGGAAATGTATTATGCATAATATATAGGTGGGACCACAAAACAACAATGTAAAATGAGGGAAAATGTAAAATCAGGGGATGTAAAATTGGGGTTCTACTGTAAAGGTCTCTCTTAAGTCAAGATCAAGGGTTTTGTTTTAGCAAGGCTTATGACAGAAACACAAACCCAGCAGTGAAGTTAATAAACCTGGCATAAAAAGCCTAGAATATGAAGCTCTATAAAATAAAAGAGAGACACGGAATAACAGTCCAAGAGAGACCAGACAAAGCAAATACTTATAAAAATGGTCTATTCTCCAAGCAGCAGCACTTGGATCTTTGACAGGAGTATAAGAGATGCCTGCAACCTTAAAAATGTGCAAACACACTGGTTCAGCAAATTTGTAAATCGAAATGTGCGTCCACCATTTGGATTTAGAAAGCCCACAACTTATACTTTAAAGCTGAAACTACATGTTGTGAATCTGTGCTGTGTCAGAAACAAATAACTTCAAGGTACAAACTGATTAAAATCTATAAATATATAAAGTCTGAGAGCACCAGGCCTACTGAGTAAACAAAAATGTAACATTCTAACCCTGGCACCCAATAGCAGAAGATGATGCTGTAACTTGGCAAAACAATTAGAACATTGTGACCCATACCTGCTAAATACAAGTACATTAGACAAACAGAAGGGGATGCTAGCTCAATTATTTTGGGACTGAGCTGAGCTGTGCTGCACAGTCTTTTTAGAGCCATGATGTCTGAAGTGACCAGTGGTGGACTGGCCCACCGGGATTCCAGGAAAACTCCCGGTGGGCCCGGCCCAGGTGTCAGTGGGCCCTCTTGCATCTAACCATTTAGCATATTTTATGGTCATTCCCTATTTCTCTATTGGAAACAAATGCTTAATAATGGAAGAATATATTAAGTAGATATAAAAGACTGGGATAATAAAGAGGTTGAATGAGGAGAGGCGGAATAATAGTTTGGAAAGTGAGTCCATGGTCTAAGGTTTTCTGGTGGGCCCCTGTCATCCCAGTCCGACACTGGAAGTGACCTTGCACTATTATCATCTGGTGGCCAAATATAACTTCTCAGAAACAAAAACCCTTAAATGGTTACAATGTTACTCCGCAAATTCACTAAAGTGTGAATTTTACAGAATGTTACCCCTTTCGCCATATTTTCCTTCGCCACCTTAGACCAGGCGAACTGATAAGATGAAGCTACATCCTATATCCTGTATGCTGAAAAGTCATTAAAGCTGTAAAAAACACTGGTGTCTTTTTATTTTTTGTGAGATTGCCTTCAAAAGTCCAAACTATTAATAGATCTGTGTTAACAATTTTTTCCCAACCATTTTGAGGGGCATGCCACATTTGTTTAGGGTGGGCTCATGTCTCTTTTGTCTTTTGTATTTGTTTTGCTTCCTTGGACATACAGTATGTAAAAACAAGTAGCTACGTCAAGCATCTCAACCGCATCTCTAATAAAGAAGTCCATATGACCTATATGTACATGCCCTATTTAAACTGACCTAAGCATAAGGGTACTAACGAAGTTTCTCTAGGCAGAAACGAATGCTAGCAAATGATCACTATGAAATGCTCACGCTGATGCTATAAAAGGAGAACTAAACCCCCCACAGCCAAAAGTCCCCACTGGCCCCCCTCTGCTGGTCCCCCCCCCTGCACAGTGTTACAGCAGAATCGTGTCCCCTTTAGAAATACTGACCGCACATGCAGAACATTGCAGCGGAGCACAGCAGGCCAGCAAAGGAGGGCTAGTGGGGACTTTCATTGTGAGGGGTTTAGTTCTCCTTTAACACAAGCAAAACTTCGCCAGCTCAGTGATAACAAATTTACGCCTGGCGAAGTGCGGTAAAGTGGACACTGGCGAAAATTCACCCTTTAGTGATTTTGCCCCGATGTACTGTATACTGCCTGTCTCACAAAAATACTTTCTATAATAAATATATTAGCTCTATGTAGGAAGAATTTATTAACATCTATTTATCAAGTTTAAATCTATTAGAAAATTTGAGCAGATATGCAATTTCTTTACCATTAATGAGTATTAAATGTGTGCCACTCCTAACTTTGTGTATTTGGCGGAACAATATATGTAAGAAATAGAAATAGCTCGACAAAATCTACATTTAGGGGGTTATTTATCAAGCTCTGAATATCCAAACCTCGAATAATTCGTACTTTTCAGAGGGAGAAAAAAACTAAGAATTTTTCAAGATTTATTAATGTCCAATAGTCTAAAAACGCTGAATCCAAAAACCCTGGCATTTAAAAGCTCTCGAGGTCCTGTATGTTAATTGGGAAGGTCCCAAGGTCTGCGCTGATCCGTACCGATATCCGATGAGTTTGTGGTTTCTGCACAAAACTCCAAACAATTTGCCATTTTCAGGGAAAGCTCTGAAGTTTGTCCAACCCTATTTTATCTGGCTTTTTTTTCATAAATAAGGTCCATTCGGGCAGTCGGAGCTGAATGGATTTCTAAGATAAATTCGGACCATGATAAATAACCCCCTTTGTGTCTCAAATATCATCTAGACTGTGAACCTTACTGTTGGCAAGTTTCAAATGCCAAAACAGTTTTAAGGATAAGATTTAGATGCTAAACTCCTAAGAATGATTAAAATCACTCTGCATCACTGGCTGGATATGTCTCTGCATTATAAATAAGAGACCAGTTGGATTCCCCAGGCTTAGGAATACATTTGTCAGATCAAATAAATGCATGATACACCAGAGGCTTCAAATATTCAGCATGTGAAAAATATTAAAGATAATATCAAGTAGTGAAAGAATCTTATGAAAAGAACTATGCAGGCATGGGACCTGTTATCCAGAATGCTTGTGATCCGGGGTTTTCCAGATAAGAGATCTTTCGGAATTTGGATCACCATAGCGTCCGCTAAAAATCATTTCAAAGTTAAATAAACCCAATAGGCTGGTTTTGCCTCCAATAAGGATTAATGATATCTTAGTTAGGATCAAGTACAAGGTACTGACTGTTTTATTATTATAGAGAAAAAGGAAATCATTTTTACAAAGTTCAATTATTTGATTAAAATGGAGTCTATGGGAGGGCCCTTTCGTAATTTGGAGCTTTCTGAATGATGAGTTTTCACATAATGGATCCCATAGCTGTCCATTGAAAAAGAGAAAGGAATTCCATTAAAGGCGTTGTTCATCTTTAACTTTTAGTATGATGTAGAGAGGGATAGCTTGAGGCACTTTGTAATTAGTTTCCTTTTTTTGTGGTTTTTGAGTTATTTAGGTTTTTATTCAGCAGCTCTCCATCTTGTAATTTCAGCAATCTGGTTGCTAGGGTCCAAATTACCCTAGCAACCATGTATTGCTTTAAATAAGAGACTGGAATATGAATAGGAGAGGCCTGAATAGAAATATAAGTAATTGAAAGTAACAAAAACAATAGAGTTGTAGCTGTTCAGAGCATTTCTTTTTACATTGGGTCAGTGACTTGAAAAAGAGCTGAATAAAAAAGTCAAAGGAATACTATACCCCCAAAATGAATATTTAATCAACAGATTAACAATACCTGGACGAAGCTGATGTGTAATTCATAAACATTTGAAATCATTTTTCTTTATTCTTTCCGCTTTTATTTTTGTTTATTATGGAAAAAAATATTACAAAATCTCAATAAAAAGAAAGTTATAAAAAAAATAAAAAGCTAAATCACCCAAAACCACAAATAATTAAAAATGAATACTGAATTGCCTTAGAATATTACTCTCTACATCATACTTAGGGGTTATTTACTAAAATCCAAATGTATCTCATATTTTATTACAAAAAACTACCAAACTCCCATGCCCGATTTTAGCTTATTTATTAATAAAAAAACTTGAAAAACTCGATAAAATCAAGAGAAAACACAAATTGTTTTAATTTTTCGCCCTTGTTTCCCAAAACCCCCCAAAAAGTTAGATTTTACAGGCTAAACACAGCACAGACCACATTGACTTAAACAGGACCTTGACAGGTCTGAGATAGCGGATTTTCGGATTCTGGCTTTTTGCAGCATTGGGGTATAATAAATCTCGAAAAATTCCAAAAAGCCTGACCAGGCTAAATAACCTAAATGTCAACGCAAAGGTGAACAACCCCTTTAATGTTCCTCCCTCTGGTGTTTCAATCAGGCAGCTAAGTAATTCAGGTGCAGATTCTGAAGTGTTACAATTTGCTACATTAGTTGATACATTTCTCAGCAGCATCTGTGGAATATTAGCAACTACTGTATCAATTCTAACAGCTGCCTGTAATGTAACTTAGGGATTCTGCTCAGCAGGGCCAAAGATAAGAAATATATCAACTGATGTATCAATTTTGAACTGCTGACATGTTTAGTAGTAATGTGCGGGTCGACTAAATTTATATGCCCACTCCACTGTGATGTCATGAAATAGGACAGGGCACACCGGTGGGAGTATATATATATAAAGGTGTGCACACAGGCAGAAGTGGGGAACTAGAAGGTCGCAGGATGGACACAGGCTAAAGTTCAGCCCGAACAACGGCCAGAGAACATCGTGCGGAAGTTTGTGCGAACCCCCATACTGACTAGGCAGAATCTAATTCCACCACATGTCATATTTAATTTGTTCATCTGTTGTTGCATTTTTAGCAAAGGTGTTTTTAGGTCTATACTGCCAATTTAAAGGAGATCTCCACCCTTCAACTGATTAACACAGTGAAAGAAAATGATGGACACAGTGAAAGAAAATGTAGTTCTAGCAATTATCCAGTATACATGAATTCTGCTTAAAACATCTGAATTCATGTACAGTGAAACCTCGATTTTAAGTACCCTGATTTTAAGTTTTCCCACATTTTAAATTTTTTTTATTTGTGCTCCAACCAATTTATAATGCATTTCAATAGGTGCATTTCCCTGATTTTAAGTAATGTTTTCCCGGATTTTACATCAAAATTTTGTCCTGATGTACCCAAAACTTCTTTTTTTTTTCTCTATGAATGTTATTATTTGTAAAATAAAGAGGTTTAAAGTACTATCCAGAGGTACATTTTACCATGGTTCTGTCTTTAAATGGTAAACACCAATTAATCTGCCCCTTATACAGTCCTGCACCAATCACTTAATGCTTTAGGTTGTGTATGTGACTGACAGAGGCCTTGCACATGCCCCCATAGTTTAACATTAACGCTGCAATATTTAACCCTTGTTATTAACACAGTAAATATTGTATCTCAAAGTAAAACTGACTCCTGTGCTTATATACTTTCATTACTTGAAGAAAAAGTTACTTTAACACATTTCCCTGATTTTCCATTTTCCGGATTTTGCATAACTTTTTCCTGGTCTCCTGAAAACGTAAAATGGGGTTTGTACTGTATAATGGAAACATAAAAAAAATAAAAAAAAATTAAAAAATTAAATCAAAATGAAGGGATAGTGACTCTTTCATTGCAAATGAGCTCAGTTTTAGGAACAGGGAATGCTTAATATGTGGGAGGGTTTAGGGATTGGGGCAGTGCTGTCCAATTTACATACATTTTTTTGCTGCTGCTGCATTTGTAATACATTTATAAGCCCACCACAAAAGGCCCCTCTTTCCCAACCCATCTTCTTTCTGGTTTCAGGTAACTCAGATAATTGGGTTTCTGACAATGGTCATGCTCTGTAACACACCATGCTAGGATTAGACCAAGTGGGGCCAATGATAAGGAACTAGAGCCACAATCCTGAGAGCAAGTTTTGCTCTGGGAAGCAGATTCCACAGTACCATCACAAGTAACCCAGAATACTGGCTCTCCAGTTTGCAATTTCAGCAACCTGGTTGCTAAGGTCCAAATTATCCTAGCAATAATGCATTGATTTGAACAAGAGACTTGAATATGAATAGGAGAGGACCCAGGGCGCCATCAGGGGGGGACAGGGGGGACAAGTGTCCCGGGCCCGGGCATGAAGGGGGGCCCGGCAGTGCTGCACTTTTGAAAGAGCCGGGCCCCCCTTCCGAGTGCTGAAGATTTGCGGCCATTTTTGATTCCGAACAGCCGAAAATGCGTAAGTCCGAACAGCCGAAGTCACGAAGTGGCGAAAAGACCTGAAGTCACGAAAACAGCCAAAGCCGAAGTGGTGAAAAGACCCGAAGTCACAAAAACAGCTGAAGCCAAAGTCCCGAAGCAGTGAAAAGACCCAAAATCATGAAAACAGCCGAAATTGAAGTCCTGAAGCGGCGAAAAGACCCAAAGTCACGAAAGGAGGCGAAGTTGAAGCCATGAGTTCAATTCTACTGAACACCAATTTGTGTTTTTTTTTAAACTCCCTGGCCACCAATGTATTATTTTATTATTCTATAGGCCCCTGCCACCAATGTTTTTTGAAAAATATTTTTTTGGGGGCCCCAATTTTTTTAACTTGTAAGGGGGGCCCTGGCACCAATGCTTTTTTTAAAAAAATATCTATTTTTGGGGCCCCAATTTTTTTTAACTTGTAAGGGGGGGGCCCTGGCACCAATGTGTTTTTTTAAAAAAAAATTGGGGGCCCCAATTTTTTTAACTTGTAAGGGGGGGCCTGCCACCAATGTTTTTTTAAAAAAAAATTTGGGGCCCCAATTTTTTTTAACTTGCAAGGGGTGCCCTGGCGCCAATGTTTTTTGAAAAATATTTTTTTTGGGGCCCCAATTTTTTTTAACTTGTAAGGGGAGGCCTGGCACCAATGTTTTATTTTTTAAAAATTTTTTTTGGGGCCCCAAGTTTTTTTTAACTTGTAAGGGGGGCCCTGGCACCAATGTTTTTTTTAAAAAAAAAAAATCTATTTTTGGGGTCCCAATTTTTTTAACTTGTAAGGGGGGGCCTGCCACCAATGTTTTTTTAAAAAAAAAATGGGGCCCCAATTCTTTTTAACTTGTAAGGGGGGCACTGGCGCCAATGTTTTTTAAAAAAATATTTTTTTGGGGCCCCAATTTTTTTTACTTGCAAGGGGGGGGCCTGGCACCAAAAAAAACATTGGCGCCAGGGCCACCCATAAAAGTTTTTTAAAAAACTTTTATGGGTGGCCCTGGCGCCAATGTTTTTTTTTTAAACTTATAAGGGGGCCCTGACCATCGATGGCTTTTTATAACTTGTGTGTGTGGGGGTTACTTTTTTAGCGCTGATGTGTGGTCTTTTAACTTTGATGTGGAGTGGGTGGGGTCTGGGGCGGGGCTTGGCACCAGGGTGGGTGGGGGCCCCGAAAATGTTGTTGTATGGAGATTTCTAATGGTGCCCTGAGAGGACCTAAATAGAAAGATGACTAATAAACAATTTTACATATCTAAACACTGGGCAAATTTGCACCAGGGCAGTAAACCATAGCAACAGGGCCGGATTTACATAGTGGGCACCCCTAGGCCCACTGCCGTTCGTCGCCCCTGTCCCCTCCAGGGGGACAGGAGCAATGGGGATTGGCGAATGGGAAAGCTGCAGGTTGAAAAGAGAAAGCAAGCATCTGATCGGTTGCCATGGGTTACTGCCCAGGTGCAAATTCACCCAGTGTTTATAAATGAGCCCCAGTGACCCCCATTTGAAAGCTAGAAAGTCATAAGGCAAAAAATATAAAAAAAAATTATAATTATATTTTATTATAATGATTATATCATAATTATTATATAATTAGAATTTAACACTCTAGAGAATATCAACAGTTAACTTAAAGATAGTCTGGAGAGTGGCCCTGTAATGTAGGTTTTTCTGGCCGCCCCTGGTCACACTGCTAAACAATGTTCTTCTTAACCCTTCCTCAAGCAATCATGGATATCATGAAGAGGTTAAAATGAATATACCCTTCTCTGGAACTTACTTACTATATCACAATCCTCCACTCAAATCTCCCGCACCCCTACCTGGATACACAGCAGCTCCATCCCCTCCGCTGTCGTGCGGCGCTGTGAAGTGACAGACCCCGCCCACATAGTGGTCACATGGCCGTGACATCACGCTCTTCTCAAAGCCTCTCCATTGTAGCATCTGCTGTCCAGCACTTCAGCACTGTATGGGCTCTTGTGCCATGAGAGCAGTCACAGCCCTTGTACATGCACTTGCTTCTCTTCCTCATCCTTCCTCCAGAGCCCGAGCAGAGACTACCGCCTCCCCAGCAGCACGCACGGCATTTCTCAGCGCTTATACAATAAAGAGAGAGGAGAGCTGAGCAGCTGCACGGTGCAGCGCCTGAAGCCTATTTAAAGGTAAGTCACGGGATGCTGAATGGGCCATAGAAGACACTGACAGGGTGGCTACCATTGTTTACACTGCACTCGTCCTGGGGCAATATGCTGAAATGGTGTTGTCTTGAGGGTGAGCGTCCATGTTGCTTATCACAGCTGTTTCACACAAAGAGCCTTAGAACAAACAGTAGATGGGCTGCACGATCATTCACGTCCATCGTTGTCCCCTGGCTGTCACACAGTTTGTTCAGGTCCTGATTACACAAAGCAGTCTTGCATTGGAGTTACTGATCTCCTCTGTATCACATGGAGATGTCCTTCCTGCTGCTCTCCAGCCCTTGCTGCAACACCTGCACTGGGATTCTGGGAGTGGTAGTTCAGCTACAGCGGTGGGTCTGCATGTTGAACATCTTCATTTAAGCCTTTCTAGATTCTCTTCTTTCAGTATGTTATATGTTTGTTTCTATTTACAACACTATTTCAATACAATGGATTGTACAAGTCATTCCACACAACTAGTTGTGTCTCTGTAACTTTGTTGTTAGTGTAACAATACGCTGCTGTTGTTTAACTACAATTCCCATTAGAGGATTTAGAGATATAGCTCATCTACAGCAGTTGAGAGTCTGTTGCTGGGTTAATCCTGCAAGCTCCTAAAACCAGAGTACTTGACCTTTTTTGTATCATGATGCCCATATTATTTTTTTACTTTTTGCCAAGTCTTTGTAGTTATAATCTGTTAAACAACCCTGTGGAATATGTTGGCTCTTTATGAATAAAAGATCATTCCCAAAGGGAGCTTTTTCCTTGACCTTATGGATATGAGGAAATAACAGATGGCTTGGGTGAGATAGACAGAGATCGGATAACACTGTAAATAATTTAAATCATCTTTTGCTTTTGTTGGAAGGAGAAGGACTTGGTGCAGAGTGGTAATGAAATGGGTGTACAGGGTTTAAGACCGATGCCCAGTGTTTGATGAGATATAAATTGCTCTTCATTTGGGGGATTTAAATAAATGTGCAATGACAGACACTGTTTCAGTAAGTGACAGCAACTTTCAGTGTTTCCCTGCCAGCATTGTCAGTCCTGTTTTCATCACATCTTACACAGGTCACTGTATTTGAGCAGGGTTTTGTTTCTGGCTCTCAGGCTCAGCAATGGAAGCATCATTGACTCCAGCACCTAAGTCAAATTGATTCATTAAGTAAGCTTTTTAGATTAGACAGAATCCTCTCAACCTTAAGAGCAGATTGCTTTAAAATGTGGAAATAAAAAGCAAGCTGTTTCTTGTTTAAAACCTTGTATTAGAAAATACGGAATGCATTGACACATGCCAGCTGTATTGCTGCTGATCTGAAATATGATCACTGCCCTGTTTCTTAATGTTATAATGTCCCCAGATATTTCTGGACTGCACCTTCCAGCATCTATCATCAAGGATAAAATTCTCTTAATGTTATAGGGTCCCCAGATATTTCTGAACTGCAACTTCCAGCGTCTATCATCAAGGATAAAAGCATATTGTTAGCTGTAGTCCAGTAACATCGGGGGGACTCAAGGTTAAGACTTTTGTTTAAATTTTAATTACAATAAGAGGCTTCAATAACCCACATCCCAGCACAAAGTGAATGTAACTTCAGTGAATCAGTGTAATCCAGATATTCATTGTTTACTCGCTTGACGGCACATATTATAGGAATGTATTGTGATTAAGGTTATTGTAATAGAACGTTTCTGTGAGGCCTGGTGTAGCCAAGGCAACTAAAATGCTGTTTTATCCAGTTCCTGAAACACAGGGGATATTAAATCTAATATAATTGTGCCAGCGTTACACTAAAATTACCAACAACTATTGATAGGAAATAATTTAGGTGACGGAATATGGGGTATATAAATAAATAATCAGGTAGAAAATATTCAGCATATTTATAATGTTACAGTTTCCTGCTCTTAACCCTGAACAGCCCTTAATGAAGAGTACGCATATGCTACATTGAAACAGTGGAAAACTGAATATTTTTAATGGATAAACATTTCCTGAACAAGCTCACTCTTAAAAGGATTTTACGTGATTGTGCCTTTTTTGTAGTAAAAGATATGGAAAGTCTACTTTCATTGCTGACATAAATGTTTATGGCTGTCAGTTCTGTCTCCTATGTGGGAAAATGTAGTTTCTCAGTTCACTGCAACTAATGCAGGCACATAGCAAGTGAACTATGTTTATCAACTAGCAGCTGCACATGCCTACACACTTATTTGTATTATTATTATTTATTTTTTTAAAGGAAAGAGTTTTCCCAGATTAGCCAGTCTGCACACTACATGAACAATATCATGTTTAAGTTATAAGTATTATAAGTTCATGTATTTGCTTTTTTAATGGCAGCTCTCTTCAGAATAGCTTAAATGGCAAAACACTATAGTGCCATTAACAATTTGCATACTTACTAAAGAACCAGTTCCATATGTCATTCGCAGCCTCAAATTCCTCCAAACTATAGTACCAAATGAAAGTACCAAAAAGATCCTTGTTTATCGCACGTCTACATAGTGCACAGTTACAGGAACCTATGGAGAACTATAGTTAAAGAAATGCATTAATACTTAATAGCAACAAAAATGTGATCGGACAAGACAGATTGGGACTGTGCAGGAACAGAAATATGACTTTAAAGGAGTTAATGGGTAAATGATTCATGCATTCAGTAAGACAAAAGCAAAAATGGTTATATATACAATATCCTTTCAATTCCAACCTTACAGTGATCCCATCCCCTACTAGTAGTGTATAGCGAGTGTATAAGAAATATTCAACATTAAATAATTAAATATGAGAAGGACAATATGAATTTCTTAATTTTCATAACACTATACATATATAGTATTGTTTAAGTCTCATTCATTTTAGCTATAGTTTCTAAATATACTGTGTATATTGTGGGGAATAGCTCAAAGCAGCCGGTAGGGCTCAGGTAAAACAGTTCTTACAGAGGAGACAGGAGGCTTAGGTTTGCAACAAAAGTGAAACAGGCTCCTGCCTGGGTTTTTATTGTTCAAACCGGACAACTTAAACAGGCACAATTTCGTGCTATAACAGTCAAATAATAAGGAAAACCTCACCGGTTTGCAGTGTTACAGTCCTTAGGAAAGTTCCTTGCAGTGGTAACAAACATTTGCCATTTTGAGTTGCAGTCAAACACACAGTTTGTTCACAAAACACTTCACAGCGTGTGGTCAGAAGTTCTCTCTGACTCCCAGTACAACACACTCCCACTCCCCGCCAGGCTCCCTTAAACAGCCCCACCTGCGGACTAATTGGGCAGCATACTGAACTATCCTTGCTCCAGGGTCCTAACCTGTCTTACCCTGGAGATTTAAAGGAGCCAATACCTCAGGCTGGGTGCTATATACCTCCCATCATATACAGGCAGCCTATTGGGACATAGCTCTTTGTCACATACCTCCCCCCTCTGTTCGAACCCGGGGTTTCGGACACCATTAGCCACCATACAGTGGACCCTTGACAAGGCATCTGCATTACCCTGCAGTTTGCCTGCTCGGTGTTCCACTGTAAAATTGAAATTCTGCAAGGAAAGGAACCAACGTGTGACCCTTGCATTTCTTTCTTTTGCCTGTGACATCCAGGTTAAGGGAGAGTGGTCCGTAATGAGCACAAACTGGCGGCCCAGAAGGTAGTACCGCAAAGCTTCCAGTGCCCATTTAATTGCTAAGCACTCCCGCTCAACAATACTATAATTTTTTTCTGCAGGGGTCAACTTCCTGCTCAAGTAGACCACTGGATGCTCTTCTTCCCCAACTAACTGTGACAATACCGCACCTAATCCAACACCAGAGGCATCAGTTTGCACAACAAATTTCTCTTTGAAGTCTGGTGCGACCAACACTGGATCTTGGCATAAAACCACTTTCAAATCTTGGAATGCCTCCTCTGCCTCTGGACCCCACTTAATCATTGTGGACCCTTTCCCTTTGGTCAGGTCGGTCAAAGGAGCAGCCCTGCTTGCAAAATTTGGAATGAATCTGCGATAATAGCCCACCATACCAAGAAAAGTACGAACCTGCTTTTTAGTGAGTGGCTGGGGCCAGTCTTTAATTGCCTCCACCTTGTTCACTTGAGGCTTGATAACACCTCTCCCTATAGTGTACCCCAGATAACGGGCTTCTTCCAAACCTAGGGCACATTTCTTGGGATTTGCCGTCAGGCCTGCTTCTCTAATGGAATTTAGGACGGCCTGTACTCTGGGGAGGTGACTTTGCCAATCCCTACTAAAAATGACCACGTCATCCAAATAAGCAGAGGCAAAATGTTGATGAGGTCTAAGAATTTGGTCCATCATTCTTTGAAACGTGGCTGGGGCCCCCTGGAGGCCAAATGGCATACGAACATACTGGAAGAGCCCTTGTGGGGTAGAAAAGGCTGTTTTCTCCCTAGCTGTTTCTGACATTGGTACCTGCCAATACCCTCTAGTTAGGTCAAGAGTTGTTATGTACCTAGCAGGACCTAGTCGTTCAATCAACTCGTCAACCCTAGGCATAGGGTAAGCATCAAACTTTGAGACTTCATTTACCTTCCTGAAGTCATTGCAAAATCGTATAGACCCATCTGGTTTAGGAACAAGCACAATGGGACTATTCCACTCACTTACAGACTTCTCAATTACCCCCAAATCCAGCATCCTCTGCACTTCCTCGTCCACTGCCTGTCTACGGGCCTCTGGGATCCGATAGGGCTTAAGGCGGACCCGAACCTGAGGATCAGTAATGACATCATGTTTTATCAAATTTGTACAACCTGGTATGTCAGAAAACACCTCAGTGTTTCTTTGCAGAAACTCCCTGACTTCTTGCTTTTGTGGCTCTGACAAGGTTTCAGCTATTTTCACCTTTTGTATACCGTCCTGGGTAGGAGGAAGGGGTTGAATTATAGCCGTGAGGACTTCTCTGTCCTTCCAGGGTTTTATTAAGTTTACGTGGTAAAGCTGTTCTTTCTTCCTTTTATTTGGTTGGTAAACTTTATAGTTCACCTCACCTATTTTCTCGATTATTTCATACGGGCCCTGCCACTTAGCCAGGAACTTGCTCTCAACTGTTGGGACAAGAACCAATACTCGGTCCCCAGGGTTGAAAGTTCGAACCTTAGCTGAACGGTTGTAAACCCGACTCTGGGCCTCCTGTGCTTGCTGCATGTGTTCCCTGACTATGGGCATGACTGCAGCAATTCTATCCTGCATGAGGGTAACATGTTCTACCACACTCTTATGGGGTGTTACCTCTTGCTCCCAGGTCTCTTTTGCTACATCCAAGAGACCCCTGGGATGACGACCATACAATAGCTCAAAGGGCGAAAAACCTGTGGATGACTGGGGCACCTCTCTAATGGCGAACATAAGGTATGGCAGGAGACAGTCCCAATCCCTCCCATCCTTATCTACCACCTTCTTTAACATGTTTTTCAGGGTTTTGTTAAAGCGCTCTACCAACCCATCAGTCTGGGGGTGATAAACAGAAGTTCTTAACTGTTTAATTTTCAAGAGCTTACATAGTTCCTTCATAACCCGAGACATAAAGGGTGTACCCTGGTCTGTGAGGACTTCTTTAGGAATGCCAGTGCGGGTAAACATATAGAACAGCTCTTTAGCAATATTTTTGGAGGCTGTGTTTCTTAAAGGGACTGCCTCAGGATACCGCGTAGCATAATCCATAACTACGAGAATATACTGATGGCCCCGAGCTGACTTAACCAGTGGCCCTACCAAGTCCATTGCAATTCTTTCAAATGGGACCTCAATGATAGGCAATGGCACTAGAGGGCTACGGAAGTGAGGTACCGGGGCAGACAGTTGGCATTCTGGGCAAGAGTCACAATACCCCTTCACCTCCGCAAATATACCGGGCCAATAAAACCTTTGTAAAATTCGCTGTTGGGTTTTCTCCTGACGTAGGTGACCACCCAGGGGGTGAGTGTGGGCCAGGTCCAAGACCATTCGCCTATAGGGCTGGGGCACTAACAACTGCTCTACCACCCCCCCTTGGACTTTGTCAACCCGATACAGTAAATCTTGACTGACAGAAAAATGAGGGAATACACTCTCAGCACCAGGTTCCTGAGGTTCACCATTAATTACCTTAACATTTTCCCAGGCCCTATTCAGTGTAGGGTCCCTCATTTGGGCTGTTCCAAAGTTAACCCGAGAGACCTCCAAATCTGGCATATCGGATGCTTCGGAGGGCTCCAAGGGCAACTCTGTTTCACCTGCTAGTACCTCTAGGGGAAAATTATCTGCTTCAAGCATGGTCTCCCCTTCAGTTACTACCTCTGAGTTAGGTTTACAAACCCCTGGTGCATCCTTAGGAATCCCTTTCTCAGACCCCTGTGGAGAACCTTCCTTTCCCCAGAGCTTCCAAAAGAGGGGAAAGTCTCGTCCCAAAATTACACTATGCATCAAAACAGAGGAAACACCCACTTCATGACATGCAGTACCAGTAACAGTTTCAAATGTCACTATAGCAGTGGGATAACTTTTACAGTCTCCATGAATACAGAGCACCCCAAGATTACGTTCATTAACTTGGTCTGGGCTTACCAAACTGGCGTGCACCATTGTCACTAAGCTCCCGGAATCCAACAGAGCTTGAACAGACTTTCCACCCACCTTTACCACCGCCATATGCAAGTCAGTGTCTGCGCTGCACGCAGGGTGAGCAAACAACGACACCTGCTGAGCCGAGTGACAATCCATGGGCTCTGCAGGTAGTGGGCACCTGGCAGCAACATGACCCCACTCATTACATCGCCAGCATTGCACTTGGCCTCGACCCTTGGTTGGAGGGGACAGCTGAGGTTTGTCAGCTCCTTTAGACCATTCTATAGCCTTTTGGTCAGCCCCAGTATCCTGAGGCAACGAATCACTGGCTTTTCCTGGGGACCTTGCAGATGGATGTTTTGTGGCTGGCTTGCGGTGTTGTGGAAACGATCCTAAGTTGTCCTCTGCGGCAATATAACGTTCCACCATTTCCACCAGGTGATCGGCTGTCTGGGGATCTGCATGACTCACCCATCTCCTCAAGGATGGCGGAAGAGCTCTCAGAAAGCGATCCACAGTGACCCTTTCCACGATTTGAGGAGCTGACAGGGATTCTGGCTGCAGCCACTTTTTCACAAGATGAATTAAGTCATACATCTGGGCACGGGGAGACCTCTCTTGCTGGTATGACCACTTGTGCACCCGTTGAGCTCGCATGGCTGAGGTGACACCCAAGCGGTGGAGTATCTCCGTTTTTAACTTGTCATAGTCTTTGGCATCGGCTATGGTCAAATCAAAGTATGCCTTTTGCGAATCCCCAGTCAGAAAAGGCGCTACCAGACCTGCCCACTGGGACTTGGGCCAAGACTCCCTCTCGGCAGTCCTTTCAAAAGTATGCAGATATGCCTCAACATCATCATGTGGCGTCATCTTTTGCAGAAAACGACTGGCCTTAATGGAGCTTTCTGTGCTAGGGGTCCCACTTGACACATTGCACCTCAGTGCAGCCATCTGCTGTACCACATCCGTCAATAGTTGTCGATCAGCCTCACCCGCCTTTGCTAATGCTGCCAGTTGGGCTGCAAGCAAACGATTAGTCTCTTGCTGGGTGGCCATACTCTCCCTCTGGATGGCATTGGTCTCTTGCTGACTAGCATTGACTTTGGCCAGCTGCAACACAAGTTCCTCCATGTTGTTGAACTACAACTCCCACAGTCTGCAGCAGATAGCACTGGCCTTTTACCAATGGCTGTCCTATTATGCTCACTGTCTCTCTGTTGCCCGCATCCGAAACACCATTTGTGGGGAATAGCTCAAAGCAGCCGGTAGGGCTCAGGTAAAACAGTTCTTACAGAGGAGACAGGAGGCTTAGGTTTGCAACAAAAGTGAAACAGGCTCCTGCCTGGGTTTTTATTGTTCAAACCGGACAACTTAAACAGGCACAATTTCGTGCTATAACAGTCAAATAATAAGGAAAACCTCACCGGTTTGCAGTGTTACAGTCCTTAGGAAAGTTCCTTGCAGTGGTAACAAACATTTGCCATTTTGAGTTGCAGTCAAACACACAGTTTGTTCACAAAACACTTCACAGCGTGTGGTCAGAAGTTCTCTCTGACTCCCAGTAAGACACACTCCCACTCCCCGCCAGGCTCCCTTAAACAGCCCCACCTGCGGACTAATTGGGCAGCATACTGAACTATCCTTGCTCCAGGGTCCTAACCTGTCTTACCCTGGAGATTTAAAGGAGCCAATACCTCAGGCTGGGTGCTATATACCTCCCATCATATACAGGCAGCCTATTGGGACATAGCTCTTTGTCACAATATATATATATATTTTTTGTCTGTCTAGCTATCTATCCTTCTTTCTTCATTATCAGCGTTATGTACCATCTTATTATACAATGTCTATATGTGTCCATGCACACAGATGTTATCCAACATCTGCATTGGCCAATTTATAGCACACAGTGTAAATATTGTTAGAATAGTTAACATTGCTATTTAAGCCCTGTGTTTTGGGTATGTTTGCCCAATGTACTAGCTATACACTGCCAATAAATTTCCTCCTCAAATGTGAAAACTTTGTGCGTTTACGTTACTGCAGTGACCTTTCAATCAGTATTCTTTGAAATGTCTTTGAGATGGAAAGAGATACCTGTAATGACTATATGACTTGTGAGTTGCATTATGAAGCAAAGATGGATGATTAATGTTGTGTTTCTGAAGTGGTTAGATTAAGACAGTAGGCTGGGAAACCTATTAAGTTTTCCTGATCACTGAAATATATTTAGTGAGGTAAGGATAAGATGAACACTTTACATATTTTAAAGGGTCATTAAATATATGCTGTTTACAGTAGGCTTTACAGTCACATCATTTTTTATAGACTGTACAGTATTGTATAATCTTATAAGAGTGAAAATGGCCACGGTTGATTTGACAAGATAACCTTGTGGATACCTTTGTTTTACATCTAAAACAAAAAATGTGTATTTTCTTAGTATGAGCACTTTAAACTCTAGTGTGCTAACTTTAGAGCTTCAAGTATAAAGGAGCAGCAATAACCAGAAAAGCACATCGTTCTAAAAATGTAAATTAATATAATATAATGTTACCCATTCTTGGTGAGTAAATTGTGTGTTTGCATTAGAAGCTTTAAGGCTGGGGCCATACTATGCTTTGAGAACATCTTTCAAAATGTTCCCCAATAGCTGAAACTGTGCTGCAGTTAATGGGTGAGGGTCACCAGTCACTTGGGAGCTCTGCAGGCAGTGAGCAATATGTGCCTTGATGTGACCCCATGAGGAATGCTTTACATCAATCAGATGAGAGCTGGAAGCCCTACAATGCTTTGGGTCTCTTGGTGACATCAGCAGTTATGTTGCTTGCCTCTCCTATGCCTACCCATAGCAAAGAGGATAAGTACTAGCCAGAGCCTAACCCAGATTAAAAAATATTAATAAACTCCTTTGTATCACAAGATGCCAATATTTAAGCACCAAGTTTGCATAGAAGATAACACGTAAGGGTTTTTAGTATTTAACAGAGTCAGGTATCATCCTTGCTGTTACTGTATACTGTATATTTATAAATAATAGGAGTGTTGCTCGCAAAATATTTAATTTGCAGATGCTGGTCAGACTTTGTAGAATTTGAATGGTACTCCTCCTTGCGGGTTATGGTCGGATGCAGGTGCAGAGCGGCAGGTTAGGGTCGGGTGCATATTGTCAACCCGCACATCACTTATTATATATATGTAAACACATGATGACTGGTACTCATGTATAAATGATAAATGCACATGGGTGCAGTACATCAAGGACGAGTAACACCAGTTGAAGCAGGAATCCACACGTCACAGTTCTTATAGGGGAAACAGCATCAATCTGTGTCAATCTATGTAATCAATCTGAGTTTACTCTCCTTTCCAGCCACATATGGTTTATCAGGCTTCTCTATTTGTGATTGTGCACTTTGAAAAAGACCTTCATAGAGGTCGAAGCAGTCTCCAATTAAAAACTTTGCTGTTTCCACTATAAGACCTGTGATGTGCGAATTCCTGCTTCAACGTTTATAAAAAAAAAATATATATATATCATATATAAATATGTGTATATAAGTTGCAGGTAAAACTTAGTCCCTGTGTAAAATGTATAATGAAGCAGTAGAATTCTTAAAGGGATACTGTCATGGGAAATTTTTTTTTTCAAAACTAATCAGTTAATAGTGCTGCTCCAGCAGAATTCTGCACTGAAATCCATTTCTCAAAAGAGCAAACAGATTTTTTTATATTCAATTTTGAAATCTGACATGGGGCTAGACATATTGTCAATTTCCCAGCTGCCCCAAGTCATGTGACTTGTGCTCTGATAAACTTCAATCACTCTTTACTGCTGTACTGCAAGTTAGAGTGATATCACCCCCTCCCTTTTCCCCACAGCAGCAAACAAAAAGAACAATGGGAAGGTAACCAGATAGCAGCTCCCTAACACAAGATAACAGCTGCCTGGCAGATCTAAGAACAGCACTCAATAGTAAAAACCCATGTTTCACTGAGACACATTCAGTTACATTGAGAAGGAAAAACAGCAGCCTGCCAGAAAGCATTTCTCTCCTAAAGTGCAGGCACAAGTCACATGACTGGGGGCAGCTGGGAAATTGACAAAATGTCTAGCCCCATGTCAGATTTTAAAATTGAATATAAAAAAATCTGTTTGCTCTTTTGAGAAATGGATTTCAGTGCAGAATTCTGCTGGAGCAGCACTATAAACGGATGCATTTTGAAAATTCTTTTTTTTCCCATGAATGTATCACTTTAATGAATCAGATGCAATTTGAGTGTAAGACTGGCCAGATATGGGATGACTTTGAAGTAGTTGGCCATCTTAAATTTATTGCAATATATGGACACACAATCCTTGTTTTGTTTAAAGGGTAAGGAATTTTTTAGTAGCTGTATGCACAAAATGTCTCAATGTCTTAAATATATTGATAATGGGTTGAGTGCAGAGGACTCAATGCTTGGGACCTAGGGTTTTCGAAATAAGGGATCTTTCCATAATTTGGAACTCCATATTTTAAATCATTTAAACATTAAGGGGGTTATTTACTAAACTCTGAATTTATCTCATTTATTTTATTAAAAAAAACCCAGCCAAACTCCCATGCACGAAAAAACTTGACTTAATCGGATCAGGGAAAACCCCAATAAAATCGAGCTGAAAACCGTCTTTCCCAAATCGCTTTATTTTGTTTTTGGCCGAAAAGCCTGATTTTTTTTTTATTTTTGGACTAATCCCAGCACAAACCCCAATAAATTCAAATTGAGATTGGTGCCTTTTCCATTGATTTATACAGGACCTCGACAGGTCTGAGATTAACAGGCCTGGCATTGTGAGGCATGGCTACAGAGTGGTTTTGGTCAAAGTTTTCCTGAGCTACAGTATGTACAGCTTTTCCTTGTGAGCCTCTTTTTGTTTTGCAAATGTTGAGAGGCATGTTTGTATATGAGCCCCAGAGACACCTTAGGATTCCCCCCCCCGATATTTAATTTCCCAGCAATTTGTTATTCCCTGTTCATCTTACCCATGTCTGAACTGCTCCACTTCCCAGCCTTTACAACCCTCACTTCTGCTTATACCACCTACGGCTACTGGACCCTCATCCAACCATTCCCTGGAATCTGTTCCTAACTAATGCCACCAAGCTTTGACTGATTAGGTATATCAAATGCTTGGGGTGGACAGGAGAATTGGAATATATTAGAAATCAGTGCCTAATATTGAAAACTTCATACCTTTCTACCTATCTTATCTGAATTGTAAGCCTTTCTTGTTTTATTTAAGCAGATCTTTTGACTTTATAAGTAAAATCTAGAACTCAACTCTGAAATGAATGAGATGCTATGAATAGGCATACGAGACTGTATAGACACCCTGTAAGTGATATAGACACCCTGTAAGTGGTGCAATTCATATGTCTACCTTTAAATTTTTTTGGATATATATATATATTTTGGGGATTATGGCACACATGCAGTTTATATTTGCAATCTTTTAAAACTCTTTCTATTACTATTTCACAGTTCTAGATGCAAAATCAGAGCATGTAACAAGAGATCCACAGCACGTTGCAAAGTATTATCAATATGCACCGCATAAATGTGTCTTTTGTTGGAGATCGTTAGATTTTATCTATCAATGAGTTTATTTGTATATCTTCATTATGATGCTACAATTAGATGTTGTTTGATGGCTCATATGAAGAATACACCGCTGGTATATTACATCCAAAATTCAGTCCTAGGGTGTTTATTTTTAGTACAAAGAATTCGTCATGTAAGATGGGTTGCCGAGTGCATTAATTAACCCTAGTAGAATGAACCAGAAGTATGGTATATTTGGAAGCGATCTGGGTTTATTTGATTTTATAATAAATCATTTTTATAAGGATCACGACCTGTGCCATTGCATGCAGCCTTCCAGTTGGTGGTGTAATCCCCGTGATAAACAGGTCTATCTAGATTAGATTTATTAAAATTGGAATTTTATTATTGTGTCTCCTGTAACTTTAATTTTTTTAACTGGGACAATTCTTGCTGCCATCCTTCTCACAGATGCCAGACGCAGCATGCTTCTTGTTACCTTATCGAGACGACTGGGAGTTAAACATCAGCTAGCTCGGGCATTTTCAAGGACATGTGCCTTTCACAAGGACATTGGCCCTGCTGTTTTAATTGAAGGGAGCATTTTTTTAATAGCAGTGTTTATTGAAGGATTTTGCTCGTGTAAGTTTTCTGGGTTTATGTATTAAGCTTTAATATATAGGTTATGTGATTGTCATTAACAGGTCTGGTCACTCAGCAGGAGGTTAATTCCTAATGCCTAATTACAAATATTAATGTGTATAGCCACTGTACAGTACATTTGAATAAGCAATGGACATTTTTGCTTGTTGCCTTTTCTTGACTTTCTTCTAAGCACAATTATTAAAATATAATACATTCTCTTTGTGTTTTAGCTAGTTACCCAATTTCTTTCAAACCATTATATTTTTTAGTCAGTAAACTTAAGGGCTTTATATAAAATATATATATAAAATGCCTCTTCAGAATTTTACATATCTGCCAGACAGCTAAGTTATCTAAGCAATTGTACAGCAGTTTTTTTTTTTGTTTTCTAGTCTTGTTCTTTCTATCCTATTTTAAATGCTGTTTTGTTTTTATTGTCAATAACTCTAGCAGCCAAAAATCAAACTGATAATTGGGAAATTGTTATTATTTTTTATCACCCTTGAGACCCCTCCCTGAGTTATCACCATAAACATCGTTCTGAACAAGCTTTCTATGCTTAATGAGCTCAGCTTTTTAACTTTAAGCTGCTCCAGACCTGAAAAAAAGTTTATCCTCCCACTCCCAAAATATTCAGCATTTCTCTTAAATGCCTACCCTCATTACCTAAAAGCAGAATCTGTATCTGTTTGACTTTAATTTATTAAAGTCAAATATTAACACTGGTCCTGCCTTCTGTTCTGAAGATTGTCCTGCACCTTTAGATCCTGTCTACTGCATATAACTTTTTTATGTTTTTCTCAAGGGTCTTAATTAAATTGGGGTATCATCTTAGTGGTCCGACTTAAAGTTTAGAAATATTTACTTTGTACACTGTTTCACTGTATTTATGGGAATTGTAGTTACTAGTGATGGGCGAATAAATTCGCCAGGCGCAATTTCGCGGGGAATTTCTGTGTTTCACCACCAGCAAATAAATGTGAAGAAAATTCGTCAGAACAGTAAGGGGCATCAAAATTTACAAGCGTCAAAATAATTTTGACGCCCGTTGATTTCAACAGGTTTCTGAAACGGAACAAATTTGCCCATCACTAGTAGTTACTTAAACAACATGGATATTCAGATTTTGGGCCAGACCCAAGGCTATGCCTGATGGTGTTGACCTTTATTAGACTTTATACTCCATTACCATTGCCATGACTTCATTTTTAACCCATACTGTCTTCTACACTCCAAAGAAATGAAGCAATATTAGTTATAATTTATAAATATAATAAATATAATTAGTTATGATTTTGGAAGACAAAAATATAGTAGAGGTATTGGACACATTATCCAGAATCCAGATCAGAATTACGGGAAAGCCATATCTCACAGAGTCCATTTTAAGCAAATAATTTAAAATATTATAAGTATTTCCCTTTCTCAGTTATATTAAAACAGTACAGGTATAGTACCTGTTATCTAAAATTAAGGATGCACCGAATCCAGGATTCGGTTCGTGATTCGGCTAGGATTCAGCCTTTTTCAGCAGGATTCAGATTCGGCCGAATCCTTCTGCCCGGCCGAACTGAATCCGAATCCTAATTTGTATATGCAAATTAGTGGTGGGGAGGGACATTGTGTGACTTTTTGTCAGAAAACAAGGAAGTAAAAAATATTTTCACCTTCCCACCCCTAATTTGCATATGCAAATTAGGGTTCGAATTCAGTTCGGTATTCGGCCGAATCTTTCGCGAAGGATTCGGGGGTTCGGCCAAATCCAAAAAAGTGGATTCAGTGCATCCCTATCTAAAATGCTCTGGACCTAGGGTTTTCCAGATAATGGATCTTTCTGTAATTTGGATCTTCAGTCTACTATAAAATCATGTAAACATTACATTAAAAACCCTATAGGCTGGTTTTGCTTCCAATAAGGATTAATAATATCTTATTTTTGATCAAGTACCAGGTACTGTTTTATTATTACAGAGAAAAGAAATGAATTTAAATTATTTGGATAAAATGTAGTCTATGGGAGATGAGCTTGGTATAATTCAGAGCTTTCTGGATAACAGGTTTCCAGATAATGGATCCCATACCTGTACTTGATCCCGACTAAGATATAATGAATTCTTATTGTTTATTTAATGTGTAAATAATTTTGTAGCAGACTTACAGTATGGCAATCTGAATTATGGAAAGATCTCTTATCTGGAAAATCCCTGGTCCCAAGCATTCTGAATAATAGGACCCATACCTGTATTAAACATTTAGGGGGTTATTTATCAAAGGTTGAATTTTAGGGGCCCATTTACTTAGCTCGAGTGAAGGAACAGAAGAATAAATAAATAGAATAAATACTTTGAATTTCAAATGGACGAATATGGCTACTTCGACCATCGAATAGGCTACTTCGACCTTCGACTACGACTTCGAATAGAACAATTCGAACTAAAAATCGTTCGACTATTCGACCATTCAATAGTCGAAGTACTGTCTCTTTAAAAAATACTTTGACCCCCTAGTTCGCCACCTAAAACCTACAGAGGCCAATGTTAGCCTATGGGGAAGGTACCCATAGGCTTCCTAACAATTTTCTGATCGAAGGAATATCCTTCGATCGATGGATTAAAATCCTTCGAATCGTTCGAAGGAATATCGTAGGAATATCGCTAAATACTTCGACTTTGATATTCGAAGTCAAAGGATTTACATTCGGCAGTCGAATATCGAGGGTTAATTAACTCTCGATATTCTACCCTATGTAAATCTGCCTCCTAGAGTTTTTTTATACCTCAAATGAACATGAATGAACTCACAACTTTATAATTTAAGAAAAAAATTTAAATAAAAAAACTTGATTCAGCAAGTTCGAGGTTAAAAACCAAAAATTAAAATTAATTAAGTTTTCGGCAGGGAAAAACTTGAATCAATTGCATTGTTTGATCATGAAGGCTATTAACATCTTCAAATGGTTTAAGGGACCTCTGTCATTGAATCCTATGTGACCTCAACAGGTTTTTTTCAGATATGAGCTTTGTCCAGAGTTGGCAGAATAATAAATCGCAAAAAAAATCTAAAAATTCTAGCTTTTTTTTAACCCGAAATTGTGATTTTTGACCAAAAAAATAACCTTGAAAGCTTGAATGTTTGTGGAAAAACACAACTTGAACCTTAATAAATAACCCCCTTAATATTAAAGATTTTAGACAGTTCTACTGTTTCAATTCTACATCAACTGGATTTGCTCCTTCTTTGTTCAAACAGCCTGGCTTTGCTTCTTTTGTTGCTTCTTTAAATACAATAAGCAGTAACATTGTTGTCCACATCTTAGTTATTACTTCACAGTTACTAATAGATATCTATATAATACTCCTTGCCAATGTAATTTTTATCTGTGAAAACGAAATATTTAATACCAGTTTTCCATACTTTATTTTCCTAAAAATATATTCAGTTCCCTAAAGCCTATTATGGGTTTGATTGCAGCATTTCATAGCCTGCAACGTGCCTTTGCACAATATAGCTCACTAAAGAGTATTTTTGCTATTCTGAAGATCCAAGGATAATTAAAATAATAAAAATCTTGAACGTTAATTTGAAACATCAGAAAGTCTAAGAGAAGTGTTGTGGATAATTGCACCCCTCGTTTGATGTCTGTTTTTAATAAATAAGCACATTTGTATTAATGATACATAATTGGCAAATACAAATCATATTGCAATTAACCCAGCTGTGTCTAATAACTTACAGTTTAACCTTTTTATATGTTATTTTTATTACAGCTTGTGGAACAATATATTTCTAGTGGAAGGTGATTCTAGGTTATTATAGATTTTTAGAATACAGCATGTATTAAAGGAGGAACAACAGGGCCCCATGCTAGCAATCATTGGCAGAGTTCTTTTAGGGGCACAGTACTGATCCAACATAAAAACTCAGAAAGGTAATTATGCTGATAATTATTTCTTCTCCACTTCTCTTAATCTGAGAAATAACTTACTTGATGAGGGGCTTTATGAGCCAAACCAGAGGACATTTTGCCATGTTTTTCTTGTTATTTATTTCTCATTTTTTCACGTCTATTGCTTATGCATGTCTCAGATCTGTGTCATTTCTACAGCAGTAATTGGCTGAAGAACAGATGGTGAATCCTAACTAAGCCTTTGCTGATGTTACTATTGAAGATGCCGTACAGCATTTTTTTAAAGCTACTTGCTGTCGCATTTTAAAGTTATAGAATATCTAAGGATCTATCAGCACCAGACATTACTGTTCACTACCATTCCCAATAATGAACCCATGTCTCCCATGTATTCTCAAGAACTCATTTATTTAAAAGAAATATTGTTTATCCATGATTCCCCCCACCCCAAAATTTTTTAAAAGATTTTGTAGACATTGAAAAAGATGAAGCATCCTTACAAAACAAATATTTTCTAGGACATTTGTATGGTAGAATGCCTTTCTCAAATCATCAATACCCTGTTTATACAGAACACTTGCAGATTTTACTTTAATGACCCCTTTGTTCTTACCAGAAAGCTTCAAATTCCAGTAGTACCATTTAAGATAGAGCCTTTTTAAACAAGGAATTTGTCACGGTCGGCACCCTTAATCCAGAACCTAAATAAGCACCCTGTTCTCTGCTCTTGCTTCTGCCTTTAACAGCCGCCTTTCACCTCGGGAGGAGCCTTGGCTAATCGGATGACACCAGGTCTTATTAAAAGAGGTGCCAAGCGAAGGGTTCTGGACGAACAAAGGGGCACGACGGTAAAGCAAAGTCTGTTGGGCAGAAGGTCGCAGTACAAGGCGTAAACAGAAGGCGTAGTCAATCAGGCAGGGTCGGGGCAGGCAGAGTACAAGCAGAGTCAGGCAGGCAAGGGTCAAACCAGGAGATCAATCAGAAGGGATTCGGATACAGAAGAGTTATTTACCAGGCAGGCTCAGGATTTCAGAAGTCAGGATTGTCACAAACAGGCAGGGGTCACAACAGATTATCAGAAGCTTAAACAGCACAGAGGCACCAGGAACTCTTTGGGAAGAAACCTATAATGGGCAGTGAGAAAATCTAAAATGTGCCTTTAAATACATTTAAATTTCACACCATTGGGCGCTGACGTAATCACGCCAGCGCCATTGAGTTTACAACAACGAGGAGTGGTGCGCCCTAAGGCAGAAGATTAATCGGCAGGCAAAGGGGCAGCACCACGTGGTGGGCATCCCCGCCGGCCCACTGGACCACCAGGGTGAGTGCCCCTTACAGAATTCTTATTTTTTATGTGATAATTTGACAGTGCCTTGTACTTCATGGTGTCTGAACTAGGATAAATCTATTTTGATAGCATCATATTTTTGTTTATCTTTTGATATTTCCATTTTGTTAATAGCCTGTACATAATTGAATACAAACTCCATATTTGGAAAACTCCTCCTAAACTTTAAGCATTCCTGGATGGATCCTATACTTGCATTTTTGTTTATTCTATTATAGGTACTGTTTCAAAATTAGGTTAAATCTGTTTTTTTTCAGTATAAGTAGATCAATCCCTTTTTTATATAGCGATTCTTAGTCCATTGTAGTACCATCCTCTGCTAAATCATGTGTACTACAGCTAATCACACTGAAACATGCAACATTAAATTAACAACAGTATTGTTAATCCCCTAACCCAGAGGCTCCAACTACTGTTGCATCCAGTCAGTTTACTATCAGTTTTAAATGTTGCCAGTAAGGTAGAACTCCATATCAGTTTGTGTTTTTGTAACCATTTACTATCTCATGTTTATTTCACACTCCATTCAACGTAAAATAGATAAAACAAACTCATTCATAAGTGTTCTGAGTAAACAGAACATAATCCTTTTGCCAGGAATTGTTTGTGGAAATTGTATGCTCAATTAATTTGACCATAATTTGCTCATGAGGTAAGAAAAATACGTCATACTTACCCAATAAGTATATTGCTGTGAAATAGAAGTTAGCAAATATGTTTATGAGTAAGTGTGCCATTTTGGAAAAACAGACAGTATTAATATACTGTAAATACCAGAACAGAAAGATAACTCGATTATCTATCTTCGTAGGAACATATTTAAAGGGATACAGACACCAGAAATTAAACTTTTTTTTACATCTATCATAACATTGTCTGTGCATTCTATTTATCATTTTGCCATAAAATCACTGGCCCCATGCTTTTACATTACATATCTGATCCCCCATGTTTCTCAATGAGGGGACCGCCTATTTGTGCAGCAGTGTGAATCAACATGACCTATAGTTAACTTTCAATATATATATTTATATTTTAAAGAGTAGTTTTTTAGTGTCAGTATTACTTTAATACAAGTGACCATATGCTTTGCTACTCCCCAAATGGGTCAATCTTCTACAATTTACAGATGGTTTGGTGGTTTGGAGTATAAAGGCATTTTTACCCATTCTTAATTTACCCGAATGTGTACTTACAAAAAATGTTCTGGAGTTGACTTACTTTTAGGGGCTTTTACTGCACATAATACACAGCACTTTGTGGGACATGGCCAGGTTGTAGTTCGATTGGATTGGGGCCAGTGGTGTAACTAGACCCCTAAGGGCCCTGGTACGTAATTGTACGTAACTGGGCCCCCCTACCCCCCCCCGTTCCGTGCATTGGCTGGAACACAGCATTACTGACCTAATGTCATAGGAACATACCTGTACTCAAAGGATCTAAGCACAAGAGTCTGAAATACATTTTTTACTGTTTTAACGACAAGGGTTAATCAGTGCAGCATTAAAGGGGTCGTTCACCTTTATATTTACTTTAATATGGTGCAGAGAGGGATATTCTGAGAATTTTTCAATTGGCTATTTCATTTTTTTTTTTTTTGCAGTTTGCGTTATTTAGCTTTTTATTCAGCTGCTCTCCAGTTTGCAATTTCAGCAGTCTGGTTGATAGGGTCCAAATTATCCTAGCAACTATGAATTGATTTGAATGAAAGACTGGAATATGTATTGCAGAGAGTCTGAAGGAAAAAAGTAGCAATAGAAATAAACGTATAGCCTTACAAGGCATTGTGCAAGATGGCATGGTGGCAATTCCATGTATAAATACCCCCAGAACTCATAGTAAAATGGAATGGTGTCAATTTCATATATAATACCCCCAGAACTCATAGTAAGATGGTATGGTGGCAATTTCATGTATAAATACCCCAGAACTTAAAGGGTAAAGATCACTGTCTTTTCAGCAACACCATCATTGACTGCCTGTAGCATTATGCAGTCAGTCCAGCCAAAATTAGGCTCTACTAGATCAAGATTGAATGAAAGCTCTACCTACTATAGTCTGGTATGAGAGGTATTAAGAGTCCTTCTTTCTCCTCTCTGCCATCATGGTGTACCTTAAATTGTGGAGATTGGAGGCCTGGAGCTGGAGGGAGCTCAAAATCTGACGCAGTTCAGACAGAGACTTGGAGTCACAGATTGAGACTCAGAGGCCTGGAACTGTTCTGCAAGTCTGCAAACTTCTGCTGGCTGCAGGTTGTCTGCAGCAGTCTGCATGCAGAGTCGACCGTGGTGCTGCAGTGCATGTGGGCCTGTGGTGCAACAGGTGGTACTGGTAAATGGTAATGGACAGATGGTCCCACCCAGACAGACAGCTCATCCACGTCGGCAACTTCACATAGCGTTTGCGCCGTTGCGGTCTGACAGTCCGTCACTGTCATCATGAGTCGCCCAATATGTGCGCACTGCGCAGCACAGCCTGCTTAAAGATAAATGGGGTTGTTATGGGTTTCAGGCCAGCCAGCAAGTGCAGCCAGGGTGCGGGGCCCCCATTGGCGAGGGGCCCAATCGGCCGAAGGCCAGCCCTGGGTGGGGGAGGAACAATTAAGAGGAACAGCTCCTGCTGGCTACTTGGTGTGGGCCCGATTGGACGCAATCAGCCTCAGGCAGGAACTGCCATTGGTGACGTCATGCGCAGTGCACCACAGAGAACGGCGCATTCAAATCCAAGTAACTTTTCTTCAGGGACACGGGCCCCATCGGGGATGCAGGGGTACGGACCCTGGTACAGCTGCACATCCTGCACCCCTGGTTGTTCCGCCACTGCACAATACTTGCTGGATTTCAGTCCCAGTATTTCATTATCTCTGAATTATTATATGTGAATTATATAATTATTACTACTTTGTTCCTTTGCTTGAATTTTAGGGTAGATTTAGCAAAATGTGAAATTAGAGCTCACGACAGTATACTTCCTCTGGGATTTTTAGATTCATATTTATCAATTGGTGAACTTTGCCTTTCACCCACTTACACATTTGTAAGTTCTAATTTCACACTTTCATAAATCTGCCCTTAAATATGAAAATTGGTTTTCAGATTCAGACCAGCCATTGGCCAAAAGTTTTATTTAGAAGCAGGAACTCTATAAAGGGCCAGTGGCACAAAAAATTAAATGGCTTCATATACACATGAATATAATGATTTAAAACCCAGAATTTAAGTTTGCAGAGAAGAACAAACCCTTAAAAAATTTCTTCCAAACAATCATGTGATAATTGTTGATGGTGCCCCTTTGTCCTGTGTGTCCAGGGTAAATGCCCCTATTGTCTGTTTACTGAATTGGCCCTGGATTTAGTATTGTCTTGGGATAAATCACCAGGGTCTGAGGCAGTAGTTTTTTTTCTACGAAACATCAAATCAAGAGATTTAAAGAATATCTTCAGCTTTAACTTTGTAATGTTATATCTATCTCTGTCAAGATTCCTTAGATGTCACAGAGGCATAAATAAGTTACAGAGAGAAGCAGAATGAAAGATTCAGAAGAACAAGTGAAAAAGCTTTGAAGAAGGAGACTGATAGGCTGCTGTAAATATGGAGAAGACATCATTGTCTCACAATGCACATTCTGTCCCTGTACAGTATATCTCAGAATATTGCATTTTCCTTAGAATTTTATAGAATTGCTGAACATCAAAATACATCACCATACAGCACAGTAGAGATATTTTATAGAATTGCTGAACATCAAAATACATCACCATACAGCACAGTAGAGAAAACATTAAATCTTGATAAAATCTGTAAAAATAATCTTGATTAGTTGCCTTCAAAAGGATTCTTCTCTTCATCTTATACATTTTTATGAGGAACATCAATGTTCCAGTGGATTCCATCAGTCATTAAGTACTTATTTTAAGAAGGTGTATAAAAGTGAAGAAAAGCTTTACTGCTTATTAGTCAACAGAACAAAGGTTATTGATAAATAACTTGATTTATCTCTGGAATAACTTATCAAACAGTACATTATGTAGAAAGCATTTTTTTCACCAAATAAACAACAGAGATATAAAATAACCTTGTTTGTTAGATAGCGAGATTTGGAATAAAAATACTGCGTTGTTGTCTCGGCTTGAAGGGAAATCTGTTGGCACTTTTAAGGGATCAATAAATTGCACTGTACAAGTAACTGCTAGGTGGGAGGTTAAATAGCGGTTGAGACTGGATTTTCTAATCTTTGTTGATATGGACTCTGCAGCAGTCATTCAAGTGAAAAATATGAAAGGAGTGTGAACACATCAAAGCTGTAAAGCAGGTCACTTATGATTTCCTTATTATTTGTTTTAATAGTAGTGATAGTGTTGCTGCCACCAATAGTCAAATAATCTTTTGGATGGTGGGCACACAGATTACACATACCATCTAAATAGAAAATACACATTTAAAAGTGGTGCTTTTATTTAATTTTGTTAATTTTATTGTTCCATAAAACAACAGTAAACTCTAAGGGCATAGCTTGGTTTATAGCTATGAGTTCTGCCTTCCCCAGGTAAGTAAGGCTCCAGTTAAAGGAGAACTAAATCCCCACAATTAGAAAAGCCCCTACCTACTATCATAGATAGTACCCCTCCCTACTTTCCCCCGCATAGTTTATTACCCCTGAAAGTGTCCCAAAGACATTGCTCACATATCGGTGCAGAGTAAGTGCAGTGGAACTCATGGGTGGATCTTCAGTCTTCATTTGTAAGGGAGCATCATATTGGCACTGTAAATTGCCAAAGGGAAGTAAGAGGACCTGAAGAAGACCGAAGATCCGAAAGATAGTGCCCATGAGCTCCCCTGTGCTTCCTCTACACCGGTACGTGAGCAGTGTATTCGGGACACTTTCAGGGGTAATCTACTATGTGAAGGGGTGGGGGGGGAAGCAGTGTGGGGGACTATCTAGGGTAGTAGGTTGGGCTTTTCTTGTTGGGAGGTTTAGTTCTCCTTTAAGTAAGGCACTTGTGGCACTTCTGGAGCATAAGGGTTCCCACACATTTACACTTTTAGAGGTGTATGCCCTAGAATTTAAGGGCAAGTAAAAGGAAACCTTGTTTATTGATAGTATGTGTTACCTTTAAGAGCGCAGGAGGCTATGCATACTTTCACTTAGCAGTGATTTCCCTAGGTACTGCTTATACAGTGTAGAGGTGATAACGAAATATAGGCCTAGAATAAATATAAAACATTTATATTCTTTGATGCCAGGTTTTGTTCCAGTGGTAGAACCTTTATAGACTGCTTTTGATGTTTCATATCCTGTTGCACCTATTGTCTTCCTCTGGTACGTTAAGTTTGCCAATTTTATGCCTGTACAAAGAAGTACAAAAATAATGTTTGTCGCCTTCATCATCACAGCTCACGCTTGTAAAAATGGCATTCATAATGCCATCTCTTCATCAGACCTGTTCTGCTCTCAAGGGTTTTTGATTTAATAGTGATGCCTAATGACAAGTTTCAGCTTTTTATATCAAATTCTCTCACTATCTTTATTCTTTAATTTGCAATAGAATAGAATTGTCTCATATTGTAACTTAAAGACTCCTTTGCATACAGTTTGGTTCGGGGAAGGGATACATAGAATACATACATATACATAGAAGAAAAAAAACTACCCTTGACCTTTATGATGACATCCACAATAGTAAAGAATTGCTGAAAAGGTCTCCATTTGAACTTACTGTTGAAATATGCCATATCTCAGCTAGCCTCATAAACTAGCCACCTGCAGAGCAGTTTTTAAAATGTATACAGCCTTGACTTTATAAAAATAATGTTTGAATGTGTTTGGATTCAAGGGAAAATGCTTAACCTTTTAAGTATTGGGGCACGTTGAACTTACTGTGCCACTTATTGTCAGTAAACATGTGATGTAGCCCAGTTTTGAAAAATCTAAAGTATTGTAGACATTTAAATTTTACAGTCATCATTTTAATCATGCATATTCCATGTCTTTGTTCCATTTTACTTGATAAGCCAGCAGGAATCCTGCACGTTTGGCAGCTATTGACTGACAGATGTGTAGATAGTCACGCCTTTTGGATGACAGTTGCTACTCACAAATGTTATTGCCTCAGCTTGTTGTTTAAAGGCAGGTAAAAGGATTATTTAGAGAGACATTTTGGAACTAAACTATTGATCTAAAGAGACTTAAGCCCTTCCCAGCACCATCTTGTGTCTTTTCATACACCTTTTCTCTAGAAAAGCAGCAGTGATAAAGCATTGGGAATTGGCATAAAACTGTACAATTCTAATTAATCACCATTATTATAACTATTATTATTAACACATATTTACAAAGTACCAACATATTCTGCGACAATAAATAAGTGTATACAACAAACATACAGTTTACATTAAAAAAACAACTTATACATTTAACTCCTACTAGTGATGTCCTAATGACTACGAGTGAACCTCTTTAGTGATGAATCATTCTCCCTCAAGGCATAGTTTTTAAGAATAGGCTCACACAAATAAGGCTTCTAGTTTGGTGAGCAAGACACTGTCAGGCTTACCAGTATGATCCAGACGTAGAAGGAGTAGGAACAGAAGACAATGAACCACAAGCGCCTCACACACCCGCTAACTCACCCGAGGTTGGAAACGGGGAGCAGGGGTGTGGAGAGTAGCCAGTGAGACTAAACGAGGTACAGAAGGATCAGGCAAGGCGTAGTCAGGATATCCGGGTCAAGGCAGGCAGCGAGAATCGTCAACGGTAAACAGGCAGAAGGTCTAGGCAACAAGCAAGAATCAGAGTCCAGGAACAGGCAGGGGTCAAACACAATATCGACAGGAAGGTATCAACGCTAGGGTTTCAGTTATAAACCTAATAACCAGGCACAGAGCAGAGACTGGAGCAGGTTTAAATAGCGCTAGTTTGGCGCCAACTGACGTCATCAGACCGCGTCCGTTACGTGCGTCCGTCGCGCGCGTCCGTTACGTCGCGCGCGTCCGCTACGTCGCGCGCGTCCGTTGCGTCGCGCACGCCCCGGCGCCAGCGACCGTCGCCCGCGCCTCCGCGCCGGCGTCCGTCGCCCGCATTCGATGCGGCGCGCAGGCGCACATCAGTTGCCTGATTACTGCACCTGCGACCACACCGACCAGGGCGCAACGCTGACACAGCAGGGACCTTACATTGCCCCCCATCAAGGAGTGGCCTCAGGACACGACAACCAGCGGTCTTGTTAGGATGCTCTTCGTGAAATTTTTTCAACAGATCTGGAGCGTGAATGTTCTTGACTGGCTCCCAGGAATTCTCTTCAGGGCCATAGCCCTTCCATCCCACCAAGTATTGTACTTGCCTGCCTCTAATACGAGAGTCCAGAATTTTTTCGACCTCGAATTCCTCTTGATTATCCACTAGAACTGGGAGAGGAGGAGGAGTCGTACGACCTGGAAACTGGAAGGTGGAAGCAGATTTCAGGAGAGCCGAATGGAACACCGGATGAATACGCCAAGAAGCAGGAAGCTTTAACTGAAAGGCCACAGGATTAATTTGACGAACAATAGAAAAAGGACCCAGGAAACGTTGGCCGAGCTTCCTGCTGGGAGAAGATAACTTAAGATTAATAGTAGACAACCAGACTCGATCACCCACCTTGAACTCTGGGTCTTTATTCCGTCTCCGATCAGCGTATAACTTGAAATTCTTCTGGGCCTTGGACATGTTCTCTTGCAGTTTCCGAAAATTGTCTGTTAGGAAGTTGAGGCGGTCTTGAACTGCGGGAACCAGAATATCAGCCACTATAGAAGAAGGAAAGGTTAAAGGGTGGAGACCATAATTAGCAAAGAAAGGAGACTGGTTAATGGATGAATGGTGAGCATTATTGTAAGCGAATTCAGCAAGAGGTAGAAGGTTTGCCCAGTTGTCTTGAAGATGAGAAGAGTAGCACCTCAGATATTGTTCTAAAGTCTGGTTGGTTCGTTCCGTCTGGCCGTTGGATTGAGGATGAAAGGCTGAAGAAAGGGAAACAGAAATTTGAAGGGCGCCACACAAGGTTTTCCAGAACTGAGATGTGAATTGTGGGCCTCGATCCGATATCACCTCCTGCGGAAGACCATGGAGCCTAACAACTTCCTTGATAAAAACGTCTGCAGTTTCGGAAGCGGAAGGGAGCTTGGGCAAGGACTTGAAATGAGCCATCTTGGTCAAACGGTCAATAAATACCACTATGGTAGAACATCCATCAGACTGTGGTAATTCCGAGATAAAGTCCAACGAAACAGAGCTCCAGGGACGGGAAGGGACAGGAAGGGGTTGAAGAAGGCCAAAGGGTTTAGAATGAGAGTCTTTAGATCTGGCACAAATTTCACATGAAGAAACGAATTGGAAGCAATCTTTGGCTAATCCTGGCCAAGAGAACGATCTTTTAGCTGCGATAATAGTCTTCTTGACCCCTGGATGTCCGGCCAATTTGGAGTCGTGTATACTTTTAAGAACCTCCAACCGCATCTCCTCAGGAACAAAAATCTTGTCTTTTAGAAGAAGAAATCCTCCCTTAGGAACGAGGGCTGGTTCCATGATGGACTTGGAAGCGTTCTGGATCTGTTTAAGAAGGGTCGGCTGTAGTAAAAGGAAATTGTTGGATTTCAGGATGGTTTCAGGAGAAGAAGGTATTTCGTCATCGAGGGTAAACATACGGGATAAGGCGTCGGCTTTAGTATTCTTAGATCCAGGCCGATAGGTAAGGTGGAAATTAAACCTCATGAAGAAAAGAGCCCACCTCGCTTGTCTTGGTCTCAGTCTCTTGGCGGAACGAAGGTACTCCAAGTTTCTGTGGTCGGTGAAGATAAGAATAGGGTGCTTGGAACCTTCCAGAAGATACCGCCACTCCTCCAGTGCCAGTTTAATAGCGAGTAGTTCCCGATCGGCCACATCGTAATTGCATTCACATTTTGCCATTTTACGGGAAAAAAAAGCTACTGGATGGAGCTCCTCTTGGATCCCAGATCTTTGGGACAAAACAGCGCCCACCGCAACTTCAGAGGCATCGACTTCCAGAACAAATGGTAAGGATAAATCAGGATGACAAAGGATAGGAGCTGATGTGAAAAGTTTCTTTAAGTTTTCGAAAGATACTTGGGCTTGAGAGGACCAAAAAAATTTCTTATTCATGCGAGTCAGCTCTGTTATTGGTAGAATAGTCTGAGAGAAACCTCTAATAAACTTCCTGTAGAAGTTTGCGAAACCAATAAAGCGTTGAACTGCCTTCCTGGATGTGGGAGCTGGCCAGTCGAGGATTGCCGAGATCTTCTTTGAATCCATCTGGATGCCTAGAGGAGAAATAAAGAATCCTAGAAATTCAACAGAGGACTGCTCAAAAATGCACTTTTCAATTTTGGCATAGAGTTGGTGAGTGCGAAGGCGAGCAAGAACCCTCCTCATATGGATCCTGTGTTCATCTAAGGAACTAGAAAAAATTAAAATGTCATCCAGATAAATTATAACAAAAATGTCAAGAAAGTCCCGAAAAATGTCATTGACAAAATGCTGGAATGTTGCGGGAGCGTTGCAAAGGCCGAACGGCATCACCAGATATTCGAAGTGGCCGTAGCGAGTACGAAACGCCGTCTTCCACTCGTCTCCCTCACGTATCCTGACCAGGTTATATGCTCCCCTCAGATCCAACTTAGAAAAATCTTGGCCTCCGTTAAGCGTTGGAATAACTCTGGAATTAAAGGAAGAGGATATCGGTTTTTGATCGTTATTTTGTTCAAGTCTCTATAATCAATACAGGGTCTTAATGAGTGATCTTTCTTTTCGACAAAGAATATCCCTGCCCCGGCTGGAGAAGAAGATTGACGAATAAAACCTTTGGCCAAATTTTCATCAAGATATGAGCGAAGTTCAGCTAGTTCTGGTTCGGACAACGGGTAAATACGACCAAAGGGTACTTGGGAACCGGGCAAAAGATTAATTGGGCAATCATAGATGCGATGAGGGGGTAGAGAATCGGCACCTTTCTTGTTGAACACATCTGCGAACTCCCCGATAGCTTTGAGGAAGAATTTGAAGAACTTCGGATGAGGAGGATAACGAACAAACTTGACTAGAAGAAGGATAACTTTCGAATCTACATTTAGATTGACAAAATTGCGAAAGAAAGGTTATTTCCCCTGTGGCCCAATTGATGGATGGATTATGTTTTTGTAACCATGGCAACCCCAAAATGACAGGAAAAAGAGGAGACGTGACCACATCTAAATTCATCATTTCCGAATGCTTTTTATTGAGGGAAACAAAAAGAGGAATGGTTTCTTGCACCACTGGGCCCGAAGTAATTAAGGAACCATCAGCCACCCGAAGGGAAATGGGATTCTTCTTAGGTTGGAGAGGAATCTGGAGTTGGGAAACGATCGTACTGTCCATGAAACAGCCACTTGCTCCGGAATCAAGGATGGCTTGGAGTTTTGCTGTTTGACTTCCCCACTGCAGAAAGAGAGAGACTGTCAGTAAAGGTACTGGTGTGTTACAACATTTTAAGTCTTTACTAAAAAAGTCTTTACCCGTAGGACGGGTTGGGCAGCTCCTTAGTAAGTGACCGGCCTGGCCACAGTAGAGGCAAAGGTTTAATCTGCGGCGACGAAGGCGTTCTTCCGCAGTGAGGGCAGACCTGATGGCTCCAATTTGCATCGGTTCCGAGGACGAATCTGAAGCAGAGGAAGGCAAGGGAAAAGGTACTTGGACTGGAGGAGGGGCGGTAGGTACAACCCAGGTATGAGGTATCAGGCCAGCCTTTTCGGCTTTCTCCTCTTCTCTGCGCTCTCTGAGTCTCTGGTCGAGCTGAATGGCAAGAGTGATGAGACCCTCCAGCGTGTCTGGAATTCCTGTACGAGCGAGCTCGTTTTTCAGTTCAGGGAAAAGACCCAAACGATATTGGTGCTTAAGGGCCGCAGGATTCCAATCCGTATCTTCGGACCATTGCCGGAACTCAAGCGTATAGTCCTCCGCAGGACGAGTTCCCTGTTTGAGAGCATGAAGGGCGGCTTCAGCGGTGGAGACTCTATGAGGGTCGTCATAGAGAATCGCCATGGCATCAAAAAAAGTGTCCACAGAAGCTAATACAGGGCTCCGTCGATCCATTAAACGAAAGGCCCAGGTCTGGGGTTCTCCGGACAGAAAAGTAATAATAACCCCTACTCGTGTGTTCTCATCGGGGTATGTGTGAGGTTTCAGAGAAAAAAGGAGTTTGCAGCTGCTCCTGAAATTACGGAAGGCTTTCCGATCCCCAGAGAATTTTTCGGGAAAAGCAACTTTAGGTTCCGAGATTTCGGAGGTGAGAACTTGTACCTCAGTGGGACCAACAGAAGTGGTAGCAGCTACAGTGGATTGGCTTGCGGTGGATGGTTGGGCCCTCAGCTGGGATTGCATCTGGGTATATCCGCTCTGAAGCTCCCTCACTGCTTGTGTCAATTCCGACATCTGTTGGATGAGTACGGTAAGCGGTGAAGCCCCTTCAGCTGGATCCATGGCCTGGTTATAGTGTCAGGCTTACCAGTATGATCCAGACGTAGAAGGAGTAGGAACAGAAGACAATGAACCACAAGCGCCTCACACACCCGCTAACTCACCCGAGGTTGGAAACGGGGAGCAGGGGTGTGGAGAGTAGCCAGTGAGACTAAACGAGGTACAGAAGGATCAGGCAAGGCGTAGTCAGGATATCCGGGTCAAGGCAGGCAGCGAGAATCGTCAACGGTAAACAGGCAGAAGGTCTAGGCAACAAGCAAGAATCAGAGTCCAGGAACAGGCAGGGGTCAAACACAATATCGACAGGAAGGTATCAACGCTAGGGTTTCAGTTATAAACCTAATAACCAGGCACAGAGCAGAGACTGGAGCAGGTTTAAATAGCGCTAGTTTGGCGCCAACTGACGTCATCAGACCGCGTCCGTTACGTGCGTCCGTCGCGCGCGTCCGTTACGTCGCGCGCGTCCGCTACGTCGCGCGCGTCCGTTGCGTCGCGCACGCCCCGGCGCCAGCGACCGTCGCCCGCGCCTCCGCGCCGGCGTCCGTCGCCCGCATTCGATGCGGCGCGCAGGCGCACATCAGTTGCCTGATTACTGCACCTGCGACCACACCGACCAGGGCGCAACGCTGACACAGCAGGGACCTTACAGACACCTTCATTGATAATTTCGTCCTTACTCCTACTACCACAAAGCATGTACATATACCCCAGCCAGCGTGACCATAAAAACACCAAATCAGATCCCAGTGAAGGTCAGACAAACCACATCTACTGTAGCACTGTGTTCTCCTGAAACAAAATAACTCATTTTCTAAAACAAAAAAACTCCTCCTGAAGGACAGCCTCTGCAGTCTGGCAGATCTAGAAGACTACTGTTTTATTAACAATAGGCTACAAAGGACTACTCATTATTGGAAACAGATGGTTATAAATGCATCCACAATTTAAAGACACCAGTGCTTTATTTATTTAGATACAAAATACAACCAATCACATCTTTACTTTCATTTTGCCATGCTTAGTGGGCATAATTAATTGCTGATTAGTTGCTATGGGAAACTGCCCTCGTGCAATTTCACACCTATGTTCTTAAATCAGCCCAACATTACTTAATATAATTTGAATACCGTAACATTTACAGTACATCACTTGAAGAAATAGATACACTAGTTCTACTTGTTAAATTAATGGTTCATGTGCAGTGTTTAGGATAAAGTAATACAGTTTTATTCTATAGATGGTTATAAAAAGATGAAGCACAGTTATGAACAACTTAATGACCCATCATTTTATTGATAAACAATACAAAGCTAGCTATATACAGTATAAGCTAGCTCACTATCAGATTGTTTCAAAAACATTCGTATATATTGTTACATACTATTATCACAGTATTATTATAGCCACATACTATATTGTGAAACCGTGGTGGGCCAGTTGTGGATAAGACAAAGACCTGCCTTTTCCTTAGGAGGTTCATAATGATAACATACAATGGTAGAAATCCCCATGGTGTGTGATCATTGCTTTTGTGCTGCATTGTATTTTTTTTTTGATGTCTGTGCATAGTGCGGCACCCGACCTGCAGCTGCTGCTGATATTGCAGATAAGATGCCCTCTAAGAAGTTCAGACTCACAGCTTGACTGCATGAAGTCTTTGTACCTACACCAGTAGTTATGGCTCAATCACTGCATGATCAATGCAGCGCCGTAAATAAGCTTGAAAATAAAACATCAGAGATCTCTTTGTGTTGATTTTCCATGGTTGCTTAAAATCAGCATGTTTATTATTTTTACAACTATGCCTGCAATTCATTTTTGTTTTGCCTAAATTTTTTTGGTGGATTTATTTTGATTTTATTTTTGTATATTATATAGTTCAGTGTAAAAAGAAAAACTGGGTAAATAGATAGTATGTACAAAATAAAAAATGTTTCTTATATAGTTAGTTAGCCAAAAATGGAATGTATAAAGGCTGGAGTGGCTGGATGTCTAACATAATAGCCAGAACACAACTTCCTGCTTTTCAGCTCTCTAACTCTGAGTTAGTCAGTAACTTTAAGGGGGGGGGGGCACATGGGACATAACTGTACTGTCTTTGCAATTGATCCTTAGCATGCAGGTCAGATTCAAAATCAACAGTTATGATCCATGTGACCCCCATTCAAGTCACTGATTGGTTACTGCCTGGTAACCAATCAGTGGAAAACAAGTACTGCAAAGCAGGAATTAGTGTTCTGGCTATTATGTTAGATATCCGGTTAGAAACATTTTTTATTTTGCACAGCCTATCTATTTACCCAGTTTTTATTTTTATACTGAACAATTCCTTTAAAATTTAATTGTATTTGTCAGTATTGCAGAATACCACCAGAATGAGTGCATTCTTAAAATTTGTGTAGGCCAACATTTGGGTTAATAGTTGCACAAAGAATATTAAAGTAAAAGTGATGACAACAAAATATTTCTACTTTTACGCTTTTTAAAATAACAGTACAGGTATTGGACCTGTTATCCACAATACTCAGGAACTGGGGTTTTCCGGATAATGGATATTTCCTTATCTTGGATCTTCATAGATTCATACCTTTAACATTTAAACAGTAATTAAACCCAATCGGCTTGTTTTGCCTTCAATAAAGATGAGTTAAATCTTAAGTTGGATCAAGTAGTGTTTTATTATTACAAAGAAAAAAATTTTTTTTTTAAAAATGTGGATTATTTAATTATAATGGAGCCTATGGGAGACATCCTTCCTGTAATTTGGAGCTTTTTTTTGGATAACAGGTTTCCGGAGAACAGATCGCATACCTGTGTTTACACAACTATGCTTATAATGACATTTCTAACAACTGTAACTTTATGGCAAGGAGTCATCAGCAAGTCTCTGCAAGATCTTCTCTTCCAAATTTGCAAGACGAGAGGGTATGAGTCCAGCTGAATTTAGAGTGGTACCTCAAGTTAAAAGACAGTTACATTCAGGGGCATAACTACATGAGAACCAGACCCTGCGGCTGCGGGGGGGGGGGCAAGTTTAGGGGCCCCATGAGGTCTTACCGGTAATTTATATACAATTTCAAAAAATATTTGTAAAACAGGTCAGCCTGTAGATATTTTGCAGTCCTCCAAAATAATTTGCTGTGGGGCCCAGTAATATCTAGTTGCACCACTGGTTCATTAATAGATACATATTAAAAAATGTGATGTTGCATATTATTCTTTTCAACAGGCTGAAGGAAGACAAAGTGTGGGTTGTTATTTCACATTCTTTTGCTTAAATATCAACAGCATGATGTGTTGGCGGCACAGTGGCACAAGTGCCCCAACAATATTTCAGTGTCCCTAAAATGAATAATGTTACCAGATCAGGAACACTTATAAGAAATACAGATAGTAGTGCTATTCAATAATGATATTCAAATGATCTGCTAGCCTTAAAGGGGTTGTTCACCTTTAAATAAACTTTTAGTATGATGTAGAGAGTAATATTCTGAGACTACTTGTAAATGGTTTTCATTATTTACTATTTGTGATTTTAGAGTTATTTAGCTTTTTATTCAGCAGCTTTCCAGTTTCCAATTTCAGCAATCTGGTTGCTAGGGCCCACATAACCCTAGCAACCATGCACTGATTTGAAGAGACTGGAATATAAATAGAAGAGGGCCTGAATAGAAAGATAAGCATTAAAAAGTAGCAATAACAATAATTTGTAGCCTTACAGAGCATTTGCTGTTTAGAAGGGGTCAGTGACCCCCATTTGAAAGCTTGAAAATTTCAGGAGAAAGGGGCAAATAATTAAAAAAACTATAAAAAGACCAATTGAAAAGTTGCTTGGAATTAGATATTCTATAACATATTAAAAAGTTAACTTAAAGGTGAACTACCCCTTTAATACAATTGGCTTGCTCTGACCTCAAGAGTGGCTTATGGTAACTTTAATGTGCTGACAAAAGTATACCCAGAATTCACCACAATAGCCATACAATGCCAAAAATGACTGTACATTTATGTAGTCCATAACTGATATGTGCACAAGTGTGCAAAAACCATCTTGGAATGCCAAAAAAAAGTTGCTGTGTAGTTTATGATAGTTTAGATGGAGCAGAGGGGGTTAAATATCCTTTAGGTTGACTTGCTTTCATCAGCAGCCTGTCTGCTCAGCCACATCCTTCATTTATATTATATTTGCGCAGTCAGTTATAATTGGTAGCAACATCCCTCCCCAGTTCCCAATTAGATTTCCATCCTGTATAATGGAAACAGCTCAGCAGGTGGTCACATGGCCAAGGGAAGCAGGGGAATTGGCACCCAGAGAAAAATATAGATGTCTTTTTTCTCGTATTCATGTATCACTAATAGAAAGACCGAAATGACAGGCAATTCATATTGCTTTATTTGAAATGACCCAGTCTTTAGTCTAATTTGCATAGGTAGCAATGCATTTTCAAAGGAATGTTGTATTGAAGAAATGTTATTTATTGAAGAACACCAGGGTCTTCCAACTATGTCTTAGAGATCCTAATATCAAGATGTATTATTTGGTTAAGCCAAGAAAGCTTGTTCATTTTTTTTATCATTTGGCCACTGTGTTTTTGAAATTCACAAGTGGATGGAAGTTTTTCTAGGCTGGGCAGCTCAGATATATTACTGAGCATTTGTAAAACATAGGGTTAGAAATGAAAACATTAGTCATAAAGAATAGTGTAAGGGAAGTATATCTTGCATTATGCAATGCTAAATGCTAAAAAGAGCTGCAGAAAAGACATGCATGGGAACCGTCCCACTATTCTATATACTGCCGTGCAATATTTTGTTACAGTATAATATATTTACCACAACCCTCATGCCATCAAATCTTATATTTACATCTGCTTCATTATCTGAAGCTGTCATGGCCTTGACAACAACAACAGGAAGAGTGAAAGGATCTTTTTTTTAAAAAAAAACAAAAAACTGCAGGACAGACTTAGTGTTATTCGCATGGTTATTTTTAGTGCTCTAATACTGGCTGAATAGCTTTCTTCCTTCTGATCCATTCCTTACTCAAGGGATTTTAGTGCCAATTATTTCATACGTAATTTATGATTGTTCATTAAGAAATCCGAGAAGAGATTCAGGAAGCGAGGGGATAGAGAAAAGCTGAAAATTTATGTGCAACTGCAAAAGCATTATCATGCAGTTTATTAATGTTTGAGCAAGCTGAAAAAGCTGAAAATAGGCACAGAGCATTTACACTTTTACTGTCGGTTGTTCTGCAGATTTAGTGCTTCATCTCCCCTTCTGCATGTGCTTATAAAAATAATGTTATCATTAGGGTGGTGCTAGTTATCACCAGACTGGTCAGAATGGATTTCAACCAGCATAGTGTAATTTGTATTTCCTAGTTACTTTCCATTAGTATGGATGCACTGTAACCACAGGACCACAGGTTGACAATCTCATTTGATTTTCCTGAAACTCAAATATGATTACAGATGCAAGAAGAATCATCCTTACCATGTCAACCTCCCAAGCAGAAACATTTGGGAGATTTTTGGCCACACATTTCATTTCACACCCATTTATTCCCTAACCATGCCCAATTCTTCTCCCAAGTGGGGGGGAATAAAGGTGAGTAAGTATAAAAGTGGTACGTTTGGCATGTCTACGTGAAGTCAGTAAAATGCTATTCAACATAATAAAAATATGGATCATTTTGCATTCTGATTTCTTCAATCAAACATCATGAGAGCAGATGTAGTGCCATTCGGGTGTTCAGTGCTAGAACAAAAATGTTTTGATGTCTCCAGAAACAATCTCATTAAAGGGAATGGGGAGTGTATGTACACTAAACAGGCAGGATCCTCACTGGAGTATTGGCTTGCATTAATTTGTCCCCTGGCTCTATAGAGCCAGGGGAATATTTTATTAGGCAACATTGCTTTCAGAATCCATTCCTGACGTTGCCAGACTACAGATTGCAGTAAGCTTTAACCCTTGATAATATCTTAGAGCATGCTGTTTGCAGACCATCAGACCGTCCCCTTTAAACCATGCACAGTTATTAAACTTCATTTTTTCTGTTTTTTAAAGGGGAAAACTCAAATATTTAGATGAAAAAAACTAAATTTTTTAGAGATTTATTATTCTTCAAAGCTGCTAAAAATCCGAATCTGAAAATACTCCAGCTAACACCTGTGGAGGTCATGTACTGTAGAAGTCAATGGCAGATGTCCCTTTTACAATTTGAAGATGATCTGTGATGGTTTTCTTACGATAGTCTGAAAAAGTCTGGGTTTTCCTGGACAGCAACTTGAAAAAATTGATTCAAATTGTTGCACGACTCTGTCGAGACTATTCCCGCATTGACTTTTTCGAGTTGATTTTTTGATAAATGAGTAAAATCCATGAATGGGAGTTAGGTAGACTTTGTTTTAATAAAGAAGTTAGATAAATTCAAGTTTTAGTAAATAAAATTATTTAGAATTTTCCCTCTACAGTAATGCCCAGCTGATCATAATATTATAAACAATAAATACTCAGCATTTATATTTAATTTAGTTTAATCTTGAATAGTAACAAAAAAATAAAGCAATAAATGGAGGCAACCTGGATGATGCAAGGATTTTGCCAAATGTGATCTAATGCAGCAAAAAAAGAAGATTGAGTAAAAATGATTCATCCATCTGTCTGTGCATTCTGTCCTAATATTTTGACAGAGTTGGCAGTGCCATAAAGTTATGTGTATATTTTTGGCCCCATCTTCATGATCTCACACTGCAATTTATTGTTCTGTAAATAATACTTCTCTTTTGCGCTTATAGTTTCATACATGTATTACATTAATGGCATATCTTTATAACTCACTACCTAATGCCTAACTTTATTGATGAAAATCATCCAAAATGGATGCAGTAAATTTGCACCAGCACATTGCCTCTTTGTAAAGCATTGGGCATCCTGGATGTGTATGTTATGGTACCAGCTAATTTACATTGGATTCTTTGCTGCATTCATCAAGGCCAAAGCTAATGGACAGGTGGCTCATTATGTAAAACAATGTTATGATTTAGTTACCAAATAGTCCATCATCACATTTCATCTACAATTTTCATTGTCAAATCTGAGCTCAAAAATATCCTACAGAACAGAAATGCTGCTTACATTTATGCTAAACCCATGATGCTCCAGCACAGAGCTCCGCATTTATCAAGCTATTCATTATTGTTCTAGCTACATTAAAGGGCTTGTTCACATTTAAATTAAATTTTAGGATGATGGTGAGAGTGACAATATGCAATTGTGATTTTTGTGATTTTAAGCCTATTATTCAGCAGCTCTACAGTTTGCAGTTTCTGGTTGCTAGAGTCCAGATTGCTAGATTACCCTAGCAACCATGCACTGATATGAATAAGAGTCTGGGATATGAATAGGAGAGGGTCTGAATAGAAAAACAAGTAATAAAAAGTATCAATAACATTCTGGAGCCTTACAGAGCATTTGTTTTTTTTAGATAGGATTAGTGAAAGTTGGGAAGAGTGAATGAAGGCCAATTGGAAAGTTGCTTAAAATTAGCCAGTTAAATTAATTAGTTAAATTAAATTAAAGTTGAACCATCCTTTTAAGCATGTTGTTTGTGTAGCACAACTGATCATTGCATGAAAATAAATGTGTGGGAATTTGCAATTGATAGAGATAGTATTTGTATATGCTTTTCTCCCAATATTTAGATTCATTCCAGATGGAATGAAAAAAAATTAACATCATTTATAAGTGAATACAGTGTCGGATTCTATATAAAAACATATATGTTCTGTTGTATATAAAAGTGTTGCCTTTATTAAATTTATAGATTTCTTATATTTGATTAAATGCCGTGTTTTTTCAACCCCCTTTTTTAAAGCTCCCACTTGTGTAACCTTTAGTTAGTTTCTCTTTTACCTTGTTTAGCAGGGTTACAGATATCTTAAGGCTTTTGTATATCTGTCATCCTGCTCCAGTACAAAAATACCCACAGCAGCAGTCACCCTAAATCTCACCTTCATTTTTCAGGCAAGCAATTTATAGGAAAGCAAATGTCAAAAGTCACACTAATTGGCCTCAATGCTGCCATCCACCCATCAACTTATTTTGGCAAATCATATCCCTCATAGAATTCAGTGCAGCTTTGTAAGATTTCTGCCATAGAAAACAATGTAAATCAGCTCCTCAAAGCAGGAGGACACTCCTGACTAAAAATTCAGTAGGGGCAAAGGGGTAGGGGAAATGCTTTGATGAAAGAACAAAGAATGTCAGTTTCTTCTTGTACCCAGTAGTGGAATCATTTTGGTAGATCTGATTAGTCCCAATGGGCTGCTCAAAATTCTTCACACGACAGCAGGGTGTGCTGCCATAGGGGATGTCTTACCAAAGTGGTAGAACTTTGCAAAAGGAAACACTTGTATATACAATAGTTAAGCATAAGAAATGTGATAAAAAATGTGATAAAAAAATGAGTTCTAATACTACAGTAAACTCTATTACTGATACTACCAGCAGAAATTAAAATACATTTAAGAGTTGGGCAATGTAAAGTATTCAGACTCATGACAAATCCTACATTGAAATTCTGATATTGCTAATAGCTTTGTTTTAAGGCACTCAAACTAAAAATATGACTTTATTTTATGCTACAAAGAAATGTAAAAAAAAATAAAAATGTAAACATGATGTTTGCATAATTTTTCAGTGCACACACTTGTAGAGGTAGTTTTAGAGCATTCACAGCTTTATGTATTTTGGGGTAAGTATATACACACTCAAGATTTTGGCCCATTCTTCCAGGCCTATTTGCTGCTTGGCTTTTAAGTTAAATGGATGATGCTTGTGTTTTAAAATAGTGCCACAGATTCTTTATTGGATTGAGATCACACTTGGGTCTTTTTGTTCTCAAAATACTCAAGTGTTATTTTGAAATAGTATTTCAAAATAACACTTGAGTATTTTAAAAACAATCAGAACAATACTCCACTCAAAACTCCACCACTCAAAACTCCACAATACAACACCCTCCGTACATCCCACAGAGTGTCAAGAAGCGCTGCCAAATGTTTATTAATGGTCAATATGTTAATATTAAGATGATACAATGTCTTTATGACACAACAATGTATTTTTTTAATTTATTTATTAAAACCAATAAAAATCATAAAAAAAGCAAAAAAAAAAAATTGTATTTCAGATTAATAACCAGCTGAAAAATAAACCCCCAAGGTTTGCCTTACAATGCCCCGTCGAATCCCGGATTTGGTGTAATTGAACATCTATGGTACTAGTGGAACATCGATTTGAACCAGCGTTATCTGGTTAACCTGAACAACCAGGAGCAGAAAATTGAGCTGTACCTGAATATCCTAGGAAAACGTGCTTGGAAAAATGGGTCAAAATCAATTCTGATCAGTGTGAACCACCACCAAAGAGCATACCTCCCAACATTTGGAAAAACACTCCAAAACGTTCCAGTATAAGTACTACAGAATACAGAAAATCAGCATATTAATCCCAAATTTGCCAGCATAATTACTACAGAAAATAGAAAACTCTACATTCTAACCTCAGACATTCAGGCATAATTACTCCAGGAAATGGATAGAATGGCCAGTGAGCACCACATTAACTCCAGACAAGCTGATAAAATCACTGAAAAATTAGTACTCCATTAACTCCAGATATGCCAGTAAGATCAATATAGTAATGTATAGACTGAAAGCAATACATCACCTACACTTGCATCAGAATACCAACACCAAATTTTCTTCTTACCTAATTCTCCCACACTGCTTGTCTCTTTTTCTCACTGCCTCTCTCTGCCTGGCTTCTGTAAAAAAATTGAAGCCATGCTTTCCACATTTTTTTGTTGAGGAGCCAGGAGCTGAGAAACACTGAAGACAAACAGGGCAATATTAGACATTTAATCAGCAATCTGGGACAGCGGGCTATGGGCTGAAAACCGGGACTGTTCCATGAGAAACTGGACAGTTGGGGGGTATGCAATAGATCAGATGGCATTCAACTGATTAAAACAGTTGAACACATTCTGAAGATTTGACACAGGTATCATATTTAATTAATATGTCTATTTGTTAAAAACTTTCCTGATCTACCTGTGCTGCGTGTTGTTATTAAATGATATGGATCAAAAGGAAACCTGGAAACATAAAATCTACTGTGCACAATTTTACTTTTTGCAGTTGATGCAACATTTGCTGACATTCTGCAGTTAGTAGTATCCTGTCCTATAAATTCTAGAATATGTTTTCTCTACTGTACCAGTTGTAAGTAGATGTTTTGCTTTGCCTCTTTTAACAGAAATAAAACAAAAATAATGTATTGTGTGAATAGTACATATTATCATATTTATTATGTTTACAGATGTTTTCTTCTTGGACAGAAAATCAGAAGATTTTTAGCCTTGAAAAAATCTCATCTGCCTTAGCCCACATCCCTCCTCAAAAAATAAAAAAAAGTGCTTTATCTGATGAATTACTTGTAGGTATCTGGAACTGCAGTTTTCATCTAATATCTGGCTATCTCTCCTGGGATTTTCTGGGAAAGAGATTATATCACTTTATTAGAATAAATCATTTAGTTTGATACCTTTAGAATTCCTCTCCTACTCTCTTAGCTAATGGCAAGCATACATGTCAACCCCACCATCTGCTGCTAGGAAGAAATCATATTTAACACTTAAAGAAGCTGTTGTTTTGGCACTCATGCCATCTGGATGTAGGTAGGTTAATAATAAGCAAATCATTATGTATTATTTTGTTTAATGTTCTATCACAATTTTTAGAGATGTACAAATGTAAATTTACCTGACAGTTAATTAGTAAATTAGTTAATCGACATATGAAAGTTACCAAAAATGCATTGCTTGTCCCCTGTGATTTCTTTCGATTTTTCTTACCATTGATTAGCTAGACATTTGAAAGGCTTCGTATCTAATTCACTGATCAAATTAGCTAACCTGCCAATCCAACCATAGCTGCAAAGAACATGTATAAAACCATACTAACAGATATCAGATATTGTCTCACTGGAGTTAGGGCAGTGGCCGACAAAGAGATTTGTCGCCAGAGACAACTTAAGGCAACTTCGCGATATGTTGGCGATTTCAATTATTTTCAATGGTGATGCATTTTCTGGAGATTTGCCACTTGCAGTCGTGCTTAAATAATCACAGGTGACAAATCTCCCCTTTGGCCACTGCCCTAAGACACATAAGATAAGCCTATATTAAGTCACTTAGTTAGCCTTATGGCCTTGACCTGAAAGATCACTATCTTTTTCTATGGAGCACGACAAGTTAGTAGGCTTGATTGTGGTGGCCTGATGATTCAAGCCAGCTAGAGACACAACAGTATTCAGAATGCCTTTTTCTTTTTTTACCATGATTGGAGCATAGGAATTTGTGATTTAAAATCCCAACCCTAAATATAGAATCAGGCAGCGCAGGATTCACTTTGGGGTTATACTAAATCCTAGGACTAGAATTTAAATCTGGCTAATTCCAGAAACGGTGCATTTTGTGCTGTTCTGAACAACAAATTTCATTGTGTCTTTAACCTGCTTCTCCATTCCTCTGCTGTCATATATTTCTATATACTGTATATTTAGAAAAAGGCATACAGGATCCATTATGCATTATACTATACATGTCCTAGACTTACTGGGCTAAATTGACACAGATCAGCATTAAAGATGTGGAACAAAAATACTTCTCTGAGCACTTCTCCACATTTAAGAAGTAATTTGATTTGAAATGAGTCAAAACGAATATGTATCAAAAAATGCAGTAAAAGAATTGCACCACAAAGAACAACCATCCAAACACATACATAAGCTAAGTTGCAAAAAAAAGTAATTAAGTAGTAATTTTGAGGGACAGATCAATCAGCAAGAACACTTATGAATAGCTAGGAATAAGAAATATATTTTAGGAGCCAGAAATATAAACCAAGAAATAGGAAATAGGAGCACCTAGCTTCACCGCTTAAAGGCCAGCTGTGGGTTTTAAGCACCTCACACAGTTTAGGTTGAATGTTAGTGATCAGTTGTCGTATACAGAAATTTGCACCTCCCTCTTATAGGCAATTCTGTTCCACAGAATTCTAGTGATGGTACCCTAAAGTAAATACATTATACTTGTCTTTTAATATATTAGGGCTACAGCTTTTATTAAGTACTTTAAAGGTTTGTTCTTCGTCAGAAAATACATAAACGTGAATGCCCTGCTGCAGAATCGTAGAATATGGTCTGTGCTACCTACAGCAAATATTTATATACATGTATACATTAGAGATGGATCCATAAATCTTACTCTTCTTAAAATGTTATTTATTTTATTATTATTGTATAAAACTTAGAGATAGATTATAGATTTACTGTTTACCGGACTGGGGACTCTGAACTCCAATATCCCACTGAATTCATGAACCCCCAAAGTATTAAAAAAAAAATGAAAAACAATGTAAGTTAGTAAGGATTTAACGTTTCATACAGATTTCATGTTCATACTAAAAAAAAAAATCAGAGCTACTTTTTATTATTGTTATTTATAAATAATGCATTCTTTTAAAATCATGATTTATAGTGTAAAATACATTTCTCATTTTTATGAACAATGAAATAAATGTTATCAGTGGAGAAATCAGACTTTTCGACCCTGCCATAGACATAGATAGACAGACAGAGATAAAGATATACACAAGCATTCAATTTTGGGGGCCATTTTGTTTATTTCCACAAATCTCGAGATTTATTACGTGTAAAAACCACACAAAAAAAAACGTCAGGTAAAAATTGTCGAGGTTCTATAAAAGCCAATGGGAGCTGTACTGATCATATTGAACTATATTAAATCAATTCAAACTTTTACAGGTTGTTGGATTTTTTTTAGCTAGAAATTTTCCAAAAAACTGGAATATTTGGAGCTTTTAGAGGTACTAGTTTTAGATGTACTCATATATTTAGAGGTTTTAGAGGTACTAGAAATTACTGGGCCCCTCAGCAAATTATTTTTCAGGCCCTCAAAATGTCTAGAGTTTTACCAGTATTTATTGAAATTGTATATGAATTAGGGCCTCATTGGGCTTATACTTCCTGCCCCTCCTGCAGCCACAGGGTCTGCTTCCTCTGTAGTTACACTACTGATTTCTACTATTTATAATTCTACAGTGACAAATGTAAGAACAAAACAATAATACAAAAATTCTACTAATTCTGCATACGTGGCTTGTATTTTCTTCTGTACACTGTAGATTTGTGTGTTGCTGGTTTTTCTTACAGTTGTCAGTGCCCTACGTTTTTTCTTACTCCAGCATATCCCACATTTATGTTGAATTGCTGTTCTAAATATTCCCATAAAACCAGCTTCAAGGTCAGTTAGGGCAAGATTTTGTGTGAACACCTATTTGGTTTCCTAGGTATTTTCAGAGCTATAGCAAGCTTTGTAACATTATTACACAATAAATGCGGCAATTAAAAGGGGGACTTGAAACCAAATTGTCTGAAAACTACTGCTGTATCCTATAAATTTTTTAGGCAAGACAGGAAAATTACAGCTTAGTCAACGTTTGTTTGTGTGTGTTTATGTCAGGAACTAAACTATAGATTTATACTGTCATCTCTACTGCACATTTTATCAAGTAGGCAGTTCATTATTTGTATGGCTGCATTTCTTAATGTCTTACTGGTGCCAGTGTCATTTGCAGACACTGGCATTTTAATTGCAAAACGCTTAGGTATTCTGGAGAAGTAACAGAAAATCTAGTCTTGCAAATGTAGACAAATGTATGCATTTGTTAACAGCTTGTCAGTTATACATAGTCCTGACAGTAAAATCTACACAGATGGCTTCTTTCCTATAGTGAATGTGATATTTACTTATTTATCAACCTGATTTTCATTTTGAAAGGTAAAGTCACCTGCATTAAATGGAGTCTAAAATCTCATTAAAACAGCAGATTTTTGGTAGCATTTTTGCTGAGTTAAATGGCATATAATGACATTTAATAGGAGTTGTGTCATGAAAAACGTTTGCTCTTATTTCACATTGATGAATGGTTTTAATAAGAAATGTTTTTTCTTAAAAATTGTTTATAGTCTAAATGTAATAGTGTTTGAGGGTTCTTTTTAATTAAGGGGTCCGTACATGCACAGGGTTTATCTGGAAGTTTAAGCAATATCAATCATGCTATGGACAATGATATGCTGAGACAATTTGAAACTGGTCTTCATTTGTTATTTTTTTGTGGTTTTTTGTATGATTTAACTTTAACAACCCCTTTAAGGTTTAAATCTTAAAGGGGTTGTTTACCTTTGAGTTAATGTTTAGTGACATAGAGAATGTCCTGTTTCAGTTGGTCTTCATATTTTTTGCCCCTTTGAGGCTGTTTTGAAAAACCATTGTGCCGTACCATCAGATGCCAGTTTTGTTTTTCAAACTGAAAATGTCAGCACTTAGATGATATTGTTGTTTGGTTTAATGTGTAGGTGAAAGTACAGCAATTCATATTCATCGTGTAAGTAACTTGATCATCAAAGCAAAAAAAGATATTTCAATGTATTTAGCATCTTTTGAACACTTTTCTATATTGTACTATATTATATGCTAATAAGAAAAAAATCATTAATATATGTGACAAATATCGCTAAAAGGATGAACCATGCAACCATTTAAGTTATCTTAATCACGTTTGCCCATCTTTGGGTATGGGATTGAATAGCTACTATTACCATTTTGTCACAAACCCCTAATTTTGCTGGTGTTTAGACAACCGTTCATTCAGTCATATGGGAATCTTTTGTCACTTCTGTATTTATAGGGCTGAACATTCCCTTGAGCATTCTGTTGACTGCCTCTGGATGAGTTTTTACCAATTAATCATGTCCCTTCTCTCCTTAAAACCCACTTTCGTAGTATATTGCAAGGTTTGCTTTTTTAGCTAACAAATCTCTAAGGCCCTACCTAGTTAACTAGGAGAGACTGTTCAGGGCTTCCCAAGAGAAGGCCAGAGTCAGGCTGGGACTCTCTAACTGGAAAAAAATTCCAGTTTTCTGCCAGTAAAAACAAAAACAGCAGCAGCTACAAAATGTGTTGTTAGCAAACAGGAAACTCATCTATACAAGGCTAATTATTGTATATCATGTCTTAATGTACAGAAATTGCCCCAATTGCCCCAATTTCCTGACCTGACCAAATACATGGTTTAATATACTTTTTTGTTATGTAACTAATTTTGTTATGCATAACACTTTTTTAATTTTGTACCTCGAGCTGGGTCAAGAAATATTACTAAAAAAAGTAGCTAAAATCCCTGAGCAGTTACTTACCTGGTATCAGAGACACTCAAGTGTATTACCTAAAAACCCTTGCTGGGGAAAAGTTGAGACCTTTTTTGCTCTCTCACTTAAGGCCAATGATATACAAATGGATATCAGAGCAACAGCAATGGTGCAATATCAGCAGTGGACAAATTAACACCTGGGGGGCACATTTACTCTTCGAATATCGAAGTCGAAGGATTTAGCGCAATTCGTCGATCAAACGCTCGATTTTAATCCATCGATCAAACGATTTTCCTTTGATCCCAAATTGCCTAGAAAGCCTATGGGGACCTTCCCCATAGGCTAACATTGGTGCTCGGTAGGTTTTAAATGGCGAAGTAGGTGTTCGAAGTTTATTTTAAAGAGACAGTACTTCAACTATCGAATGGTCGAATAGTCGAACGATTTTTAGTTCGAATCGTTCAATTCGAAGTCGAAGTTGTAGTCGAAGGTCGAAGTAGCGAATTCGATGGTCGAAGTAGCCAAAAAAATACTTTGAAATTCAAAGTATGTTTTATTCTAATCCTTCACTCGAGCTAAGTAAATGTGCCCCCTGAGCTTTTAACAACCAATCAGTGCTTCATTTTTTTTTTATTCAGCTGCCAATACAACAATGAAAATAAAAATTAGTTATGGATTATTGTCCAGGTGCAAATTTCCCCAATGAGCACATTGCTATGTGGCAGTGAATTTATCATTAGAGCTCACATTTTATAGCTATTTAAACTATTTTTTACCGTTAGTTCTTTCTAATTGTAATGGTTCTGCACATTGTGGGTTCCTTGCCAAACAATGTGTATATTCAACAATATATGACTTTTTTCTATAGATATTGGTTTCTGAAAACAAGAGGTAGTTCATTATTTGCCCTTCATTGCTGAAAAGAACTAAAAACAGTTTTTCACTGAGCAGTGATATCATGTTTTGGCTGGACAAAAACAAAGCATAAGAATAGCTAATGTATACACAATGACAGGGATTTTTGTAGACAGAATGATATGATGAAAAATAGGAGCTATGTAATATATTTTAGAAAATACTATAAGGTTGTAAATGATTATTATTACTGTATTTACTGTTATTACATAACTTTGAATTTATTGCTCATTGAGTGATACAATATATCTTGAGCCCTAGACAAAAAAAGAAAGTCTTCACTGCGCTTTTTATAACAAAATGGAATAGAAAAAACACATATTGCCAAATATAAAAAATCCTTTTAACAGAAATAGTGATGATTATTATACCTCAGCAGGCCTGTGTTCAACTGTTTCAACTCCTCATGACCTTGGACCAGTTATTTAATCTCCTTGTACTACTGTACAGTCACTAGCCTCTAAGACTGGTGCTTGCTGTTCCTGATATAGTCTGTCTTCAGGGTTGTGTAAAAGAATTAGCACTCAGATTGTGATGGTATATTGAGAAAAAAATGTCTTTAATTTATTTACAGATCCTGTCTGGAAATACAAGAGTATATAAAAATATGCTGTACAACAAATAATGGCTTACTGACTCCTTAGACTGCAGACTAATTTTAGCATTTTTCAGCTTACTGATTTATCACAAAATGGTAGCCCTGCATTTCTATAAAAAGCCTAGCTTGCTAAGCTCTTTAGTAAAGAAAAATACTACATCACAGCAGCATATAGTGGATGTACTGTATCAAAACTGGCAAAGGTTTTGCTGAAGTGTATGAGTATATTTCAGTAGTGGACCTGGATGGTTCCTTACCTTTGCTAACATATGGCAATTCTGGCACTTGTAGACACAGGTAAAGAAACTGGCTGATATAAAAGCTGCTCTTAAATTGAAGTCAAGTGGGTTGAATGAGCAAGCTGGCATGGATATAAATAGAAAAGAAGGAATTACCCTCGCAAACCCTGGCTGTCCAATAGATACGAATCCCCGGTGCCTGATGAAAATGGATTGGCAACCTCAAATTCAGTATAGAAGAACAGAAGATCACCGGCACAACTGGGTAATACTAGCAGGGAAAACCCTTGCTCGTGTTACGCCCCGAAACGTTGAATCCGCAATAAATGAGCAAGGGTTTGCCGGTGATCTTCTGTTCTTCTATAATGGATATAAATAGAACATGCTGATACATATAGGCACATTGGTGGCAATAAAATAGTAAAATGTAACTGCTGCCATTCTAGTGTGTCTTACAAACTGCATCCATGGGTGCACAGTTAGTAAGTAAGTTAGGTGAAAAAAGACACATTTATCAAATTCAACCTTTAAACTCTATTTTAATCTGCCTAACTGCTAGGTGATCCAGAGGAAGGCAAAAACCCCATTTGAAGCCTCTCAAATTTTCTCAGAGGGGAAAAAAAATCCTTCCTGACTCCAAAATGGCAATCGGACCAGTCCCTAAACTTGTACTATGAGCTATCTTCCATAACCCTGTATTCCCTCACTTGCTAAAAAAAACATCCAACCCCAACAGTTGTTTCTGTCATTGAATTTACTTATTTATTCATTCTGGAACTGCAGTGTTCATCCAGCTCAAGGAAAGATGGGAGGAACAAAAAGTAATGAAGACAATAACTTTTTTTAACAAAATGTGATCAAAAATGTCTATTTTTTATGACTCATCAATCCCAGCCATCGAACTATGAATCAAATATATGGGATGTCTGTCCCCTAGCGACGTTATGAAGTGCTTGAACTTAGTATGATAATTCAATTTACAATTTAAATAAAATACCAGGGAAGTAGCCGTTGCCATATCGCATATATGTAATTTACCCTATATTTATGTGTACTTCTCATTGTAAATATCTTAAAGGAAACATATTGTGTGAAAAATAAGACTTTGCCAGTGCATTATACTATCTTAAATTTAGAAGGAAAGAGCTGAAGAAAGTAGTGCTTTGGGTTGATTTATTGAAATTGTTTTCAAAAACCCAACTAGTACTAAATTAGGCGTTTTTTATGTCATCTATATGTCTCCTTTCACAGCACCCAAAACCTTTATTTCCCTCAAACTAGCGGCACTATGCAAACCAGCTGTGTTGAGAAACGCGACTCAGGTGGCAGCGCCTCACAGGTTATCAGGGGTGACACAAAGCTGCTCCTAGTAATCTTAAGAACCGAATTTCCAGTTATCAAACCAGAAGCCTCCTCATGCCAGCCGGGTGGCAAGAATCACCCTTGCCTCAAACGACCCTGGAAAACAGAGGTATTGCATTAACACATTAACATAGATATAAACAACCTTTGGCACAACAAGTGGAATCGCTCTGCTACTTTTATATGGATTTGCACATCATTTGGCAATGAACACAAACGGAAATGAAATGGTTTAAGGTTAATCAACCAAACATATATAAAGAGTTCATTTCATGCTGTTCTCCCCACTTCCCCCTAAAAAGCAAAATATCTTTATGGGCTAATCTACATTTAAAGTAAATGTGAATCTATTTTTTTTCATTAGACAAATATATAACCGCTTAATATGCCTTTCAGAGGTCTTCCTCTCTGACTTTTATCATGTTCAACTTGTTAATTATGTCTCATCCTTTTGCATAGAATTTTATAAATTCAATTTCTAGTAAGCTTCTGCAGAGAATTCAAACCATGACCATGTATTGTAGTGCACAGCTTCATGATGGGCACAATTTCACGTTTGCTTTACCAACGACACATTTTAAAGTCCTGCTAATAATATATCATGTCATAATATAGCCCATCATTTTAATTCTTTATCTACCCTGCTTAATTTTTAAAACTGTTCTGTTTCAATGCTAAAGGCTAGGGGGCAAATTTATTAAAGGGCGAAGTGGCTAACACTGGCGAAAATTTGCCAGCGTGACGTAATTTCGTCTCTTCACCGAATTACGCTAGCGAAGGAGATAGACTCTAGCGCAACTTCGCACTCTAACGCCAGGCGTATTTTCGCTCTGGCGAAAAAGCGTTACTACACAAATTCACTACGTTTTTGTTTTTACTGAACGTTACCTCTATCGCCGATTTGCCTTCTTCACCTCAGACCAGGTGAAGTGCAATGGAGTAGATAGGACTTGGTCTAAAAAAAGTTGAAATTTTTTCTAAGTCCCAAAACACGCTGGAGTCTTTTCCTTTTTACATGGTGATTGGCTGAAAAAGATCATACATTTTTTTGGGTACCCTCCTTCCCCCCTACATTTCCTTACATATGGCACATAAACTATACTGTGGGCTCATGTGTAGGGCAATATAACAACTCTATTTTCTTTTATTAATGTTCCCTGGGCATTGTAGTGTAATGTATTTGCCGCAACATATATTCCATTGAAATTTAACGGCCCGCCGTGTGCAAATTATCTAACGCTAGCTCAACTTCGCTACGCCTGCCGTTGTAACACTAGCGCAACTTCGCAAGCGTTCGGCACCGGCGGCAAAACTTTGCAACTTAGTGAATTAGCATTGTCTGAGCGAAGTTGCGACTGGCGAAGTGTGGCGAAGGTGGCAAAGCCGTCGCTGGCGAATTTTCGCCCGTTAGTGAATTTCCCCCTAGGTCTCCGGTTGGTAGAACTGTATTAGAACACTTACTTAGAATTAGTACTCAGTGTGCTATACAATGGCTTACAGAAATAATTGGTAGAAGGCAACTAACTGCAAAATGTATGGAAGGAGCAGAGTTCCCATCTTAAAAACAATTAGAATGCATAAGGCTTGAATGGATGGTTCATTTAAAACAGAAGCTTTTAGCAATATACAGTATGTATTGCTTTAAGTTAAAATACTAATCATGTTTCCAAAAAAACATGTGTTCTTGATTTACAACAAATCTAGCATGGCAGTGGTGGACTAAAAAAAATATTTGGGATGAGGTAGGGATGTAGCTAAAATGAATTAAATAGTTTTCCCAATACTCCTATAGACTGATAAATCTGTCATTCTTCAAATGGTTTCTGTAAAGTAAATCAAAGAATACTTATGCATGCTTTATATGACAGCTTGTTAAAAAAAACCAAATAAACCATATTTATATAACAGATGTGGAAATCCGGTAGCAGCCTCTTATACTCGCTTTGAATAACCATAGATGCCAAGTGCCTAGAAATCTGTCAAATGCACAGAAGCTAATTTAATGCAGCTCTTCACAGGTCAGTCACTATGTTAAGGCATTTGGCATAAATATTTTTTTGATACTTTACACTGTCGTTGTACCAAAGGGTAGCAGCCGTGAAAAGGGAATGAAGTATCTGTCATTTTCTGAAGGGGTGAACTGTGGTGGTGATATAGCAAAGAAACAAAGGCTTTTTTTTTTTAACAGACACAAAACTTAATACTGTACATGATACAGGTTCAACAGAGGCATGGGTGCCATGATAGCTCCATTTACTTTGTATTATGAGGCATGTTGGGCCATACCAATTTAAGAGTGATATGCAGTGATGGGCGGATTTGTCCCGTTTTGCCACAAATTTCGCGAATTTCCTGCGAAATGTGCAAAACTGGCATTGATTCCGTCTTCGGCTGTGAAACACGGAAATTCCCCGCAAATTCGCGCTTGGCAAATAAATTTGCCCATCACTGATAAGTAACACATAACCAAATGTGACTATTGGCCTCGGCCCACTGCATTATACCCATAGGATTTATCTAACAGAATTGTATATATTAATTCATTATAGCCATTTCATACATATTCAAAGAGACCTTATTTATTAAAAAAATCTGAATAGAAAAGCCATGATTGAATAAAACCATGAAAAAATCTGAATTCTTAGAATTTACAGTATATTTTATGAATCATTTTTAATGGGTGGACAAGTTTAAAAATGAATACAGTGAATAAAGTACCCCCTCTTGTAAAGTATAAGGATATTATAACTCCGAGGTAAATTCTAATATCCTCATATTTTGCAACTGGGGGTAATTATTTATTTTAATACACAATAAGTTTCAGTGAGTCATGTGACAGAAATGACATCAGAACTCACCGTTTATAAGGATATAATTCCCAGGATATTCATGGCTTTTATGTATTATAATGTAACAATGAAACATGCATTGTAGCTGATCCTAAGATATAATTAATCCATTTTGAGGCAAACAATCCTATTGGGTTTATTTAAAGTTTAAATGATCTTTTAGTACACTTAAGGTAGGGAGATCCAGATTACTGGAAGATCTGGAAACTCCCAGGTCACGAGCATCCTAAATAACAGGTCCCATACTTGTACTGAAGCACCCAGGATATTATTAATCCCTTTACCACCATGTGTCTGATCTAATTTACCCCCAGCACTGTGGCAAAACAAGGCTATAATATGATATATAATATGTTTTGTTCTCAACATGAGCATTTTATTTAAAGGCAATGTAGTTATTCCATAATTATCCTCTTTCAGATATTCATTATTAGTGTTGTGGGGGGTTGTGGTCAGGGCCGCCATCAGAAATCACGGGGCCCCACACAACAAAATTTTCTGGGCCCCCTTCCCCACGCCTCCCGTAACCTGGACACAAGCACAGAAGCAATAAATAAAAGCATTTTGCCAAAAGGGCCCCCATGCAGGGCCCCTAATCAGCATTGATTGTTCAGAGGCCCTGCATGAGGTGTCAGGGGCCCTACATTGATGATTCAGGGGCCCTTCCTTGGGGAATCAGGGGCCCTTCCTTGGGGGATAAGGGGCCCTTCCTTGGGGGATCAGGGGCCCTTCCTTGGGGGATCAGGGGCCCTCCCTTGGGGGATCGGGGGCCCTGCATGGGGGGATCGGGGGCCCTGCATGGGGGGGGCATTGGGGGCCTTGCATGGGGGGGCATTGGGGGCCCTGCATGGGGGGGCATCAGGGGCCCTTCCTTGGGAGGATCAGGGGGCCTTCCTTGGGAGGATCAGGGGCCCTGCATTGATGGTTCTGGGGCCCTTCCATGGGGGGGGATTCAGGGGTCCTTCCTTGGGGGACTTCAGGGGCCCGCATTGCGTATGCACAGAACACAACCAATGTAAATTTCGACGCAAAATTTGTTTAGTGCAGCGTGGCCGGGCCCCCCTCAAGGCTCAAAATCCTCCGGGCCCGGGAGGACTGTCCCCCCTGTGACCCCCTGATGGCGGCCCTGGTTGTGGTACAAGTAATTTATTTTTATTTTCTCATAATTAATTTCATTATGGACTCTGAAGCTGGAATACATGTCAAGAACTTCTTATGTGGCCACACAAGTTGATCTTGTATCATTTGGCAACCCAAGTTCTGGGTGAAATTGGGATTTGGATTTCATTCTGTATTTGGCACAAATACAATGTTTATTTTTGATAAAAGTGTCTCTTTAATATTTTTTTGGTTCTCCAGAACATTTGAATGTCACTGAACAAAATGAAGAGTCATCTACTTTTTCTACTAGTGCTATTGTATATCAAATAAATGCTATAAATAATGAAGAACAATTATTCATGCTTGTTCTTAAACTCTTATACACATTTCCTGTCCTCCTTGAAGTGACATCTCATTTAATATAATATTAATAGAAAGCCAATTATAGTTTGCAAAGTATTTTTTATTAATAAGTGAATATGATAGGACATTAACAGCATGCTCTGGATATCTGATTCGGGGGCTTGAGGTTTGAGGAAGATGTTCACCTGCAGCAGAATGCAATTAATTCACTTAGTGACTTTGATGGACTATTGAGACACAAAGCATGTCCCAGCCTTCTAATCGGTGTTTGCACAGTTGAAAGAAAAGCAAGGGGAGATTGGAAAAGCAAAAGTAACTCCATATAATGTATAAATAAAAGTCTTGTTACTTCCATACTAATACATTTGCTTTATTTAATGAAGCATCATTCATATGGTTTGGGTTGGTGTGTGCTTAAATGATACTCCAAATTAAAGAAATATCCCTTTTCTAGTAAACTCCAGGTCCTAAGCATTTTTGCAGATAGATTCTTCACAATATAAAAATATTGTTCTCAAACAGCACCTCTCACCAAAAAGCTACCCCTGTGTACGGAAAAGGATTTAAATACAAAAGAACCAAAGGACCCAGCACCAAAGGTCTTGTAATGAAAAAACTTGTGTTGCTACATGGTATGTGTAACATGTTATACATACCACATAACAATACAAGTTTTTCCAATGTTCTGTAAAATTCGCACTTAAGTGAATTTGAGGAGTAACGATTGTTCGCCTGAGCGAAAATGCGCCTGTTGAAAGGTTGCAAAACAGCGCCAGCGACTGTCTTTTTTGCAAGCGAATTGTTCTCTACGCCTGTTAGTAAATTTGGTGATGTCCCTGCGGAGCGGATTTCTGGTAAATTTTTGCTAGCCCTTTAGTAAATCTACCCCTATGCTGATTTTTTGCTGCACAATTTGCTTTTTAATTGTTATAGATAGAGTAATGATAGATATAATTTCTTTCTGGGGGTTTTTTTGTGACTCAAATTTTTTATTTGGCAAGTACAGGAGTTGCAAATATAGTCCACATAGACATTTCCATGCAAGCCATTTTGTTTGTTTCTTTACTGTTTTAATAATAAAATTGCTATTGACACCAGTCAATGGAAGGATTTAGTTGTATCTACAGAATTTAACATAATAAACATTTATTGCATTGTATTACAGCCTGATGTTTATTAGACTTTACAATAGTGTTTACTCAATTAAAGGGTTTATTCACCTTCCAAACACTTTTTCAGTTCAGTTGTTTTTGGGTTGTTTACTAGAAATAAAGACGTTTTGCAATTGCTTTCATTTTCTTTTATAAAACTGAAGTTTCATGTTTAGTGTTCCTGTCTCTGTTTTTGTCGGTGGGTTTCACTCGAAAACTCAATGAATCTGAACGATTTCAGTTTTTTCCTGCGGAAAATTCAATTGATCCAAGTTTTTTGAGTTGTTCACCTCAAATTCAATGATTCGAGTTTTTTCCATTCTAGTGTTTTCTTAAATTGAAAAAAATTTGAGTTGTGAGTTCATTCGAGGTATAAAAAACTTCACAAAGCTCTAAAATTCGACCTTTAATAAATAACTCCCTAAATATTAGAAAAGCATTCACAAATAGAAAATAGAAAGTGGTCAAATTCTGGTGAATTATCTGAAAACACCTGACCTGAAAAAAAGTGTTGGATGGTGAACAACCCCTTTAAGTACCTATCAAAATTATATTAATTGGGTTATTAGAATTAATTGGGTTAAAGAAACTGGGATGAAAGATATCTTGATTAAAGCTACCTTCTGGGAAGGATCTCAGTATGCTTTTTATGGTAACCAAAGTAGGTCACCATTCAAGTCAGTGTCATATATATTATTATATTTTGTTAGATCCTAGTGATCCTCAAGGCTTGCAATATAAGTTAAATATTTTACTTGCATCATTTCTTTTCATGGACTTGATCTAGTTTTAATGGCCTTAAGCGATTCCATTGATGTATTTTTTAAAAATGCAGTACAAGTAACAACATTCTGTATTAGGGAAAATGGCTTCTGTAGTGCAGGCTCTTCATCTGTGTGAAAATGCTGGGCAGGTGCAGTGGATATCCATACACCACACTAGACCTATATGTGGCAGACAAGAGTAGGTAGATTAGAAGCCTGTTCTGAGAAAAGGTGGCAGTTTTGGTTGGCTAAGCTGATAAATCACAGAAAAATTAAACTGTGTTGATTGGGCACAATATAGAATGTAAGCGCCTGTTTGTTGAGGGTTATATTTGTAATTTATATACAGGTTGGGTATTGGCTATTTTCAGATTTTTTTGAGATTTGTGAGCACCAGGGTTTCATGTTGAATGTTGCATTATGTTGACCAAGTACTATATTATATGGCCTAAAAAGATGTCATTGTGACTCAATGTAAGGCCACACGGATCTCAGACCTAGATACTAACAATGACAGCATTCTTTTTCTGATACTAACCCTGATACTATGCCTTGTTGCCCATATCATTCTAAGCTCCATTTTAAAGGGATACTGTTATGGGAAAACATTTTTTTTCCAAAATGCATCAGTTAATAGTGCTGCTCCAATAGACTTGTGCACTGAAATCCATTTTTCAAAATTGCAAATGGATTTTTCATTTGAATTTTGAAATCTGACATGGGGCTAGACATATTGTCAGTTTTCTAGGTCCTCTGGTCATGTGACTTGTGCTCTGATAAACTTCAGTCACTCTTTCCTGCTGTGATGCAAGTTGGAGTGAAATTACCCCCTCCCTTCCCCCCCCAGCAGCAGAACAATGGGAAGTTAACCAGATAACAACTGCCTGGTAGATATAAGAACAGCACTCAATAGTAAAAAAAACATGTCTCACTGCGACTCCTTCAGTTATATTGAGTAGGAGAAACAATAGCCTGCCTGAAAGCAGTTCCATCCTGAAATGCTGGCTCTTTCTGAAAGCACATGACTAGGCAAAATGACCTGAGATGGCTGCCTACACACCAATATTACAACTAAAAAAATACACTTCTTGTGTTACGAATGACATTTTACATGGTAGAGTGAATTATTTGCAGTATAAATAGTGTAATTTAGAAAAAAAAACTACACCATACAAATAATGACAAAATTCCTTTAAGCATGAAATCCATTTTTCCTTAACCCTACTTTCCCTTTAAATCCTGACTGGGCAGTAAGACTGCATAATTCCCCCTTAGAATTTGTATGCTATAGAAGCTTAGAGTGTTTTCCTATTTTTACCTTTGCAGACCATTTTCTCATTCACAATATATCCCTTAATCATCCAGCAGTTCCATTCATTGTAAAACCTGTATCTCCGCTGTTCTGTGGTAACAACCAATAAATCACTGGAAAAATAGCTTGACATTTTTACAGAATGGGATGTGAGGGTTTTCAGTAATTAGCAAAGAAAAATGCAGTGTGCTGTTTCAGGCAACATGTAACACGTGCACCTGCAGGGCATATCTTACATTTTTGCCCTTAAAGAAAAACAACTGAATAGGAGGGCATAGCATGTTGTGTATATTCATTAAGCAAACAAATGGTAGCAAAACAAAAGTGCTTACTTCTAAACGTTCAACTGTAACAGCAGCTTTTCCAATAGTTAAAAAAAATGATTATTTTGCCCTTTTGTGTCTCTGTGTAAAAGCTCTAGGGAAAGTTTTGTTAAATTGTAAAATAGATACAACTGCTGGTAATTCTTATGAATGCCGCAGTTTGATCCATAATAAATCCGACCCAATGTCTTATTGCAGCTATTTGGGTTACCTAGTCCTAGTAATAATAAAGGGCGGCTTGGAAATGCAGTTGTAAGTATGCCCCCTTCTTTAATTATAAAAAAGAAAAACCTTACATTATATTAATTACATTAACAAAGCATTTAAAGAATGAAACAAGCACACTGTGACTGTGTCTAAGGTTTTCTGTGAAATCAGTGGTGCAGTAAAAAACAAAAGTCAGTGAGTGACATTTGGATTGGTGCCAATATTCTTGGCTGGGAGTTTTGCTTAACTACTGCGTATTGATTAAAGAAAAGGAATTACATTCAAGGTTTAAAACATCTCTGAATTTAAGAAAACAGAGGAACAATGGTAGATGACTGCAAACATACTTTCCCTTTCTGTGTATAAAGTAAAGATTCTAGAGCAGAAAAGTATTTATCCGTATCATGTAAAAATATGAAATATATGCACTGATGACCCAAATCCAGGATTCAGTTCAGGATTAGGCTGGATGACAGCACTTTTTGCAGGATGCAATTGAATGCATATTCATAGTGTTCAGCCATGAAAATGGAACACTACAAATTTCTGTTCATAGATGATTGCATTTTTCAAATTTGCTTAAATTTTAAGATGCAAATTATGGTTTGGACTTGGTCTCATATTCCTGTTCTAAATCTTACTAAAACTAAACTCTCCCTATCACGTGTAAACCAGCGCAGGACCTGTGTAGGGGGGCTACTAGCTAAAAAAAAGCAATTGTTGGAGGTTTAGTTCTCTAATATAGCAAATGTTATACTAGTAGGAGAATATGAAAAATATAATAAAACCATGCACATGCCTAAAACCTCATTTCAGGTTGATTCATATTGCTAACCTGCTGTATATTTTTTTTCTTGCTCCTAGACTTTTTTTTTTACAGCCTGGTTCTCTATTTGAGATGAGTCATCAATCTCCGTTAGATGAGCAACTGCTAAAATACTCTCCTGCATATAAAACAGTATACTGCAACATTCACCGCATTTATGTATACGCTTAGGATCTGTTCTTTAGAAGCATTTAAATGTACAGGATACAATTATGCATTTTTTTAAAAAAATAAATAATGTTTGTAGAAAGCAATATTCTTTTGTTATATTCTGTCTCACATGGGCTTTTGGTTTATTGATCTGGGAATAATGTCTGTAAAAGTAAATTGTTTCCCAAAGCTTTTTCAGATATTATATGTTAGAGGGTGGTTAAGTATGGGATTGTGTTTACTGTATTTTTCCCCCCCATTATCCTTTCTAAATTGAAGGCTGCTATATTACTTGACAAAGTTCAGAAGATGTTTTTTTGCATTGTGTGTTAACCTGCTGCTTTAGTTCTTCTGCACAAATATGGACGGACAAAAATGGAAATCTTGTTAACAATATATAAATGGGGTTCAGAGTACTAGTTCTAAAATACATGTATGTCGTTACAACTTTTGGGTAAGATACTAGATACAGTGCTTGATCAGGTGCAGTTTAGTTATTTGCCAGTATATTGTCCCTTCTGCTTGAAATAAAAACGAATTAGAGGGCACCAGTCCTTGCTTCACTTAAGCATAAGAAGCAACAGGGGACTAGGGGGGCTGACGTTCCATAAGCCCTGGCACTTAAGAGCTTACAGAGGTCTTAAGTGTCACAGGTCCATTAAAACATGGATATTATTAGGAATAGCCATGACATTCCCATAACCCAGATAATAACAGGACTGGTGCATGGGGGAGATGTAATAAAATTCACAAAGAGCAAAACTCTGGGAATAAAAATGTGCCTGTCGGAATGTAATATTCTTCATTAGACTTTTATTGCAATGCGAATCTTAATTGCGCATTGCGAACCTTTAACACCAGCTCTGGAGTTTCTGTGGGGAAATTTGGGGGCCTGCAACGGTGCTTGAGGTCGTTAGTGACCCCTACTGGCTTATAATATTCTTATATATTCTTATATGTTACAAGAGTATACATTATTTTTATGTAAGTATGACTTTGCGTTTAGCCTTTTGGATTTACAGCACATTTTAATGGCTATATAAGCATAATAGCATAATATAATAGAGCTTTAATTAGGTTGGCCTGTTTTGATATCACTGAATAGTTCATAGTATTATGATGTATCTGTTTAGTGTGTGTAAGATTCCCTTCTCTGCCTTTTGTTTATGCTTGCATTCACTAGCAGCTTGTAATTGACCAATCAATGATAGGGTCTAAGTCTTAGTGCATAAGCATAGAACAGATGTCTGGGAAGAGATTAACTCCTTCTGTCCTTATTTGCCTCAGGCTTATGTGTGTTGTATCACTGTACAGTGCAGAATGAATTACCTTAGATTAATAATGAAATACTCGCATACATATTTCTGGAACAGACAACAGTGGACATTCCAGCTCGCGTTACAGATTACTTTTTATATGGATGAATTATAACCAGAACATGTTTACACATATTTACATTTACACAAAAGTGTAATATGCCCAGACTCACCATGACAGGGGGACCATTATGAGACCTTTTATTTACTTCAACTGTTACATGAAGTATCCTCTCCCAAAACAGTAGTAGTAGCATCTACAGCATAATCATTTTTAAAATATTTTTTTTTAACATTCTGCGCAAACAAATTTTCCTAAGGGACCTTTCTAATAACAATGTTAAAGTGGAGAAATAGTTTTTCATGTAGAGTCCCACGTGGAGGTAGTCTACTACTACTGCTACCACTACTTTTGAAGAAACAGAACATGTAGTTTTGCATTACTGGAGATGTGACTGTGTTGTATTGTAGCACAGTAGTCTAGAGATAGTATCACTGTATCCCACAATGTGAGGATCCATAACAACTATGCATTTCAGATCCTTATTTTCTTCTTCTCAGTTCTGCTGCCCTTGCTGCTTAGTCTATTACCAAAAACTCTATTAAGACTTAAGACAGCATTTCCTTCTGGAAAACTCATTAAATTCTATGGCTAATGTGTATTATTGCTGTGATAAGCTAAACTGTTTATTTGTAGTTGCTTTCGTAACACTATAGTGAATGAAATATATGTCTCCTTGAATAGAAAAGTATCTGAAGAAAATCAATAGTCACAGATTAAGTTAGTTGGGAACAAGAAACAAAACATTAACTTTACTTACCTTTAGTTTTCTTCCAATTCATTTTGTTGTAGCAGAAAATATTCATGCAATGCACAGTTCTTGCTAAGACTTAAAATAAATAGTTCCATTATACAATGTGCTATATAATAAAATAAGTATATTGTTGAGTGCCTTGATCTTTCAGATTGTATCTGCTGCTAAAATATTATCTAGAAAACTATGAAGTTCAGCTAATGGTCAATAAATTTACATAGACCCTGAGCAGAAGTGCAAAAGCAGTAAAGGGTTCAAGATCCAACTTCTGCATAGGTGCGCTGTGCATGTGCACTTTGTGTTTTCCGGTGGGTCCTGTCTTCCCCAGTCCAGCATTGCAGTTGTGTGTTAAGGAGCAACTGGTAAGGATTAAAAGAGATATGTGCCATTATGTCTATTTCTTTTTTATACAATTGCAATTATTTTATATTATAGAAAAATATCCACAAGTGCAGGTTAGTGTCATTATATAGTTGCAGAAGGCTTCACTTTGCATGTAATTGCTTGTGAAGGGCTTTTTGGCTCCTTTCAGCTCTTCTCACCCTAACCAGGTTCGGTTTCCCTTTTCGCTACTCTCCAAGTCCTACCCCTCAGAAGCCATGTTCCATTATCTTGAAATGATGAGATCTAACAAGATTGGATATGCAAACACCTGACGAAGGGGGAATTGCCCCCGAAACGTTGTGTCGACTTAATAAACACGTAAGGGTCTAGTCCCCTACTTGAATTGCACCTGTGTGCCGGTACCTGTTTTCTTCGTTCATCTAACAAGATTGGAACAGGCTGTCTGCAAGTTTGGATATATGGCTCTGAACCAATAGGCTGTATCTGTGCTATAAACCAGCAGTTCTGGATGCATAGTTGGCCAAAGGGAAATAATTTAGTGATTTGCATATCTCCACCCATAATGACTTGTGGGAGAATCAACAATCTCATTTTTGGTATCTAGGGAGTACTGTGTGTGTATGGCATGAGACAAGTAAATACCTTTTACCTTGGTTTCAGAAGGCTTCACTTTGCATGCAATTGTTGCAATGGAAGGGGACCTAGATTTCAGTTCTGTGATCCGGTATTTTAATTTTAGTAAAAGAAGACTGAGCAACATGCAGTTTATTAAATATTTATTAAATATTTAAGTGTGTAACAGATGTTCTTTATGTGATAGGAGGCTGCCCCACTGTACAGTGATGGCATAAAGCTGATTGTATACAGCAAATCCATGTCTACCATGCCATGGCCCCACCATGTTATTATTCATGTTTTTATTTTATTTATTGTATTGCTTGTCCCCCTTCCTGTTTGCACATTCTGTGTACACTGTAGCTTTAACCTTGCACTTGTGCTCAGTGCCACTCAGTCCTTTCTGCTTTCCTTTCTGAAACGAGCGCTGCAGCGTCTGTTCACGCAGAGCGGTAGCTCCAGGGTTCCATTTGCACCAGTGCGCACAGCACAAGAGTTAAGCACAGCATAACGAACACCAGAAATAACGGCATGAGGACTTCCAAGAAAGTGAGTCCAATTTGTGACGAGATACACGCAGTGACATTCATTTTGTTAAATCAGACTCAATTGTGTCAGGCATAGCACAATCGCATAAGGTGAAGAACAATCGCAGCACAATTCCCAATTCCCTTGGGATCACAATGACACTATAATTCTGGGGAAAAAAACCTCTGCATAGTGGGGGGGGGGAACATGTCAACTGTAGGGGGCTCGTTTTGCCTATAATAGAGCTCTATCTATTAAAATCGACAGAAATCACTACATGCAGAATTTGTGCAAAAGGCAGTTATTTTGTTAGATTTTGTTTGTACTGGAATCACTTATTTGAGTGAGCTCTAATAAATCTGCTAGGAAAGGGAGCTTCTCCCTATTAGATATATCAGAAGATCATTCATCTGACACCCAACTGCTGCATGAAGACAGAATGAAGAGAAATAGATGCTGAGAGAGGAATATTGAATATAAACTTGATTTTCAGAAACATGTAGTATGAGCAAGCTTATATTAAATATTCATTTTTGCGATATTTCCCCTTTAAATATGTTGTGATAATGATTAGTATTTTAAAATATTTTTTACCAGGAGATATAACGTTAATTTTCCCTTTTGTAATCCAGAAAGGAATTTTGTAGTGTTTTTCTTGTAGCCATGACGGTTCATTGTTTACTTTTCATTCACACAACATGAATAGAAATTTTCTTTCCGCTACATTGGCAGATCACAAGACAAGAGTGTGAAATCTCAATAATATGTGCAATGAATTTGCAATGCAGCTGTCATGTTTGTCTCCATGGTTTCTATTTCCTTTTTTGCGACTTTTAGGTCTTCTCTTTACAAAAAAAAATAAAAAATCTTGGCCCTGTAAAGTGAACATATTGCCAACCACTGACAGATTGTCAGCACATTTGGCCTCTGTTAGTGTCACTTCAGACAGAGCAAGATGGCTCTATGCAAACAAGTTGTGCTTCTTACGTCTAACAATCAAGTCTAAGACATATCAACACAGTGGGTTGTGGAGAATGCCTCTAAAGCTGTTAGATGATAAGGAAGAAATGTTATTATTCAGTTAGTCTCTGTACACTTGTAAATCTCTGTTAATTATGCATTAAAAACGACTGTTGTTTTATCATCCAGTGTCTGTTATTGGAATATTTGGCATCAAGTCACACATAGGGGCAGATTCACTAACTTCGAGTGAAGGATTCGAATGAAAAAAATTCGAATTTCGAAGTATTTTTTGGGTACTTCGACCATCGAATTGGTTAAATTCGTTCGAATTCGAACGAAATCGAACGATTCGAAGTAAAAATCATTCGACTATTCGACCATTCGATAGTCGAAGTACTTTCCCTTTAAAAAAAACTTCGACCCCCTACTTCGGCAGATAAAACCTACCGAAGTCAATGTTAGCCTATGGGGAAGGTCCCCATAGGCTTGCTAAACTTTTTTTGATCGAAGGATTTTCCTTCGATCGTTGGATTAAAATCCTTCGAATCGTTCGATTCGAAGGATTTAATCGTTCGATCGAACGGAAAATCCTTCGATCGATCGAACGAACGTTTAGCGCTAAATCCTTCGACTTCGATATTCGAAGTCGAAGGATTTCAATTCGAGGGTCGAATTTCGAAGTATTTTTTACTTCGAAATTCGACCCTTAGTGAATCTGCCCCATAGTGTTCTACAGAACTGCTTTATTGCAACCATTGTCACAACTGTATACTCGGTCCACTTGATGACAAAAGCATCAAGGTTAAACAGTTTAAATAGAATTCAAGAGAATCATGACTGAAATAAGCCTATTCCACGTTGTCCAATTTTACACTGAAGAATAGTTTACACTCATATCGCCATATTTTGGAGATAAGAAATCATGTATGCGTTGTGCTTTCTTATGAATGCATAATGATGTGCAAATTATCTCCATTATCGCTGGTGCTGAGGAAATTATCTCCATCATAAGTGATGATGTAGAAATTATCCAGATGATCTGAACTTAAATTGTGGAATCTGATGTGAATTAATGTTTTGCTCAGCCATATACTGTATCTCCATTAACATATGTCAGACTAGAACTGATGACATAAAATAAGATAAAACTGGAATGGGTATATGAAAATAGAAGCAAAAGATTTGACAGTTCAGGACTGTATTTTTGCAGTAATAAATTGACTACATTTTCCTTTACAACTGGCTTAAATAATATTAAAAAAAAATCCAAAAGGTAAATGTCAAGTTCTGATATACTGGTTAAAATTTGCCTTTTGGGTTAATGCATGTTTAAAATTGGGACATTTACTTGGCACTTGTACAAATAGACCCTAGAAATGTTTCTGTCATTTAGTGCAAAACTAAGAATAAATAAAATTGCAATGATGGCACAGCCCACTGCCTATAATCCATTATGCAGAAAACCTCTGGTGCAAAGCATTCATAACACAAGATCCTTTAACTGTATGAATGTATTGGTAAAAAAAATGTGTGTGTTGCTACAGAAGCTCTAATATAGAATTGTTTAGAATACAAAGGGTTTTATTGTGAAATAAACAAGGGTCAAATGCCATTAATTTTTAGACTACGAACCCACTCTATAAAACAGGGCCTTAATTATATTTTTTCTTGTACTGGTGGTTAATATATAGATAGTTGTAGTAAGTACAGGAGTTCCTGAAAACTTTCATAAGTAATTTGTCATTTTTTTTAAGGTGTTGAGGTGTTTTTTGCAGATATTTACCCTCAACATGGTGGCATCGTTAATGGATGCACCAGACTTGCACCCAAAAATCCACATGCTAAATTCTGTAGCTTAGCCATACTAGTGACAGGAGACAGCATTTTTGTACAGTTCAAAACATAAATCTGTTAAGATCCTAGCAAATAGAGTGACCTTTAAAGAAGAAGGAAAGGCTTTGTGTACTAGGGGGTGCAACATTTTAGGAACTTACCTGAAATCCCGGGCTGGTGTTCCTATCAGCAGAAAACTGCACCTGGGGTTATACCAGTGAGCACCAAAGAGCGATCCTCTTCCGGCTTCTTCTTTCTTCAAATTTCCTGGGGCAAACGAAATGCACAGTTTAACAAAATAGCCGACTTTCTAGTTAAAGTTCAGCTTTTCGTTCTACTGCACATGCGCAGCCGCGCGAAGAAAGCGATCCGTGGTGCTCACTGGTTTAACCCCGGGCCAGTGCAGTTTTCTGCTGATAGGAGCACCGGCCCTGGGTTTCAGGTAAGTCAATACAATCACTTGGGGGTGCCTAACATTTGGCACCCCAAGTGCACAAAGCCTTTCCTTCTTTTAAAAGGCACCTATAGTCAAAAAATAGTTTCACCCACTGGAGTTGTAGGCTAATATTTTGCCCCCTGCAAGTGCCAAGGCTTCCTCTGCGGGCGACCCTGTTGGGGCACTGAACATAGTATCACAGTTTTGCTCATGTGCACAAGTGACATCACTCATGTGCACAAAATGAGTAAGCCTGGGGACTCATTCATAATGTGCATGCACATCACTGTACATGGCCGTCTGCACAGGGAGCTTCCTTCTGGTGCAGGTTGATTTTTTTTTTTTTTATAAAAAAACAAAAATATGGTAGGGGAAGTAAATGATTGATGATCTGAGAATTGCATAAGGTACCCCAAAATATCCAAAACATTGCCTTTTTTACAAACATATATTGGAAGAGCTAATCATTTAGCCCTCTACACTCCTGGGTAGCCCAGTAGCTACAAGGTTGGTTTCCCTTATTGTTGAATCCACCTTTTAGACTGTATTCCAAAAGCAGATGGCATTACTTAAGTGATTGCAGGATTCATATACCATACACTGCTCTTTGTAGAAATAAAGCTTTAATTAGTACAGTGGATTAGTCCCCTGTTGGATGTGTGAATCCAAAAAGTTCAAAGTGGTTTGCTTTCCTCATTTCAATAAAACCTTTAAAGACTGATGTAAGGCAATCCCTTCTGAGAACTTGGGAATTTTCTTCAAAGCTTACTGCCTCTGACCTTCTTTATATGTTCTAAATGACTGAGTAATGAATTCCAAGCCGTTACTGAATCTCTGAAAACGGAATGATGAAATCATTAATCAGCCATCAACCTCATTAAAATTATTGACAGATCATAGCTGCGCATGTTTTACTTTACACATTTGACAAAGAAGTTCCCACTGAAATTTTACCAGTTAATGATTGTTTTGCTTGTTCTATAAGATGTATTAGGAATATCGACTGCTTCCATTGTAACCATTGTAACGCCATAATGGGGAATAATATTATCTTTTATTTATATAGTACAGACATATTTCTTCAGTGCTTTACAGAGATCATTCACATCAGTCCATGCTCTAATATAACATCTAAGATCCCTTCCATCTTTTCTGTTTTATCAATGACAAATTAACCTGCCAGTATATTTTTGGAGTGTGGGACAAAAATCCACCCAGAGGAAACCCACACAGGAGTCAATGCCCGAGTTGGACTTGAACTTAGGACTCTGCAAGGCAAACATGTTACACACTGAGCCACCATAATATCTGTATTTTGCAAACTTTCTTATGTAAACAATATAGAAATGGTTTCATTTTTGCTTGGTGTGAAATTCTTTCCTATTGCTTCCTGGAGAAGAGCTAATTGTATTAAGTTACTTGAATGCAAGGGGTAAAGGTAGGGGAGACTAGGAAAGGAGGGAGAAAAATACGACCAAAGTTGAGGACCATTACATACTGTAGACGCGTTGGAAATACAGGCCCTTTCTGGTGATAGCTGCATGGAAAGCAGCATCCTTTTTGAAATGTTGGCAATGGACAGCCATGTGAAGGCCAATTTCCCACTTGTTGAATGGTCAATAAAGGAGGAGAGGAGAGCTCCGAGTGCAGAGTAAAACATGTGCTGCAGAGAGAATCGGCAAAACTATAAACCTCTGATGTACAGTATGTACCAATGTTACAGTTTCTATCTAAATCTGAATGTATTATGCAATGTTTCTAGCTTTGTGCAGTCTTATTAAAAGCAAGCTTGATTCAAGCTCAGTGGGTAGACTGTGTCAGACAAAGAGGAGGGTACATATACAGTAAAGGAATCCCTTTTATTAAGCAATTAAAGGGATCCTGTCATCAGAAAACATGTTTTTATTTCAAAACACATCATCTTTTGAGAGATTCCAGTGCAGAATTCTGCTGGAGCAGCACTATTAACTGATTCATATTGAAAAAAAATTTTTTCCCATGACAGTATTCCTTTAACCAGGTTTGGGAGTGGACCAACCCAGAATGTACATCCTCTTCTAATATTAGAACTAAATAGATTACATTGCTAAACACGTTGTGAGTACAAAAGTACATTAAAGAACACAATACTGATGTAGTAACTTAAGCACCTCTTGTTGAGCAGATCTGAAATGAAATGTAAAAATAAGAAACACTGAATTGATTTTGCCTTAGTTCTCTTTTCACTTATTGATGTATTATGCAGTACTAACAAATGCAAATGCTTTTGCAGATTTCTATCATTGTGTGAGTTTGTCTCTCTCTCTCCTAAAAGGTGGGAAGCTCAAATGGTTTAAATTACACAAAAAAAGGTGTATTTAGTGGTGTAAAATGTAATTCCTAGCATGTTAAAGCAACATTAATGTCCTCACATGTAAATTGCATTTCAGAAATAATCCAATAAAAAAAGAATAAATTGGGGATCTTTATTGGCCTATACCACAGCAGAACAGCAGATATATTAGAATAGCACATCATAGTTAATCTGTACTTTATGCCATTATTTTATGTTAACTCAAACCTTGACTAACCCAGTAAAATCAATGGAACAAATTAGGCAGCACAGAAATTCTGGTACAAAATGCAGTGGTGGTCACTGCAGTTTTAGCAAAGCTAAATCTAAAGCCTCCTTTTACAACACGCCATTATACCCTGCTACACATATTCACATAAAATCTTTCTTAGCTTTATAAATACAACAGAATTTTTATATTTTCAAGGGGACAAGAAAAAATAAGCGTACAGTGTCGGACTGGCCCACCGATTTTATGTGAAACCAGGAAAAGTCCCGGTGGGCCCAGGTGTCAGTGGGCCCTCATGCTGCTAAACATTTGGGCTATTTCATGGTCATTCCCTATTTCTATAAGAACAAAGAGGCTAAATAGATGGAATATTAGATTATAGTGTGTGAATAAGAGACTAGGAGAATAGAGGTTGAGTAAGGAGAGGAAGAATAACAGTACTAAAGTGGGCCCCTTGTCTAAAATGAATTGGTGGGCCCCTGGTCCAAGTTTTTTGGGTGGGCCCCTAGTGTCCCAGTCCAAAACTGAAAGCATAAACCAAAACAAAATGAAAATCAATCTTTTGTAACTACAGATGGATATGACTTAACCAACTACAGCATTGGAATGCATTTACACCATTAATTCATGGTAATATTTAAGTCTGTTTTAGACATTATGGGGCAGATTTATCAAGGGTCGAATTTTGAGTTCATGGGAGTTTGTAAAAACTTGAAATTATAAAAAAAACCTGACCAATCGAAAATTCTTAAAAAAAACTTGAATTTGAATCAAATTCAGGACGAGTTTTTTCACCAAAAAACCCTCTATTTTCAGGATGTCTCCAAACAACTTCAAATTGATTCCAGGATGTCTCCCATAATCTTAAACAGAAATTCTGCAGGTTTAAGGTGGTGAATAGTCAAATTCAAATTCTTAAAGGACCAGTACAGGATACATTTCGAAATTTTAATTTTGAAAAAAACTCAAATTCGAATTTTAACTATTCCCTAGTTGAATTACACTCGAAATATAATATAAACTCGAAAATTAGGATTTTTAAATTCAAATTCGAAATTAGAATTTTCACTTCGACTTTTGATTCAGTTCTCCCCAAAGTGGCACTGATATCACTTTGTGATAAGTGCCTTTTTCACATCTTTTCACATTTAGATAGACCGTTAACACATGAAATTAAAATTATTTTCCTTACTAAAGTTTTCATTAGCTAAAGGCTTATTGAAATTGCAAGGAATTCTTACTTTTTGCAATTCAATTTATCCCAAAACGCTTCACTAAAACAAAACGATAAGATGTTGTAACAAAAATGTGTCCGTTTCTTGCATTCAAAATATGGCAATGAATTGAATTTGGAACAATGTCCGTAAAAATACCTTTGGTTTAACAAAACTGTACCACATTGAATTGAATCTGGCCCTATATACAGGTATGGGATTCGTTACCCAGAAACCCATTATCCAGAAAGCTCAGAATTGCTTGAAGGCCAGCTCCCATAGACTCCATTTTTATTACATAATTCAAATGTAACACTTTTTCATTGTAATAATAAAACAGCACCTTTTATTTCATCCCAAATAAGAAATAATTAATCCTTATCGAAGGCAAAAAAAATCCCATTGGGTTTATAATTTTTTTAAAAGACTTAAATTATGGGGATTCAAATTACAAAAGGACCCCTTATTCAGAAAACGCAAGGTCCAGAGCATTCTGGATAATAGGTTCCATTTGATCAGCTAAAATACAGGATGACTGAATAAGACTGTACTGATGACATTTTGTGTAATGTTTTCCAAAGGTTTTAATAAAACATAGAAACACTCCTTTTCTTGTGTGACGCAAAGATTGAATAAAATAGAACACAACATTGACATTGTAAATGCAATTCTAAAGACATAGCCTATCTTGGTAGTTAGATGGCCTGTGAGCTATTTGTTAAGGTCAGTTATTGTCTTTAGCTAATAAAGTAACTCTGAGAAGAACAAAAGAAAAAAGAAAAGAAGTGCTTGAGGCAATGTCAATGGTGCTGAGCTTGTGCTGAGTGAAGGAGGTTACATTAATTAGGGTCACAAAGTTCATGATTGGCTGCAAGCTGTTGTAATTTAATACATATTGACAGTGCTCAAAGTAACTATAATTGTTCATTTAAGTAACTAGCTGTTAAAGATAAGAAAGGGCTGTGGCAATTTTAAAGGGATCCTGTCATAGGAAAACATGTTTTTTTTTTCAAAACGCATCAGTTAATAGTGCTACTCCAGCAGACTTCTGCACTGAAATCCATTTCTCAAAAAAGCAAACAGATTTTTTTATATTCAATTTTGAAATCTGACATGGGGCTAGACATTTTGTCAATTTCCCAGCTGCCCCTGGTCACGTGACTTGTGCCTGCACTTTAGGAAAGAAATGCTTTCTGACAGGCTGCTGTGTTTCCTTCTCAATGTAACTGAAGGAGTCTCAGTGGGACATGGGTTTTTACTATTGAGTGTTGTGATCTACCAGCTGCAAATTCTTTCAGGTTGTGGACAATCAGGCTCAACAACTGCAAATACTGTGTTGCAAGTTTATTTAACACAACATGTTTCGAGCGGTGGCTCTTTTTCAAGTGTTTTCAACACTTGAAAAAGAGCCACCGCTCGAAACATGTTGTGTTAAATAAACTTGCAACACAGTATTTGCAGTTGTTGAGCCTGATTGTCCACAACCTGAAAGAATTTGCAGCTGCTCTAGCCTCTAAGGGACAGAGGCCGTGGCACAGGCCTTGAATCGTGGGTGTTGGTACACTACCTTTTTTTCCAGTTGTGATCTACCAGGCAGCTGTTATCTTGTGTTAGGGAGCTGATATCTGGTTACCTTCCCGTTGTTCTTTTGTTTGCCTACTGGGGGGGAAAGGGAGGGGGACGATATCACTCCAACTTGCAGTACAGCAGTAAAGAGTGATTGAAGTTTATCAGAGCACAAGTCATGTGACTTGGGGCAGCTGGGAAAGTGACAATATGTCTAGCCCCAATGTCAGATTTCAAAATTGAATATAAAAAAATGGAAATGGATTTCAGTGCAGAATTCTGCTGGAGCAGCACTATTAACTGATTCATTTTGAAAAAAATGTTTTCCCATGACAGTTCATCTCTTAATTAGAGTAAATGGCTTAGATTGGGGACTGGCAAGGAATCTGCCAAAGAGGGAATGGAACGTTAATTCTAAGAGGAACTTTTATTATTATAATTTTTTGTGGTTTAACCTGTAGTCTTTAAAACTATGTGGATATGTTATATCATAGTAAAGATTCAGTAACTAACTAAACACAGCAATAGTTATGTTTTTATTTTGTAGCATATCCATCATACAATACGTTTGATAAAATGTCTTTTTTTTCTTTAGCTGACCTCAACATCTGTAAGGATCAAATTCTTGCATTTTTTTCAATGGCATGATCTTTTGGTTGTGCAGCAGAAAGGCAGTCTGTGTTGAGTAATTGAGAATTGAGATCAATGCATCTCTATCGACCTTAAGCATAATTGACCAACTCACTTCTGTGGGAGCACATCTCATCCTCTGTCATGCAACATTGAATTTTAGGATTTATCAACTGCATTGATTCTTGTCGCGGTAAAAATAGATACATCACAATCGGGGGTGCTAAGATTTTGCTGCAATGACAAACTTTATAATCAGTTCCAAAGCTATGGATCTCTTTCTCATTAATTCTATGTTTAAGAATGTTTTTGTCCACATGTTTTTTACAATCTAATTGATTCACGTCTAGGGGCATAGAAAGAAAAAAGTAAATGTTCCCTTATTTATCATTTTCCTAGTGCCCTAAAATTATGAAAAAAATTTAACTAAGTAGCAAGAAATATTGTTTCCAGCTAAAGTGTTTCAATTCATATTGATTGTCCTTAAGGTTGGCCTTACGCAAGGAGTTTTATTTTATTAATTTACACATAACCAACAAAATGTAAACAGGATTTGACAGGTTAGAGAGAGAGAGAGAGAGAGGCAATTAATATTCATAGTACTATATTAGCAGTGTGTGATAGTAAGGAATTTACAGTATAGCAGGAGGCATTAGGTAAGGAATCGGTAGGAGGAACTGCAAAATTAATGGCATTTTTTTGAATATTATTTTAAAAATTGGTTAAAAAACATTGAACCCTTAATTCTTGCTTGCTAATTGCAGTAGAATGATTCAGATGTGTGTTAGAGCTCAGTGGCTGTGCTGACCTCCATCACCCCGCAGAGGAGAATTGTGGTTGGCTTCTCCAATTCCAGTCAGTTCCCCTTGAGTGTGGATTGTTGTAACTGCCTTGTCATTGAGCTGGGGGAACAGGCATTTCTCCACAGAAGCCCTGTCATTTATTCTAGACTCTGTTCTGTGTTGTTCTATTTCTTTATAGTGTTAGTAGCTTGGATCTAGGTTACTAGGACCCTTAGGGTCCCAGTGCTGTGTATTAACATGTATTAACATGTATTAATATTTACCATTGGCAGAAATAAGTGATTGTACTGTTTTTTGACAATCTATATTTATGAATCAACCGCATTTTGCACAGGCAAATTTGTTCTTTTTTTAAGGAGTATGGTTCAATTATGTACACACCACCTTAAAACAAAAGAGCATCAATAAACATCAGTAAGTTTTTCATGCTTCAAAACAGATTGCCTTGCTTCAATGTTGAGAAACGACTGAAAGAAAAACAGGAGTATCATTAATAATGTAGTGATATTTTTTGCTCAAGTCCCCACAGAAGGGGGAATGTAACTTCTACTTAAAGAGCTTCAATATACATATTCAAGTTCTTTGTTGTATTTTTGAAGACTTGCACATAAAAAAAAAATCTTGTGGCTGTGATGTTCAATAAAATGTGCCAGTTTGATTATTTTAATGTCACTGAAAATTTTTCATGTGGCGCATACACTAATTATATTCTTTTAATTTCCCCTGTGTTATCTTTCTCAATAGAAGGATTTATGTTATTATGTAAGGATGTGGGTGAATGCACAAAAATGATGATCCATATTTGTTCAGTACTTTATTGAACTTGTAAGAAGACACTTTCTCAATCAGAAGTAAGGCAATATGGGCATAAATATGCCAGATATAACTGATCATACAGCTACAAAACTTTGCATAAGCAAGTAATAGAGAAGATTATTCTCTAAAGTGAATAATTTCAGCGCTGGCTTCACGCACATCACAACACTTCACCAGGCGTAAATTTGCCTGGACAACGCTAATTCACGAAGATCCGAAGCTGCGCACAGGGTACTGAACGCTGGCAAAGTTGCGCTAGCGAAAATACGCTCAGCAGTTCAAAATTACGATAGCGTTGGCTAATTTGCATACGGCGTGAAGTTAAAGTACAATGGCCGTATATGCTGCACCAAATACATTACGCTACACAAGGCCAGGGAACCTTAATAACATTATATAGAGGTGTTATATTGCCCTGCACATGTGCCCACAGTTTAGTTTAGGTGCCATATGTTATCAAATGTAGGGGGGATCTACATCTTTTTCAGTCTATCACCCTGTAAAAAGGAAAAGACGCCACTATTGCACTTTGCCTGGTCTGAGGTGGCAAAGGCAAGTCTGGCGATACAGGTAATGGTCAGTAAAATCAAAAACATAGTGAATTTGCGTAGTAATGCTCTTTCACCAGAGCGAAAATTTGCCTGGCGTTAGAGTGCGACGTTTCGCCAGAGTCTATCTCTCGACCATTAGTAAATCGGCGAAGTGCCGAAATGATGTCACGCTGTCGAATTCTCGCCAGCGTTAGTCACTTTGCCCTTTAGTAAATTTCCCCCAAGGTGAAATTTAAATGAAAGTGCAATCACATATAGTAGAAACTTTCTGGGTGCTTCTATGTGCCAACTTATAAAATGTTATGGTTTGCTGAAAATAGTCCATGTATGAAAACCATATATCAGCAAGGCAGACAAGAGGGGTATAACGCATGGAAAAATCACCAGATTTTCTCTCAAGTTTGACAGGTAGTTAAATCCACTTGCATATCGAATATTACCTCATTCAAAGGACACAAGGCAAGATCTATGATGACCACAATGTTTGGTGGTTGTTGACAACAAAAGTTCAGGTTGTCTGTGCAGTGTTGAAAAGCTGTTTCCTGTGTAAATATCGTTCTAGTTTCTAAATATTTCTGTTGAATGATGACACAAAACGGGGAGGCCAATTTACTAAAGATTACATTTTAGTGGAATTAGAGCTTTTTGAAACCATGATTAAGGGAGAAGGAATAACATTTTACACTTGGGGTGCCAAAAGTTAGGCACCCCCAAGTGACTACTTTTACTTACCTGACACCCCATCAGCAGAAAACCGTATTGTTCCAGGGTTCTTCTAGCAACCACCATGGAGAGATCCTGTTCCTTCTTCTTTGGGCCGGACTTTATCAAAAAAGCTGCCTATTTCGATCTACTGCGCAGCGCACGTGTCTGCCCAGGGGAATTTGAAAGCCGGTGCAGTTTTCTGCTGATGAGAATAGTCACTAGGGGTGTCTGGTAAGTAAAAATAGTCACTTGGGGGTACCTTACTTTTGGCACTCCAATTGTAAAATGCTATTCCTTCTCTTTTAACCTCTATTTCTCTAAAATCACGAATGCCTTGAAAGCAATTAAAAGATACCAATAAAAAATGTACGAACGAAAATAGCTGTATAAAGTATTTTTTGGAAACAAACAAAAAATTCATATGTGAACATTTTGATCTCTGAAAACCTCTGAAACTATGGAAAGGCTGAAAAACAAAAAGCTGAAAAACAAAAAGCTGATCTTCGCAAGAAAAGAAAGGGAACTTCCACTGACTTCTACATGACCTTGACAGCTTTTACTTGCTGTACTTTTGTATTTGTAGATTTCACAGTTTTTACACTTAATACATTACAGAAAGATTGTGGATTAAGTAACTATATGAAAAATGTTATTTGTTTCAGCTAAAAGGTGCACTAAACGAACATTCTACGAACTTTCATAAATAACCCCCTTGAAATATATTTCTATAAAGTAATACCATTAATACCATGTGAACATGACTATACTTACTGTAATATAATTATTTTAATCATTGTTAAACACACACACATATAAACCTTTTTTTTTTTTTATAAAAGTAATGTCAGAAAAGAAATGGAATCCTCTGAAGAGATTTTCAAGAGCGGGCACCTCATTGCAGCAGCTTTTAATGTCGGAATCCAAAACCAGTCAACATAGATAGAGCATTTAGAAAATCTTTTGGCATTCCATTTTTCATAAATATATTGTTAGCGTGCCAGTTGAAACAGAAGGAATGAGAACATTGAAAACTGTGCAAAATGAGATGGCAACCTGCTGATCTCATTTTTAAAGTCTGACAACCTAAGACACATATAACATGTTGTTAATGATGAGCAGGATCTGGGAGGTTTGCCAAGTGATACCTTCTCTGACAGCAGAATAAGTTCACTCACTGCACTCTACTATCAACTCTACTATCAACTTAACTAGAGACAGTTCTACAGAGAAAATATATTAGGTCATTACATTCCAAAATTATACTCTGATACTCTGTATGTCCAATTACTGTTTTGTGCATATTGAAACATTATATTAACAGACTTTTATTAGAACATTAGGAACATTTATCTCATCTTAGTATTACATCAAAGTAAAAAAATTATTCAGTGATAAGCTATAGTAAAACAGTAACTGATTGATTCATTAATACAATATTAATAAATTAGTAACTGAATGATTAATGATAGCAAGCTCAGGTTAAATACACTTTAATGGCAAAACCATTCTACTGGATTTTCTAATGTTAAAATATTGTAGTTGCCTTAATGCATGATGATTTACATTATGAAAAGACATTATGTATTTCCCCAGGTCACACGTATAATAAATCCCTTACCTGTATTTTGTGCTAGGCTATTAGTATTAATATACAATATTTTCCTCCATTCTAGATATCAAATTATGTGCACAAGGGCAACAGCTGAAGAAATGAATTGACCTATTTAAACTGAAATCTGTAACTCAACTTCTGACAGGTAATGACACCATCAATTGCGTATTGTAAATGTATGTTTATAAAGTACATGAGGAGTATATCTTAAGCAAATACAAGAGTCCTCTGCACTCAACCCATAATCAATATATTTAAGACATTTTGTGCATACTGCTACTGAAAAATGCCTTACCCTTTAAACAAAACAGGGATTGTTTGTCCATATATTACAATATATTTAAGCTGGCCAACTTCATCAAAGTCATCCCATATCTGGCTCAATTTTATCTGATTCATTAAGAATTCTATTGCTTCATTATACATTTTACAAAGGGACTAAGTTTTACCTGCAACTTACTAGCTGCTTTCAAAGTAATACTCCCAAACTTGGCTGCCCTTTTATTAGACACCAGTGGGATCACCTGACTATAGCTGGGAAGGGTGGGAGCTACAACATGGAGCTGGTCACTGCTCCTGTATAAACTATAACAAACAAGGGAAAGTTGTGCTCACCACAAATTTTTAAAACCAGACGGGCTTGCAATATATATATACCGTATATACTCGAGTATAAGCTGAGTTTTTCAGCCCCAAAAATATGCTGAAAAACTCTACCTCGGCTTAAACTCGGGTCAATCGCAAAAATGGTCGCCGGCGTCTAAGAATAGTCGCCGGTGTCTAAGAATAGTCGCCGGCGCCTAAGAATAGTCGCCGACATCCAAGAATAGTCGCCGGCATCCAAAAACAAGACGCCATCACCTCCAATGGGAGCAGAAACCCTCAATTTTTTGATTTAAGCTTACCAGAAGCTGCTGCATTTCTCACCCTAGGCTTATACTCGAGTCAATAAGCTTTCCCAGTTTTTGGAGGTAAAATTAGGTACCTCGGCTTATACTCGGGACGGCTTATACTCGAGTATATACGGTATATAAAAGTAGGGATAAAATGGTTGATTCCACTTATCATTTCTCAAAAGGTGTGTTATTATGCCATAGGAAGGTAATTATTTTTTAATGAAATAGTGGACAAAAGTACAGTATATGGTAAAATGGTAATAAGGTCCACATACACAAAATGAAATAGTAAACCAATAGGAGTGGTTGTGTAGTAGCGTTGTTCTTCTTTAAAAGTTGCCAAAAAACCCAAGTCATTTTTTTTATTTTAATATTGTATGGGGCTGTTGATACTTCTACTTACTGTAGACAGCAGCCTCATACCACTGCAAGTAAAGTCAACCCTTCTCCCAACTTCTTTTTTCCATTATCTGGTGGCCAAGCCCTTCTTATTCTAGTGTTTGGGGTTTGCAAGCGTGCACTTTGTCCCTGAGGTAAACTAAATACCTTTCACCTCAATGTACTGCACCCTAGACTAGCTAAGTAGAGGCATGCCAGCTTATTATAAAAGTATATTTTGGAGCTTTAGTGGCATAGGGCTGTTGGCCTTGGATAGGGGCACACCAGTCTTATGCCTTATGACTATTTTAATAAAGCCGGGCTTTAACTGGTCTTTAAATAGCTAATTATACCACTTAGATTAACTATTTGCCCATTACTATTACTTTTTGTCATGTCCTAACATTTTTTACAAGCATTATACTGATTGCCATGTGACTGGTTACTTTCTGGCTACTTTTTAGGAATTGCACAGTGCCACCAGTGCCTGCTCACTAAAAGGAAGAGTAACGTCTAAAAACAAAAATGTTTTATATTCATTAAAACATCGGGCTAGATTCAATTCAGTGAGAAAAAAAAATTATCACTAGAAAACTCATGGACGAGATTCTATTTGAGATGCAATTCAATTCAGAAAAACTTATCTTGCAGTTTATCAGGTGAAAATTATGGGAAGAAACTGGAACTGAAGTTTTCACTTGATAAACCATCAGATACAGTAACTTTTTCTCACTGAATTGAATCTGACCCATAATGTGCTATTACCCTGCACCAATGAAAAATATGTATAGAAGCTGCATATGGCAAAAAGGCACAGGTTTAAATAGCAAATAGCAGGAGCTGTGTAGAATACAATGGGTTTAGTTCTTACACAGGAAAATAAACAGGGGTAAAATGTTATTCATGGCTATCTACAGTATTACAGGCATAAAAAAAACCTTCTTCTATGGGTTCTGGGTGCGAAGATGCAAACTTTATGGGGGCCATTTATTAAACCTCGATTTTTTTCAGGTCAAGGTTTTTTGGGGGAAAACTCAAATTTTTTGTGAAATTTTTTTTAGAAATCATCATACCCCAAAGCTGCTAAAAATCCAAATTCGAAAATACGATATCTCAAACCTATCTCAAACCTGTCAAGGTCATGAAGGAGTCAATGGCAGATACCCCTGAAGTTGTTTCTTGACATTGTGATCTGTGCTGGATAATCAAACAAAATTGGGGCTTTGGTCAGATAATCCGAAAAAGTTGAGTTATCAGAACATCAAGGGGCAGATTTATCAAAGGTCAAAGTGAAAATTCGAATTAAAAAAATTCAAAATTTGAGCTAATTTTTGCGTACTTTGACTAGAGAATAGTCCACATTCGAAAATTCAAAATTTTGAAATTTATCATGTACTGTCTCTTTGAAATTCATTCGCCATCTAAAACCCGATGAATTGCAGTTTTAGCCTATGGGGGACCTCCTAGAACCTATTTGGAGTCAGTTGGTGGACTTTGAAAAATCAAAGTTTTTTTTTGGAAAAACTTCAAATCGTACGATTTGAATGCGCTATTACTTCAATTTGTACGATTCAAATTTGATAGAAAACAGACTTATTCGATCTAAAACGGACCTATTCGGACAAAAAAACCTTCGATTTTATTTTGGTTGGTCTTTTTGAATTCGAATTTCGATGTTTTTCAAATTTTTAAATTCGACCCTTGATAAATCTGCCCCCAATTGTACGATACGAATTGACGCTCAATTTTGTCGTGACGTTTTGTCACTCTGATTTTTTTATTGATAAATTAGTTAAAATCGCGGAAGAGAGTTTGCTCGGATTTGTTTTCATAATAAAATTAGATTTGTTTGAGTTTTAGTAACTGTCCCCCTATATGTAAATAAAATATTTTTACTTATTTATGTTACTACTCTTTTCAAACGCAGTTGCTTCCACAAATCCTATTGTGTATTTCTGATTCATGCAGCAGTCTTCTGTGTATCTCGCTTTCCAGATTTTATACATATGGAGGGAACATTTTCTAGTCCATGCTGACTTTGATCTGTAATATTCCTATCCATAAAATGTTTATGAATTTTACTATTACATATAATAATATAAAGGCCAGTCCATTATCTAATTTCTTGTTGATGAAATGTAGAAATTTGTACCATGTTAGCCATAAATGGATCAGGAGAATGTCTGACGTTTTAGTGATAATTGCATGTGTTTTTAAGATGAATAAATATAATTTTCAGGCAAGTTAATGAACAGAAGAAAAGAAAGCATCACACATTTATACAAGAAGGTAGTTAGTATTTCCTTTTTTTTGTGAAAATCTGATTCAATCATTTCCAGTTCATTCTTTTTCTTTCTCGAGACATGGTAGTACATCTGTTTTCAATCACTTCTGCAACACTGTTCTTAATTTAAGTCAATGAATATTAAATGTAACAGTTGGCTGTTTCTCAACGCTGTGTACTCTTACCTGCATTCCATCAGGGCCTAGTGCAGTATGGATCTTAATGTTGCTTTTTCTCTTGTTATGAGAAATGTGTGTTGCTAAGGGTTCTGTATTCTACAATAGTATTCTCATTGATACATCATAAAGCACACTGTGTACTTTTGTGCTTGCTTTTCAAGTTTAAAGTTTTTATTTCAGATTATCTGATTTTATTGTTGCTTTTTTTATTAGATTAAAAAAAAATAGTTCAAGACTACATTGAAAAAACTGATTAAAAATAAATGTAAAGAAACTTCTGGACTACAATAAAGCACACTGGCATTGGGAAAGGGGGGCTTTGACCTGCAAACCCACATTCCCAGCTGGGTTTATGAGATTGTGTTATCCACATCCAGCCACAGTTCTTTTGAGCCCCCGTGGCCAATATCTATTTTCTTTTTTGTACAAACATTTCAGATCTTCAGTAAAGTCTGTTATATTTATAGATGTTGAAATAGGAAGAAATTACTTCTCCAACCACAGTGACACAGTTTAGCCTGAAATTCAGGATTCAGCTCTTCAGGGTGTTTTTATCCCCTTGACTCACAGTCATCAGACACTTAAATGTCACCACTCAGAATAGCATGTTATGAAATTTTAATCAGCTAATTTTAACTAATAAACATGTATTCAGCATTCACAGGCATACTTCCAAAAGATCACATTCTCTCTCTCTCTCTCTCTCTCTCTCTCTCTCTCTCTCTCTCTCTCTCTATAGAGAGAGAGAGAGAGAGAGAGAGTATATACTAAATATTATGCATAATATGTTTCCAGGATTTTACACCATTTTTTCTTTTCCCCATAAAAATGCAAAATGGGGGTTCTACTGTAATTCCTAAGAATTATCCAGGATTATATATTATAATAACCTAATATTAAATAAATAATACAGGTTATCCGGAAACCCATTATCCAGAAAGTTCCGAATTAGCTCCATTTTATCCAAATAATCCAAACTTTTAAAAATGATTTCCTTTTTCTGTGTAATACTAAAACAATACCTTGTACTTGATCCAAACTAAGATATCATGAATCCTTATTGAAACCAAGACAAGCCTATTGGGTTTATTTGCTGTTTAACTTGTTTTCTAGTAGACTTAAGGTATGAAGATCCAAATTACGGAAAGATCTGTTATCCGTAAATGCCTAGGTCCCAAGCATTCTGGATAACAGGACCTATACCTGTATTAATATTTTATAATAAATTATTTTATATATTCGGTTCATTGAATGAGTCTTGAATGGGGAACATAAGGCTGGAATATTTTTATAGTTTACATGGAGAAAATACTCCCCTGAGAAATTTTTATTTAACTGAGCTGTTTTTGACACAGTACTTGCACTTTAAGAGAGGATTGGCACTCACAGTTTGTTAGTTTAGAAGTTAAAGGCAAGCTTCACTTCTGAGACTCTGGGACTCTCTTAGGTGATGCATATCCAAAAAGAAAACCTTACTGTCCTTTCTGTTTACTTGATCTTCATAAATCATATCAAAATCTGCACTGGATATGGCACCGCCCTGCTCATTTCAGCTTTTGGAAACCACAATCACATGCACAGAGATGAAATAATTGGTGTTATGGCCTCAGCTATTATATTAAAGGCCATTTTGGTTATTTTTTATTATTTAAGTCTCCTGGTGAGGAAAGTTGCAAAAACATGTTTATTGAAGGAAACCTACTTCTAAACCATTGATAGTTCCAGTTCTTCAAGTAGAGCACAAAAGTCCTCAGCAGTGATGGGTGAATTTGTCCCATTTTGCTTCGCCGAAATTCGCGAAATGGTGAAAAATTTGCGTCAATTCACAGGTGTCAAAATTGATGCCACGACAATTCCGATGCCGGCGACAATATGAAGTGTGTTGAAGTCAATGGGCATCTGTTTAATTGTCGCCGGCAAATTCGTAAATTTATTCGCCGGTGGTGAAACATGGAAATTAACTGTGAATATGCGCCTGGCGAATAAATTCGCCTATCACTAGTCCCCAGAGCATCAAGCTTTGTAGACGCCTCCAAAAAAGCTATACATTAAATTTTACTGTATCTCAGTTGTTCATAGTTACTTATAATTATCCTATTTGTAAACGAAGAAGAACCATACACTTGAATTTTTATTTCTTGGAACATGGGAAGTTAGAACATATATATACATATAACATGTATTTACAGCTGATTTGCAGGCCTTCCTTGCATTTTCCCTTTGGTAACATGTTCATTGCAGCAGAAAAGACAATGTTGAGTGATGTGAATAAATTAAGAAGTGAAATCATTCTAATTAAGCAATCAGCTACGTGGAATGAAAACATTGAATTATCAGAATGCAGACATGTGTATACGTTAGCTGAGGAAAGCCCAAGCTGGATACGAAATGCCTCACACATTCACAAGCTTTTGTTGAAGATAATTCTATCTATAACATACAGTAGTAGTTTTAGCATACAGCAAACAAATGTAAAAATAAGTGTTAGCTTAAAAAAATCAAAAGCAATGCACCACTTTTTACACCACTTTACTCTCTTCCTAAAGGTTTCCCATTGGTTATTAAATAATGGTAGCAGATTCTGTACTAAACCAGAATTAAATATACAACCCTGTAAGAAAGGAGGTTGTAAAAGAACACATGCCAGAAGAGATAGTATTAAGAGTATATTCAATGAGGCAGAGAATATAGAATGGAAATGTAAAAAAGGAAGGAGGAATATTGGGGAAGGTTTTATATAAAACTTCACTTTTATTGAACAATTACCATATATACTCGAGTATAAGCCGACCCGAGTATAAGCCGAGGTACCTAATTTTACCTACGAAAACTGGGAAAACGTATTGACTCTAGCATAAGCCTAGACACAACTACAGCCCTGTCTCCCAGCAGCGCACATTCTGCCAAAGCGACCCCCCCAGCGATCAACCGGACTTCTTTGCAAAGTTGATGGTGACAGAGAATTGCCAAACAGATTACTGTGTGCATTGTCCCACTGTCCCACTACCATGTGCAGAGGGTGCTGTTTGATATTGCCATCACTGTTAATCTTTCGTATAACCAACAGAGGGTGCTGTGTGATATTGCAGTCACTGTTATTCTTTCATATAACCAACAGAGGGCACTGTGTGATATTGCAGTCACTGTTAATCTTTCATATAACCAACAGAGGGCACTGTGTGATATTGCAGTCACTGTTATTCTTCCATATAACCAACAGATGGCACTGTGTGATATTGCAGTCACTGTTATTCTTTCATATAACCAACAGAGGGCGCTGTGTGATATTGCAGTCACTGTTAATCTTTCATATAACCAACAGAGGGCGCACTGTTATTCTTTCATACAACCAACAGATGGCGCTGTGTGATATTGCAGTCACTGTTATTCTTTCATATAACCAACAGAGGGTGCTGTGTGATATTGCAGTCACTGTTATTCTTTCATATAACCAACAGAGGGCGCACTGTTATTCTTTCATATAACCAACAGAGGGTGCTGTGTGATATTGCAGTCATTGTTATTCTTTAATATAACCAACAGAGGGCGCTGTGTGATATTGCAGTCACTGTTAATCTTTCATATAACCAACAGAGGGCGCACTGTTATTCTTTCATACATCCAACAGATGGCGCTGTGTGATATTGCAGTCACTGTTATTCTTTCATATAACCAACAGATGGCGCTGTGTGATATTGCAGTTACTGTTATTCTTTCATATAACCAACAGAGGGCGCACTGTTATTCTTTCATATAACCAACAGAGGGCATTGTGGGATATTGCAGTCTCTCCCCAAGTGTACTGTTGGTATAGGAATGATTAAAAGGGACTGCAATCTCAACTACTCGGGTCGGCTACCGCTGACCCGAGTATAAGCCAAGGTAGACTTTTTCAGCACAACTGGTAATTGATACAAAAGCAGGAAGAAAGATGATGGGTATATTTGGGGTTTCTGTGTTATGTGGGCCTCTTTATCAAATTTTGGTTAGGAAGCCGGAGTTCCCTTTACGCTTGTGTTGTAAAGCATGATTGCAGCAGTAAGCTGAATAGCATTTGTGAACATGGTCACATTTTCACAAACATTAATGCTCATGTGATGTGTTTATACCTATGCAATGTCCCTACAGGAGTACTAGAAGAAATGCAGTTACAGTGCACAACAAATGCAATCATGGCACAGGTAAACATTGATTTTCTTTTGGGTGTTTTAAATGTATATCTATTCCAAATTCGTGTCTTTAAAATTAGTTGCTTCAACATTTCTGCATTGCTTTTGTAGCCAGAGCCCTTATGTCATTACAACAATCCTGCAGGGATAGACTGCTGTGTAGCATCCATGAACACAGCTATATTTTCCCATTGATAGTATTTAAATAAAATCTATTTACAATTCTGCTTTTGTTGTACACAGTGGATTTAATTACATTTTCATAATTGGTAACTCCAGGGAAGCTGAAGTGGATAGATTCCTTTTTAGATTATTAAGGGGGATTGTGAAACTGAATTCTTATAAACAGGCTGGTAGACACTGGAGCCGGGCCAGGCCGGCCAGTCGCCCTAGGCAACCTGGGTGGGTCATGGCGAATGCGCAAAATACCTCATTGCAGCGTGCATGTTCGAAATGCCGGTCGAGGTGCGCATGCACAATATGCCGGTGGCAGCGCACATGCGCGGAAGTGCAAATAGACTTGCAAATATAACAGACAGTCGGGGAGGGAGCCAGACATGGGATAGGCAACAGAGGAGGTATGTGCTTTTGCGCCCTAGGCAAGTGCCTACTCTGCCTACCCCTAGTTCCAGCCCTGGTAGACACAGCCCATTCACTGACTCTTCAGAAGCAGTTCTTAGATGAGCTGAAGCAATCTGCAATTAAAGGTGGCCATACACGGATCGTCATACGAGCAGATCAGGGGCGTAACTATAGAGGAAGCAGACCCTGCGGTTGCAGGGGGGCCCAGGAGTGTAGGGGGCCCAGTGAGACCCTAATTAATTAGCAATTTTAATATATCTTGGTAAAATAGGCCAACCTATAAATATTTTGGGGCCCTAAATTGAATTTGCTATGGGGCCCAGTAACAACTAGTTACGCCACTGGAGCAGATCTCTCCTCGATATGCTCTCATTGAGGTGGGCGATATCGGGCTGATCCGATTGTGGGCCCTAGGGTCCAATGATCGGATCATAATGCCGGTAATACAGGCGGTTGGATCACAGGACCACCACATCAATGAACAGATGGGATTTTTAACCCTTCCCAATCGACATCTGCCGACTTTCGATCAGATACCGATCAGAGAGCCCGTTGAAGGGCCCCACACTCGGGCCAATAAGCTGCCGATGTAAGAAATTTAAACCGATTCAGTCTGTCGTCAGCTTTTATCGGCCCATGTATGTCCACCTTAAGACTCTTTTAATGGGGGACTTTGACTTTGTAGTTTATTAGAATATATCAAATCATTAAAGGAGGCAAAATATTGTCTTTACTGTCTCAGTAGTCTTATGGGCAACATTCAATTTGAGGAGAAAAACTTTTCTCCTAATTCAATTGCAGTTTTTCCCGTAGACTTCATATACTTAACAGTGAGATGTTTTTTTCATTGAAATGCATCTGGCTCTATGGAATTGAATCTGGCCCATATTATCTAAAGATAATGGCAACTGTAGTTCAGCAACAACTTCTGTGATGTACATTACTCCATGGGCGCAAAAGGCTTAAGTATAACTTGGTTACTTGGGCTTTTACCCAACAACAAGCAAATGAGGCTCTGGTTGGGGAATGAAGCCAGAAGATCTATTGATCCTATGGGTCCTTATACATCATTACCCTCATTCTCCAACCTTAATTTCAGCTGTGTTTACATACTGTCTCCTCTCTCACCTCTCTGCCAGTCTTAGAGTGGCCATACACGGTCAGATTAAGTTGCCGATATCGGTCCTTTAGCAATTCAGCAATTTATCTGCCCGTGTTGGGGGCATTCGGATGGCTTTCCCAGATCGATATCAGGCTAAAAATCGGCTAGATATCGATTGTTTTAATGCAGGTTTAATTTTTTTTTTACTGATTGAATACCACTTCGGTTATTTGATGCGGAATCGTCCCATTGGTGCCCATTTCCTTAGGTGTAATCTGATTGTTCAGCCCTAGGGCCAAACGATCAGATTACAACAAAGTAAATACTGTATGAGATTAAGATCCGCTTATTTGGCAACCTTGCCAAACTAGCGATTCTTATCGTGCATGGCCACCTTTAGACCTCTCCTTATAAGACCATAGCCTTGTCATCAGTCTGCCACCAATTTATCGGCCTCTGCCAATACTATCCTCAATACATCACTCCTGCCCCACAATAAAGAGCTCCTGCTCTTAATCTCCTATTAAATTCGATTATGCCCTCCTTCTGAACATTTTCTTCGCCTTCACTATTTCTCTTAAGTCCCTAAAATACAATTGTTTGTTTCAACGACTTGCCAGGGAACTTCATTTAAGGGAAATTTGTTGCTAGTGCAATTCAAGCCAGCAGCACAGTAATATTTAGATAATTTATAGGTGTCTCAACCAAAGTTATTTCTGTATTTACTTTTATTTTGTGATTTGTAATCAGCATGTTTTCAGAACTCACACTTTACCTGATTTGTTGCTGTATAGTTGCTATGGATTATTTTTATCATTATTAACATATTATTAATCATACAGTGTCAGTGTATGGTGCAGTGCTGTGCTATAGAAGGTTGTATACTGTACATCAAACATATGGACTATGGATACAAATACTGACCTGTAAAGGAGAAAAAGAGGCTCCGTCAGCTGTATTTCTAACATAAAGGAAAAAAACGATATAGTTAAAACTTAGAAGATAGCAAGCAATACAGGTTGCAGCATTTCCAATTGCAGTTTGATGTTTATCCCTCTTTTAATGTATTATTCTTAAAATATATATTTGAGGAATTTCTTGTGGGGATACATTTTCTGTGGATATTCACTCTCTGCCCTACTGGCATAGAAGAATATTTAATCTTTGGCTAAATTAGTTATAATTGAAGCTATGCTGTGACTGTGCGCGTGTGGATGGCATGAACTAACAGAACACATTGATTTTTATAAATGAAACACGAGGCAGTCGATAAGATTGCAGACACCTTTCTTCAGAAATACTAGTCACTGTCTGCTTCTGTCTAATGGCATGTTCAGTGCACACATGTGTAGGACAAGTACCCTACAGAATATATTTTCATTACAAATATCTGCGTCCCTCCATGTCAGTACAAATGGGTAGTATTTCCCCGCCCAGACAATGATGGAGGACCTATATACCAAAGCCAATCAAAATTAATCATGACTTATTAGACCACATCAGAGATTTGTAGAGCAGGCACTCAAATAAAGGCAATGTGACATAATAAATCATTTTACTTATATCTAATGCCTGGTGGAAAATTGGCTTTATTCGAGTGCCTGCTCTACAAATCTCTGGTTTGAACCACTCCCTTTGCTGAAGGCTCAGGGCGGTGCACCTGGGCCTCTTCCTTGATCTGGTGCGTTACTTAGTTACATAGGACTACCTCTATTTGTATACTATATAAAACCACATGACCTCCTCACCAGTGTTATATTTTTTGTCCTCTGGGACAAGGAGTTAGGATCTCCCTCCACACCCTTTTGTGAATCTAGATAGAAGTGATTCATGTTTTTTGTTTTTCTTTTGTCTTTTTCTTTTTTTACTTCTGTGTGGACATTGATGCCCCAATTAGCACAATATTCGAATTGATGCCTATTACGAAGAAATGCAGGTTTGGACATACAGTACCCATGGTCCTAGCCCTGTGCTTAAATAGCCCACCTGCTGTATGCCCAATTACGCACATGATTCAACCTTGTGCCTATTGGGAAGTAATACAGGTGTGGGTATTCCCATGTTCCTACCTGTGAGCTATTTAGCCTCCCCTCTCCTATGTTTTGCAAGATGATAGACAAAAGGGCCACATGTATGATATAGGCTAGTGATAACTAAGCCTGATTTGGGTAGGTGTGTTCCTCAGTGTGTTTCTAAAATACTCTGCCCTGTGAAGTCTGCCTGCTAATTCTGTCCCTCAGCTGAAAGCTATCAGGGTTCTGGATGGAGTCCCCTTTTGCTGAACAGTCACTGCTATCTGATAAAGTGCGTGTGCTCCTCTGGGGCTCCTTGCTATCGTTGTTTCATAAAGTTTCTTATTGTGAGTCCTCTGTGCTGACACACAGGTTTCATGTGCTTCCAGAACTGGTTGGGGTTTTTTGCTCTACAGTAGTATGGTACCTCCTTCCTTTCTCACAATGAATCTGTGCCTATTAAGCAGCCTGTCTCTAGGGCTTTGTATGGAGTTTTTATTTTGAAGAGCTAATGCTAATAATAATAAGGTGCATGTGTTCCTCTGGTTTTGCAGTTTTGATATCTAAAGGTTTTGCCTGTGAGCCTGAGTCCTCTGTGCAGACATAGCTCCTTCCTTTTCATAATGAGTCTGCAATTTTTATGCAGCCTTTTTCCAGGGTTGTCAAGCCAATGCTAGCTGTTAAGGTGCATGTGTTCCTTTGGGACACTTTGCCATTGTAATTGTGATAACATAAGTTTTTGTTGTCCTCTGTGTTGACACAGTTGGTATGGGTGCTTATTATTACACCATGTGCTTCTAGGACAGGCTGTGGGTTTGTACTGCTGTAGCAGTATGGTATCTCTCTTCTTTGTATTAGGATTCTGCAGGTTGTCTGCATGTTTCTTTTTGTGCGTTATTATGGGATATATGTTTCTCTTTAGTGATTTAATTCCCATCTGATGGGCTTTGGTATGAGTCCAGTTTTAGCTCTAATGAGTTTTGTTGGCTGTCTGTTTCCCATCCTCTTAATGGGTGGATTGTCTTCTAGCGCACAATGATTTGGTTGTTTGCTATGGCCTTTTTTTGCTTGCGTGGCGACTGGTCCTTGGTTCAGCCTTTATGGCTTTCCTGGCGGCTGGCCCTTGGTTTGGCCCTTTTGGCTCGCAATGCCGATGGCCCTTGGTTTGGCCTTTTTGGCTCGCGTGGCCGTTGGTCCTTGTTTTGGCCTTTTTGGCTTACATGCTAGCTGGCTCTTGGTTTGGCCTTTTGGCCTTGTCACTCGCATGACTGCTGTCCTTTACCACTGTGTGCCTGCTGCTATTTTCCTTTGCTCTTGGTGCATGGGTTGCTGGTCTTGGCATAGCCCTTGATGCTTGTGGCTGCTGGCCTTTGTTGTGGCCCTTGGTGCATGGTCTTGTCGACCTTTGCTTTGACAGGTGTGGTTGCTGGCCTTGCTGTATCTCTGGCAGGTGTGGCTGCTGATCTTGCTATGACCAGTGGTAAGCATGGCTCTTCCTTTGGGGGCAGTTTGTGGGGCTTCTTACCAGTGGGATCACCTGACTATAGTTGGAGAGGGTGGGAGCTACAACATGGAACTGGTCACTGCTCCTGTAGAACTATAACAAACAAGGGAAAGTTGTGCTCACCACTAGTTTTTAAAACCATATAGTCAGGTGATCCCACTGGTGTCTAATAAAAGGGCAGCCAAGTTTGGGAGTTTTACTTTGAAAGCAGCTAGTAAGTTGCAGGTAAAACGTATTCGTCCCTTTTATAAAATGTATAATGAAACCATAGAATTCTTAAATGAATCAGATGAAAATTGAGCATAGGACTGGCCAGATATGGGATGACTTTGACGTAGTTGGCCAGCTTAAATATATTGCAATATATTGACAAACAATCCCTGTTTTGTTTAAAGGGTAAGGCATTTTTCAGTAGCAGTATGCACAAAATGTCTCTGTCTTAAAAATATATTGATAATGGGTTGAGTGCTGAGGACTCTTGTAATTGTCTATATGTATTTTGTGGTCACAGCCTCGCTGCACCCCTGCCTAATGGTTTTAAAAACTAGTGGTGAGCACAACTTTCCCTTGTTTGTTACAATTACAGAGCCTGAGGAGGGAAGGGGCAATGTGAGAAGTGCAGTGACATCTAGGAATTGCTGAATGGAAGTAATTGACTGCTCCACCTCTATGCCTGAGGCACAGAGGCGGGGTAAGCAATATATGATTGACAGCTCAGATATTTAAACACTTTTTTTAACAGGTATGGATGCTTTAATGAAAAAAAGACTGTTCCATGTTTAATTTGCAAAGGATTTTGATTATACAGCTTTTTATGTGTAGGTGACAGGTCCACTTTTAAAGTTCATTTCTAGACACCATGACCAGTGGCCACTGTGTAGTTATATTAGGGATGCACTGAATCCAGGATTCGGTTTGGGATTTAGCCAGGATTCGGCCTTTTTCAGCAGGATTCGGATTTGGCCAAATCCTTCGGCCTGGCCGAACCGAATCCTAATTTGCATATGCAAATTAGGGGTGAGGAGGGAAATCATGTGACTTTCTGTCACAAAACAAGGAATTAAAAAAGGTTTTCCCCTTTCCACCCATTTATTTGCATATGCAAATTAGAATTTGGTTCGGTATTTGACCGAATCTTTCGTGAAGGATTCGGGGGTTCGGCCGAATCCAAAATAGTGGATTTGGTGCATCCCTAAGTTATATAAGTTTGCCTCCTACAGTACTCCAATTTTTAGCACACTATCTTTTTGTTTGTACCACATTTGATCTATTTCTGTTATTTATATGACTGTTTTTAATCTCAGTTCAGAGTTCTCAGATCATTATCTTCTGTTTGTCAGGCATTGCCATTTTCACCTAGCAGTTCATAATATATTGTGTCGGCTTCTCAGAAATGGGGACATTCTCAGGCTATTTTGGTAGCAACTATGTCGATAGTTAAGACTCCATATAAATAAATACTGAACCACAAAATGACTTTTTTTTTTTTTGTAAAAAAAATGTAAGTAATAAGCTGGTGTGGTGGGACTAGCATACTTTTAACCCCAGTAGATACAAAATTCTACACTATTAACATGCAGGCCGATTAACTGGCAAAGTGAAAAAATGGAATGTAAATTGCTGCTTAAAATGGCACTGTATTGAATGTATGTAAACATGACATGTTTTTGGCTTTTAAGCCTTGTGATATGATGCTGAAAAGCCTAAAGCATATTATACTCTCCAGTTGTCCATATTTTGGCAGAAAATGTTGATTCCGTGACCCAAAAAAGGGCAGCTTAGCCAAAAGTTTACATAGTTTTGGGAGGATTGGGGGTGTCTAATTGTATCAAAGGATAAAGCATGACCTGTGTGCTTTTTTTTTGGACATGTAGTACTCATATATAGTGTCCTCTCAAACATCTTAGATTTAATTATGTGTTAATTAACTTTCTCCTACACCCCAATATTTTTGGGCCCAACAATCTGAGATGAAGACAAAATCACTGGTGACCAGAGGTGTATGCAAAATTTTGGATGACCTGTAATGCATGTAAAATCATGGTAATCTTTTCGGCGACATTCTTTCCTATGCCTGATCTTGGGCTCTCATGAAGTCATGGGTAGTGATAAAGCAATATTTTTCACCAGGCGTGATTTGCAGCAAAAAAACACAAGCGCAGGACAAAAAGGAAAAAAAAAACGCCCCTTGATTTTAATGCATTCTGTTAGAGTGAAAAGTAAGTAACAGGGATCTCTAAAACAACCTGTTACCAAGTCCTGCTCTTCCACCCTTATTCCAGACCAATTTAGTTATTGGGCAAGGCTTAGGAACAATCAGTATTGAGGGTGGGGTGGGGGGTTTGGATCCTTCACACAAGTGTCATGCAAAATTTGAAATGGGGGGTTGGGCATTTAGTTGTGACGCCCTTAAGAGTTGAGTCTTGGTTGGGAAGAAGACTCATAACCATGTGTATCAGACATTAGTTATAAATGTGACTTATAATGTTTGCTTATCCTGTAAGGGGGGAGGGCAGCTCCACAATAGCTGAAGTGACTATCTTTGTCTATGCTGATCTAATATTAGGATCATATTGTAGTGTAGATTGTGTTCATGAATATCCAGTCCCCTCTGCCTTTATTCCATTACTATTTAGTAAGTAAGCTGAAAGGCTTGAAAACATAGTATCAAATAAGCAGTTCTACCATTGTAGAGGCATAGTAGTTGTCAGCATGTAAGGCTATAAAATGCCATACTACACAATCACGTTCATGGACGTATTCAGTTTTATTATGTATATGTACCCCTTTCTGTTAAAGGGAAAATATTGCTTCAAGAATATACTAGAAATTGATTAATGCTGATTAAAATGATGGGCCTATATTTTTTGGGGGGTGATAATTTATAAATGTATTGCACTGTATACACCAGGATTTTCGCTGAAGCCATTTGCCGCCTTCTGTTTTCAAAATGGGCTGAAGAACTGCCCCATTTAGTTCTAGATGATTGTGATGAAGTTACCCAGACATACAGTACCTCTCCTCTGTAATTTGCAGCAATGATACCCTTATCTGGATCCCGCCACTACAGCAGACCCAATACTATTTGACCATTACATATAGGGATGCACCAAATCCACTATTTTGGATTCGGCTGAACCCCCGAATCCTTCGCTAAAGATTCGCCGAAAACCGAACCGAATCCGACCCCTAATTTGCATATGCAAATTAGGGGTGGGAAGGGGAAAACTGTTTTTACGTCCTTGTTTTCTGACAAAAAATCACACGATTTCCCTCCCGCCACTAAATTGCATATGCAAATTAGGATTTGGATTCGGTTCGGCTGGGCAGAAGGATTCGGCCAAATCCAAATCCTGCTGAAAAAGGCCGAATTCTGGCTGAATCCCCAACCGAATCCTGGGTTCGGTGCATCCCTAATTTTGGACTTTTGGTGTAAATGAATATTGACTGTGCTGACACTGTGGAAGCACTTCCAATTTAATCAAACACCAGTGGTTTGTAGAAAATCGTTACAATACGTGCTAATTTTTTGTGTATAATAGCACTGGGCAAGCAACTACATTCAATATAACAGCAGACCTTCTAAATCATATACACTGATGCATTTCACTACATGGGTAACACACTGCACTTCTAGTTAGCCATGGGTGAGAAGTGGTAGTTGGGATTTTACTTACTCCTCATCTGCAGTGGAGGGATTCTTACCACCTTGCATCTGCAACTGTAGATTACAGGTGTGCCAGGGGTCATCAATTTGTCGCCCATATCCAGCCATTTATATTTACTGCATATAGAAAAGATAAATGGAGGGAATGTTTGTATTGTATTGTAAACGTATAGTTGGGGTTTACTTATGATGCAGATTATGTAAATTCACTGCAGCTGTTGTTTGCCCGCCAGTTTGTGGTTTTAAGGCATGTCCATAGTTGAGTTTGGCACTTTGAGAAAGGCCTTGGATGGGACCGAAACATTAGTCTTGAGCCAATTTATTAATAAAAATATTTTCTACAATTTTAAGACCTGAGAGTGTTGATCCTTTTTGCATTTGTTGGAATGATGATCGTGTACCCAGGCATACTAACCCTCTATATCGAGAGTGCCCGCTTCTCAAGGATTTGTTTTGATTTATTTATATAGATATAATATACGTATAAATATATGTTTAACTGTGGCACAATGGCGATTCCTGCATTATACTATCTAAACAATTAATAATGCAGCCATGACACTGTATCATGGGGACAAGGGTTTGTCCAGATTTGCATAAAATGTGTAGTTATGTATCTGACTCTAAAATTATTTTGGAGTAAGTGAGAAACGGCCAAGCCAGCTGTCTCTAAAAACCCTTAGGGGCAGTAATTCTAAAAGCTTTAAAATACAAGCCTTGGCATTACCGAAATCATTTTAGCTGGCCAGGGCTCTGGGACTGAAGTTAATAGGAATATATTGTGAGAAACAGCCATTATGTAGTGATGAATTCATTCTATGCATACACAGTGGGCCTTTTGGGCTGGAATGCATAATCAGGATGGAGTTAAAGATGCCTTTATTACCAATAGATCACCTAAATATTTTTCGTATGAAAAGTTATAATTGCTGGAAAAGTCTATTAAAATCATCACCGACTTGTTTAATGCCTCTGCATACTGCATATTAAATCTAATTGTAGTACAAGCTCTCACAGTGACCTAAGCAATATTTTATTCATACTCTGTTAGCATGATTGCAGTGGGCAAGCACAAAACTCAAAATATTGATATACACAATGTCAATAATTTCATTTTACTGTCACTATTGTAAAGAAAACAGCTTTAAATTCTTACCGTGCTAACAACTTTGCTTACTACCATTGTGGATGCAAAAGCCTGCTTTGCAATGCAGTAACATTATTGTGGTTTATTATTTTTAGCTTCTCTACTTTGCACATTTGTACGTGTTTGTTTAGAAAGTTATGTAGTTTGTTGAAAATCACTGAAAATACTCGGTTAGCATACGTTAAAGCATTCATAGAGGTCATACCACCGGCTGTACTTTTCTAGATTTTTCAGTTCAGTTTAGTTTAGATGATGCAAATTATTTGACAATTCTCACTTTGTAATGGGTGAACCAATGGAGCATTATTTATTAGTGTGATGGGTGAACCAATGGAGCATTATTAATTAGTTATTGGAGTTACAATTTCCATCAGATTCACCTAAATTCACTTATAATAATAGGGTAAACAATTATCTTAATAATAGTCAAAAAACGAGCTTGGTGCCAATAATATATCTGTTTCCTTTAGTCTAAGGGTCTGTAAAGGTTGGTAGGCTGTTTAACGTCACTGTACGCCTGTGTCCACACACACAGAAGGTTTCATCCTGAAAATATCAAATAAAATAAATCAATGGACACCACCAGGCATGTAAGCACCAGACAGGGCCATTAAGTATGTTTTCAAAAATAATCTTTTATATAGACTCAATTAACATAATGGGCCAGATTCCAATTCAGGAGAAAAAGTTATCAAATGGTTTATCACATGAAAAGTCATGAACGCCATTCAATTTGAGGAGAAAAAAAGCTTTTCTCCAAATTCAGTTCCACTTTTCTCCCCATAGACTTCACGTGATAAACCTTGAGATAAGTTTTTCTAAATTGAATTGCATTACTAATTGAATCTCATCCATTTTTTCACTGAATTGAATCTTGCCCATTATATGATAAAGTACAAGGATGCTACAATCATGTGGTGCACATACCAACAATTACCTAAGTGTATAATGAAAGCAATGAGGCCATTGTATGTTATCCAATTGTACTATTTGTAACGTGTGTACCTTATCTTATATGATGCTAATTCGGTCTATATAGAAGATTATTTTTGCAAAATTATCTAATGACCCTGTATGGTGCTTATATGCCTGGTGATGTGGATTAAAGTAATTCTTTTTAACAGCCTACCAACCTTTACAGGCCTTTTAGGCTTGAAAAATCTGTTTAAAGAGTAAGTCTAAATAAGTCTTAGTAAGTCAAATTGCTACTTAACAGCTAAATGAAAGGTTTAAATAGAATATTACAGCTTAGTAGCTGTTTAAGTATATGTCTTTTAATGCATCTGTCCACATATACAGGCAATGGGCCAAATACCCATTTCACATGAAACTAATTTTATTCCTTACTAACAGTTTTTTTTTAAAAAAAATCATAAAGCAGCATTCGTTACCTGGCAACACAGGCATCTCTTGTAATAGAGCATGAAAATAGCTTTCAACATTGACCCGTCGTGGGCTCCAGCTAATTGTCATCATTATTCCTTATATTTCTTTGTATTTGATTATTTTCTTTCTGAATACGTGCAAACTCCAACACTGTTAATCAAGATAGGCACACATTCTTACTTGTAGCTATGATCCTGGACAGATCAGTCAATTCTGATTATTAAAGGACAAGAAAAAATAAAATATTTGGGGAGGATGACAATCTGACAATTTAGTAGAGCTAAATCACTAGCATTATAGCGTGGCCTTCGCCTCTTTCTGCAGAAGGCTACAGCACCTCCTCTTCTCCCAGGTGTCCTTTGCAATGGTATGGATGCATGTGCAGTAACCGTAATTCTAATTTGGTTGGTTTAGAGTTTTCCGCCATCTTTTCAACCAGAAGTTTAGAAAACCTTGGCACTGATCCTTTAAGCTATTACCATTGTATAAATGGTTGCATTAATGTCTCTCTCTTAGACTTAAAGGGAAACTCTCTCTGAAGCTTAAATGTATACATGACATCGGCTACAAAGTTGACAGTGCTCACAAGAATTAAAGAGCTCAGTAACTCCCAGTAACTCTAAACATATGATAACACTGTGACCTCCAGCATAGAACATAGGGCTGCCATCGGTCTGGTTTTGACCTGAATAGCCCGGGTTTCGGAAGGGCTATCCTGTAGTGATGTGCTGGTCAGGGTTTTCATGACCCGCACCCAACCCTAACCCGCCCTGCTGCAGCCCGCGCCCGCCCACACCCGCTTGTGGGGTCCTTTTATGGACCCGCGGCGCCCTGCAGATGACGTCACAAAAGGGGCGGGGCGAGCAGACGTGAGACTATAAAACCGGAACCCGGAAGTCGGATGCCGGCATTTGAAGGTGGCGGTGAGAGCAGGAGAAGAGCTCAACCCACACCTGCCCGCCACCCGCGAGGAGCAGTGCGAGGTCAACCCGAACCTGCCTGCGGGTATCGGGTCGGCCCACACATCACTACTATCCAGGTCAAAACAACCTGCCCATTTTTTCAAATTAGGAAAACCCGACAGGACTCTCCTGGATTGAAGCGACCAATCACGAATTGCCACATCATAGCCCTGTCCCTGTGACATCGCCTTACAAAAAAGGAGAGACACTGGGGTGTAAGTAGAAACTCCTGGTACCAACCACCCAGTAATTCATAAAAATAAATGTGAAACTGCTTGCAATGAAAAAGCTAGTGTCCTTTAATTTACAGAGCCCTAGTAGAAGAGCTCAATGACTCCAACTTGTATAGTGGCACCAGCATTTTATGAAACTGTGGCCCCAGTATTTCAAGACACCGTGACCACAGCATTCTTGATCCCAGAATTATAGCACATGGTGGCCCCAGCATTTCATGACACATTGACCAGGCATTTTAGAACACACAATGACCCTACAATTTATGACACACTGCAAGACAACGTGGCTCCAGCATTATCATACTGTGAATAGCAATATGTGAAACCCAATAATTTATGACACATTGGCCCCCAGCATTTTATGATGAATAAAATGCAAACATTTAAAAAAGCAAAAACTTCAGTATACTAAATAGCCACATCCTTCACTGTGAAATAACTGAAATATCCCACAATCTTAAAAAGATCCTTCAAACTGCCAATACAAATGGCAACAAACATATTTAGTAATGACTGTCATCATTTGTCAACTTGCAGTAATATAATTTTAAGAATTTGTATTCAGAACCAAACATATTGTCCTCAGGAATTTAGCATGCCTCAAGAGAGCATTTGGGACAAATTATTCCATTTTATAAAATTCTGCAGTCTTCCGTGAAATTGATTGCCATTATACGTTGTTGCTATAGTTTTTTTTTCATCTGTGTGATATCAAAAACTTTGATCCAATCATACAACTTATTAAAGCAGCTTGTTTTGCTGAATCAAAAACAGTGCCAAACTGGTCAAAACAAATACAGGTATAGGATCCCTAATCCGGAAACCCGATATCCAGAAAGCTCCGAATTACGGAATGGCTGTCTCCCATAGACTCCATTTTATCCAAATAATCCAAATTTTTAAAAATGATTTCCTTTTTCTCTGTAATAATAAAACAGTAGCTTGTACTTGATCCCAATTAAGATATAATTAATCCTTATTGGAAGCAAAACCAGCCTATTGGGTTTATTTAATGTTTAAATGAATTTCTAGTAGACTTAAGGCATGAAGACCCAAAGTATGGAAAGATCCATTATCCGGAAAACCCCAGGTCCCGAGCATTCTGGATAACAGGTCCCATACCTGTATTGTTTATTTTTATTTCCTAAAAGCAATCACAAAAGAAGAATACATTGCTTGGCATCCAGGTGGATTCAGGAATCCAACTACCATTTTATAAACAAAAGCAAATACCTGATGCTTGAGCAAATTGAAGGTTAATTGAGTAATGTAAATATCTGGTAAACAGCAGGGGCTTATATAAATAAGTAGAAGTCATAGTAAATGTAATAAGTTATATTTTCTTGGTAAGGGCAAAAGGAACAAAGACTTAAAAAAATATCAGGTTTTGATTGATTCCATTTATCTTTTTTTCTCTTTAGTTCCTGTACATGTTGTACAGTATGTGTACAGTGTGATTAGGGGCCCATTTACTAAGGGTCAAAGTGAATTTTCTAATTCAAAAACTTAGAAATTATTCGACTTCGACTCGAATATACTTCACAAATTCGACCATTTGAAAATTTAAGTACTGTCTCTTTAAAAAAAACTTCGACTTCGACACTTCGCCACCTTAAACATGCCGAATTGCTGTTTAGCCTATGGGGGAACCTCTTATAACCTATATGAGCCGTTGGCTAATATTTTTTTTGAAAAATCGTATTTTTATTAAATCGTACGAACGATTCGAAGGACTTCATCTTAGCGAAAAAAACCTTCGACTTCGACTATCGTACTACACCTATTCGATGGTCAAATTTTGAAGATTTTTCACTTTGAAATTCGACCCTTGATAAATTTGCCCCTTAGTGTGTGTTTTATAAAATACATTTTTGGGAATTACTGTGATAAAAGTCACAAGGTTTGCATCAGATTTTATACCTCATAGGAAGATAGTGGAGGATATATTGACATAATTGGAGCTCTGCCCTTTGATGCATTTACTATGGAAGCCCTTACATTTCATTGTGTGATAGAAGACCTTACCTTTACTATGTAAAGCAACTGTATAAAAGTAAATATTCTAGGGGACTTTTGATACATAGAATTTACAATTTTAAAGTCCATCAAATTGTTTCCAATGTTATTTAAATACTGCTAGTGAGTGCCTCAAAAATTATGGAGGCATGCCATGCGGCACAAAATCCCAAAATTAAGATCTCCCACTTTTACTATGCCCACCCAAACCTACATCAGTCCGACTTCTGTATTCACAGATGCCTCAGAATTTCATGACACAGAGGCCCAAGAATTGAATGACTCAGTGGCCTCAGCATTTCAAGGTCTCCAAACTTTAATGACACAGTAGACCTAGCCCCCGGCAAGTGACAAACCTCTTCTCCATAGCAGTAAGGCACCTGTCTCTATTCCTGTGACTAGTCTCAAGCTAGGGTCAAGAACTATACATTACATTTAACATTTTTTTCCTCCAGTGTTCCAGCATGCCTCTATGTGTATCCCTATACAGGGCAGAAAGAGGAACACTCACTCTTCTGCTGGAGATGGAAAAAAAGAATCCAGAATGCAAAATGTTTAGTTCCAGTATTCCTAGTAGCTGCATCCATCTTGAAATGATGGAAATTGGTAAAAAAAGAAAATAAGAGTTTTACATCCAAGCAAAGCATCTCTATGCACATACCCACATAGGCTGAGCTAAAATAATTAAGTGTAAAAAGTATTAAATTAACATTTAAATCACATGTAAACAAATTACATTTGTATTTCATTTTCATACTCGTTAATGCAGTTTATTTTTACTTGTACTGCTTAATGTGAGGGCCAGCACTTAAGGGAATATTGTATGTAATTACCATTAAATTACTTTTCTTGATTTTTTTCTGTTAATATTTAGGTTAATTAAATTTTTTACTGAAATTACCTTTTTACATTTGCATACCTTTTAAAGTAGAGTAAAGACATTTTTTTTTTTCAGTCTTCCAAGGAGGCAACTTTTCCTAGTATGCGAGACCTCCTTATGAAAAGGATTTTACTATTCTCTGTAAAACATCTTGACATTGGATGAGCAAAAAATGGAACTTCCCAGTTGAGCTGAAAAAAAGCACCATATAGTATCATAAGTTAAAAGTTCATTTATTTTATAAAATCATTTAGGGTTATATTATATCTTAGAAGCCTAACAAGCTCTGGTATATAATAGGAAATTGTATTTTTGTATCAGAGTTCTTTTGACAGGCATGTTCAGAGCTTTCAGTAATAAGAGTTTCAGGGAAGTGGAGAACAGATACGTTTTCCCTTTGGGAATTTTGCTGTATTGGATCTGACATTGTAGCCTGAGGTTTAGGTCAGTCAGAAACTGTTTCCATGGTAGCCGTAATTGCATTTTTGAACAAGCAGCATTTGGGGACAGTCAGAGCGCTTCTCCAGCTCATTTTCTGGAGAGTTGGGAAGTCAAAACAACAAATGATTGCTAAATTCTTCATATGTTTACTGTTTATCCATCTAATGAGCCTTCTGCTGGTATTTTATAACTCATTTAATGTATGCCGTGGCCTTATTCATCTCTTTATATTTAAGCTGGAAACATCGTAAGGATAATGTCATCATAAGGACATTTTTCCACCTAGTAACTTAGCCAGTGCAATAAATTCTTCGGTGTTCCCTAACTTATAACCTATGATTTATGCTTGTCCCTTGTGCTATTCCTTAGTTGAAGGAAAAAATAGTGTATTCTCAAGAGGGCCATAACTCAGGTAGGTGCAAAGCAAAGGTCACAATGTCTGCTGAGACCTTAGGGGTTCTAAATTGGCATACATAATTAAAATTTTCATCAATCAAGAAAATTCAGCATTTTTCAATAAAAATGAAAGTCTTTAAAGGGGAACTATTGCGAACATGAAAATGTATAAGCTTCCTCATACTAAAGTAAGAAACATTCTAGATATAATCAATTGAAAATTCTGCATTGTTTCTGAAATGATCAAATTAATATTCACTATTCCTCTCTGGGCATCTGTTTCTCTTCATTCTGTCTTCATGTAGCAGTTGGATGAATTATCCAATATATCTTATAGGGGGGGGCTCCGTTTCCTAGCAGATAAATTAGAGCTCACTCAAATAACTGATTCCAGTACAAACAAAATGTAACAAAATAACAAATTCTGCATGTAGAGAGACATGATGTCTGGTGATTTTAGAGTGAGCTCTAATACATCTTCTAGGCAAAAGGAGCCCCCCATAAGATATATTGGATCATTCATTTGACACCCAACTCCTGCATGAAGAGAGAACGAAGAGAAACAGATGCTAATAGAGGGATAGTGAAGATAAACTTGATTATTTCAGAAATGGTACATAATTTTTAATTAATTGTATTTAGAAAGTTTCTTATTTCAGTATGCTGAAGCTATCTTAACATAATTAAATTTAACCAAAAGAAGCCGGAAGAGAAGAGCTCCGTGGTGCTTGCTGGAATAACCACGGTTCTGTGCATTTTTCTGCTGATAGCACCGGCCCGGGGTTTCAGGTAAGTAAAGGAACCCCAAGTGCTAAATGACTTTCTTTCTCCTTTAACTGCAAGTTGTGAAAAGTCAGTGGCTATATCAAGGAATATATGGAGACTCCATTAAAGAGATATATTGAGATGCAGAGGAATAAAGGGCTTTGAAAGTTTAGAGAAAGATGAAGCATGGGCAGTTACCCTAAGCAACCAATCAGTGATTGGCTTTTTAAAGCGAGCTGCAGGTGGAACAATGAATGCAACACTTTGGTTGGTTGCCATGGGTAAGTTTGCCCAGTGTTGATAAATGACCCACTCTCATTCTTGGAAAGTTAGGTTCAAGTTGGCATATTGAATGACTTTGAACAAAAAGTACTAAATACGGTTGGGGTTTTAGAAGTGGGAAGGGTTTTGAATAAAGATCATGTGTTGCAAGCAGAAAGCAATTGGCTTTGAGGCCAATTGGTGAGTAGGCACCTGATTAGAGTTAGGCATGGTAGAAATACAAAAGGACAAGTATTGGATCCAATACTGATCCTTTAAATATAGAGTTTTCAACTCTTTCAACTCGGCCTTCTTATATTTGCTGTGTGAGCTGTAGTTTAGTTGAAACCATATCTCTGACTCTCTATATGTTGCTGTCAAAAACTCTCGTCATTACTAGCTGCCTCTTCCCACTATGTAGAAATATAAACATACTGCCTCTGACCCAGTATTTATTGTTCTATTGTCCATGAGAGTCACTGAAGTGTCTGCTCCAGTGATACTCACTTTAGTGGCATATGATTTGCCAAAAGCCCCATCCATACTACTGAATTGGGAGTGGCTGCTGTAGGGAATGGCCTTTTGATCACCACAGTTCTCTTTTAGTCCCGTATAAATGCCCCATGATCTCTAAATATTTTATTTTATTTTATCATGCTGTTTGGAGGAACACATTAACGGTGATGTTGCTCATGGCAACTAATCAGATCTTTGCTTTTGTTTTCTCATGAAATCTAATTGCTGATTGGTTGCTGTTGGCAACATCACTAGTAATGCTTCACTCCACTTTTTACACAGCATGATAAATAGGCCCCTTAGTGTAGTTACCACAATGCCACAGCTTTCTGACTATACAAAATCCACTAGTCTCACTGTTCAAATATAGCTTTGGAAACTTGGAATGCATAATTCTGTCTAAATGATCAACCACTGTAGACATACTGTGATGATTTTTCAGTTTTAATGAAAGAGAGCAGCAAGGACATGTCATTGATAACCTGCTGAAATGAGAATGTTGTGATCAGCTGTATTTTAAAATAATAGATAAGGGGCAAAGATGACAGGGACTACTTGCTAAATGCCAAAGTGAGATAAAGACTGGTTTGCTTCTCTTGGAAAGTGGCATAAAATGAAATTGGTTTTAGAAGGAAACCATCTTGCATGCAATCAGATTCATGATACTCAATAAAGTGTGCAATAAAATCATGGTATATAAGGAGCCCAACACTTTTGCTGCCATGAACAATGAATGTTCCTAAATTTTGGTTGTCACTGTGCATAGGCACCGGACCAGGATTCCTTGTTTCATTGTGTCCAGGCATACAACCAATTTCAAAAGATTGTTGACTGATCACATTAAAAAAACAAACCATGGGAATGTTGTTTTCTAAAAGAAAATTGCCGGATTAAATGTGAGGTCAACCCAAATATTTGTATTTTTTAATGAAAGAGTCAATCTTCATTATACATTTTTAAAATGTTAAAGGAATTGTTCAGTATAAAAATAAAAACTGGGTAAATAGACAGGCTGTGCAGAATAAAAAATGTTTCTAATATAGTTAGTTAGTCAAAAATGTAATGTATAAAGGCTGGAGTGATTTGATATATAACATGTCAGTCAGGACTCTACTTCCTTCTTTTCAGCTCTCTTGGTTTACACTGACTGGTTACCCTGGTTACCAGGCAGTAACCAATCAGAGACTTGAGGGGGGGGGCACATGGGTCATATCTGTTGCTTTTGAATCTGAGCTGAATGCTGAGGCTCAATTACAAACTCACTGAACAGAAATGTACCATGTGGCCCCCCTTCAAGTCGCTGACTAACTCAGAGTTATAGAGCTGAAAAGCAGGAAGTTGGATTCTGGCTGTTTTATTAGAGATCTGTTCACTCCAGCCTTTATACATTACATTTTAGGCTAACTAACTATATTATAAACATTTTTTATTTTGCGCAGCCTATCTATTTACACAGTTTTTATTTCCACACTGAACTGTTCCTTTAAGTAGTTTTAAAGTAATTTGTACTGTAAATAAAATTGCTATTAAAAGCAGTGTCTGTCAAACTGCAGAAACAATATGTCAGAGATCTATTTTCCTCCATCCAAAAATCCTGTTCCGACTAAGCTCGGTGCTGCTCAGTTTGTCCTGCCTCCATGTTCCAAATTGAGCACTGTATGCTTATTGCTGCAGGGGAAGTCGGGAGCTACTGGCACCTCCGAAGGTGATGGGCAAGCACCGGAAATTATGGCAGCAGGGACAAATATCTTATTTGCATCAAAGGGCAAGCATGAAGTCATGAATTTCGATGCAGTAAACTCCCCCTGGCGATTACAATTGTAAAAAAACCCCCGCTACACTGTGGATAAAAAAGCATGCTGATTGTGTTTGACATTGCACTTTGTACACTACAGTTGCAGGTTGTAAATGACACCTGTTGTGTGTATTCTACATAAAAATGCCATTTTATACAGGGAATAATGCCATTCCTTGTTATTATAGCTAACCAAGTATCCTCCAGCTGACCTTGCAGCCAGCTGCAGCCTTAGGCTATGGCAGTTATATTTGCCAGATAGAAAGTGATGGTATTTGTGCTTAGCTTAAAAGGTATCATTTACAAACAGGGTGCTGAATTGCAATAGTGCATTTGCCCATAGCAACCAATCAGTAGTGTTCATGAGTCTATTGTCAATTAGAAAATGAAGCAAAAGTCGGATTGCTCTACTTCCAATGACTTAATTGGTATATTCATAAAGATGTATATTTTGTTTTATGTCAGACTTATCTCTCAATGACTCCATTAGTTTGTACCACTCTAGAACTGATGTAACTATTTGGAGGCAGTGGGGTAGATTTAGGAGGCAAAGAATCTTAAGTGGTGTAAAATGTATCTCAGTGATGTAATGGCAGTAGCATGCTGTTGTGTTTACAATAAAATATTACCCTTGACTATTTGCACTTTACATTTGAATAATTTACGTCATTGCACAGCTTTTAAAATATGCATGATTTTACACATTGGAACGGGGTATTGCAATGTTTGCTGCATTTCAGTGACATTTTCTACATACTGTACCTTAAGTCTGCTAGAAAAAAATGTAAACATTAAGCAAACTGATAAGGTTTGTTTTACAAACAATATGGATTGATGCAGATTAGATAGGACGAATTACCAAGTATTCGTTTATTTTTACAGAGAAAAAGAAAATAATTAAAAACATTGAAATTATTTGCTTAAAATGAACTCTATGGGGTGGCCTTCGTATAATTTCAGGTTTTCTGGAAAATGGGTTTCCAAAAAAAAGATCCCATAGCAGTATCTTTTTACATATTGCCCTTAAACTCAGACTAGAACATTATTTCTTAATAATAAGAGAAGAGGATGCACACAAGGATTTTTAGAAAAGACCATTCTTAGATACAGACCAAAACGTCGACCTGCTTTTTAAATGTATTTAATAAAGACTATAATTTTTTAAGTTTTTCTAAAAATATTTGTGTGCATCCTCTTCCCTTTGGATTTTTATATTTATATATATATATATATATATATATATATATATATATATATATATATATATATATATATATATATATATATAAATAAAACTACAGCAGGAAAGCGTATACAGGCAATAGTCTGGTTTTTGTCATGCATGCAAACTGTTTCAGTATGATAAATGTGTGCTCATATTTTCAGGAATCAACTATATGCCAATTTTCTCTATAATCTGTTTAGTTTTCATGCACTATAATCTAATTTTTGTTTATATTCTGCTCTCATTCACAAAGAGAAAAACAATTGCACCCTGGACTGTGGAATAATTACTTATGTGAATACATCTACTGTAATAGTTTTGTATCAACAGTTCTCCTAAGGTATATCCGTACTTGTGTTACAATGTGCATAATTGCTTTTAATGTAGCCCTTGCTTCTTCTACAATTAGTTGGTACTATTACTCCATGGGGTGTGCGGCAATCTTTTCTCACTGCTTGTTACGCACGACCAGCCCTCCCACCAAATCCTTAATATATGAGAATTGACTTTTCTGCCTACATTAGAAGCCTTCATAATGGTACTTGTGCTGCTTGGCTGGCAGCGCCTGTCCTTTACTTGCACAAAAGCAGATTAATACCGCTCTTCCTCCATTAAGCCGTCAGTTTTAATTTAACTGAGAGACTCTGAGCATGTAGTGCATTTCCTTCTCCTATTTTTTTTCTTGTAAAGGTGCTGTTAAGATAAAGAAAGGGTTAACTACAATGAATCTATTTGACTTTCCACAGACATCGTGGAGCAGGGAAATAAAGGAAGGCGTTGCAATGGCTGTGTGCAATAATGGTACAAGGATGCCTTCTCCACAGGAGGCTGCCAATGGTTTCCCCCAACCCTGTGCTTCTGGTACTTGGCATAAGACTGAAGAGGAGCCAAGAACAACGGAGCCCAATCTTGTGAAGAAAGCCCATCGAGAAATCTTGGATCATGAGCGAAAGAGACGTGTGGAGCTCAAGTGCATGGAGCTACAGGAAATGATGGAAGAGCAGGGGTAAGTGAAGACTCATTTACAGTGGAATGCAAAAGGAGTGAAAATGTTAAAGGGGTTGTTCACCTTTGAGTTTAGTATGATGTAGAGAGTGATATCCTGAATCAATTTCCATTTGGTTTTCATTTTTTATTATTTGTGGTTTTTGAGTTATTTAACTTTTTATGTTATGGAATATGAGTAGGACCTGAATAGAAAGCTGCATAATAAAAATTAGAAATAATAATACATGTGTAGCCTTACAGAGCACTTGTTTTTAGATGGGGTCAGTGACCCCCATTTTGAAAGAGTCAGAAGGTGGCAAATAGTTCAAAAGCTAGAAAAAATAAATAATGAAGACCAACTGAAATATTGCTTAGAATTGGCCATTCCATAAAATACTAAAACTTAAAGGTGAACCACCCTTTTAACAGTGTTGTGCTATATCATCAACTTTTGCCAATAGCTGATGGCTCTGAGAAAACTCTGGGAGTTGTAGTTCACGAAAACTACTAAGTAGCAAGTATGGCATCCCTGATTCCTCTTATTTTATATAGTATTCCTGCTAATAAATTATAAGCTGCTGTCTAATATTTAGCAGGCAAACTGGAATAATCTTGACAAAACAAAGCTAAAAGAATGTAGAAAACTTAAAAACACAGCAATGGCATTTGGTTCTCTAGCTAATTTCACCTCAGCTAATTAAAAATAGCTTGCTTGAGCAATAATTGAATGGTGATCCAGTGCACATATATACTGTATATATATACTTCATATTTACATATATCCCAATCTTGTGTGTGTTCTATTATATAATGTAAATATAAAAGTACTATTCTTGTATTTTTCAAAACACTTCAACCTGTTTCTTTCCTTTGCGCAATCGCTTTCCAACCGTTTTTGAAGAGTCGGATGCTCTCACAGAATATTGAACATGCATGCTGCTTGACCTTTCCTGAGCATCTATATAATGCTTATGCTCCTGGAGCTTCCTTTTAAAATAACTGCTAACTTGATTGTGCCTGCAATTCAAATCCATTAGACCCCATAGCTTTTGGTACTATTGATCACCTTTTCTGTTCCTTGAGTAACTCTTCCATCTTACTGATTCAGTGAGGCAGACGCCTGGCTCTTCTGACTTCTGTGTGACTTCAAAAACTCATTTTTCGTATGCTTTCTTCTTGAATTAATTTGTTTTATTTCCGTCATTCAACATTTTCATTTCATTAATAATTCTGCAGCAAGCTTTGGACTTTTTCAGACTCCATTCGCAATGCTCTTTTTGCAAACAAACTTAATATAGTTAATCTGCAGAAATGTATACATCATTTACATCATTCCCTGCCCCAGTTGAGACTACAGTCTGAGGTCTCTAGTACATTCAACAGTTTAATTATTATTACCAGGAGCCAATTAACCTTCTAGTATGTCTTTGGAGTGTAAGAACAAACAAGGATTCATTTATTTTCTACTCTGCATCTGAAGCTGCCTAAAATGTATGTCTAAAAGTTAGGGGATGGGCTGGAGATGGAAGTAGGTCTCCATTATTTCTCCATTCACCACTTATGAATGCAGTGCTGTCAAACAGAGGTAGCACTGTATTCATGAGGTGAAAACGGTACTCTGTGCTCCATCTTGAGAGGGGTGGCAGTTGTTCAAAGCACACAGTTCTCTCCTCTCCAGTTTGGTTCACAGAGACATGCAGTAATTCTTCAAAGCATTCAGAAAATATACCGAACTGCTTACAGATATTGCCATGGCTAGGACTGAACAAGCCCTGCAAGGTAGTTATTCTAATTAGTGCACTACTGGGCTACTGGGTTTATCCATGGGTATGTAAAGGCAAAAATCACATGCTATTCTTATTTATGAAAAGCCCTTATAATCCATTATATTATTTTACTTGTATTTGCTATTGTAAAAAATAATCCACTTGAAAGGGCTGACTTTCTGGGCACTTGGCTTTATTCAACCTCATCTATTATGTTGTCTATGACTACAACTTGAAGGAATGAGATTTGTTCAACAGATCATACTTCACATTTGGAGTATTAGGGTAATTACAGACAGACACAGAAGCATGCCATAATTGTATTTTCTAATCTAGCTGAATGAGTTCCAGGCTAAGATTGTAAACATAGATTTCCTTACCCACAGTTTATTTTTATCTCAAAATCAGTTACGCCAGTAATGATTTTTTCTTTCATCACAGCATTAATTTTATCATTGTATTTATTTTCTGACTCTAAACGCAAGCAAAAATCCATTGTCTATAAAAGTAAAACAGTGATTTAAACAATGCTATGTATGCATCTATAAATCATGAGATCGTAACTGCTTGAAAGAGTTACGTTGAGGTAGGATAAGCTTTTATGCAATACGACAAAAATCTGAAAGGTAATTATAGCCCCAGTATTCATGGTCCAATGCATCTTACTCCTTACTAAATAAAAACAAACAAATAAATTAAGCCAAACACCAGTGCACCCTGTTGCAATGTGCTGCCTTCATGGTTTCCATTCTTTTCATGCACGTAGGTTTTTATTTGGTGGATTCAGTAATAGAATAAGTACAAGCTGCATGGAAATGGAACTATGACTGTATTTGTTTTTTTTTTATTGTAACTTATATTTTTATTTGTTTTCACAATAAAGTACATATGCATCGGTTTATGCCTTTTGTCTTTTTTTCCCCTTTTACAATATTGGCAGTTATAGTTAACACATATGTTTAAGTAATGAACTTAATAGTATGGTAAGAACCATAAGAGGCAATAAAAGGAGGAGGGCAAACAAAGGAAAGGGGAAAAAAATAAAAAATAAAATAAAATTAAAGAAAGTGGATAAAGTGGTCAAACTCTTTTACATTTAATAACAACAACAATATTTTAAGTTTAAGAGTCCCTGGTTGTAAGATAATAGTCCCAATTACCCCATATATTACTATGTAATTGTAATGTGTTGCTTATTCGAGCAGTCATTTCCTCAAATTTCTTGTTGTTTTTAAGCCTGGAAATAACTTCCTGGATTGTAGGGATTGTTGGTGATTTCCATTTGGAGGTGATTGCCAATCGGGCTACCTTGGTTACTTGGTTGACCCACTTTTGAGCCACATTGTTGAGTTTTAAGATAGAGAGGGCTAATAGCAGATGGGGCATTTCTACATTTAAGGGTGTTTTAAGAACCATTGTTATTAAGTTAACAATTTCTAACCAAAAGTTTGTCAGTTTCGGGCAAGCCCATAGTATATGGTGAAGTGTACCTTTGATTTGGCAACCTCTCCAGCACATAGGGCTACTTTGGGGGAATATTTTGGAGAGTCTATCCATGGTGAGGTACCACTTCATCATAGTTTTATATACACTCTCTTTCTGTTTAGTACACACTGTTATTCTATGTGCATTCTCCCAAATTTTATCCCATTGAGATAGAGTCAGTTCTTTTTCCCATGCATTTTCCCAATATTGCATGCAAGAATGTTTAGGGAATGGCTCCTCTGGTAAGACATCCAATAAGTTATAAAATTGAGAGATAAGACCCTTGTATGGAAAGCTACCTCCTAATATTTTCTCAAATGGGGTTAACTGGATCTGGTTTTGCTGCCCAAATAGTGTTATAATATAGTGTTTCATCTGGAGGTATTCCAGCTTTTCCCCTGTACTCCATTTGCATTTTTTTGAAAGTTCATCATATGTATCTAGTCTTTTCCTTATTGGATCAATAAAATTGTTGATTCTATTAAGTGCATGTGCAGCCCAGTCTAATTGGTATGATTTCCTTTGGCCAGGTTGGAATTCTGGATTCGCTGGAAGCAATGTCAATGCTGATGGGTATTTGCTAATCTGATATTTTCTTTGGCATTGCTTCCAGATTGCTAAAGGTATATTTTATGAGCTTTGGGGCTGATACTAGTAATTGTACAGGTTTATTTGCTAATATTAGATTGCTAATGTGGAAGGGAGATGGATTCTAAGTGAGCCCACTTAGTAGGTGCTTGTGGTTGTAACCATGTTAGAGTTTGACGTAAGTGGGATGCTTCATAGTTTTTCCCTATGTCCAGTACAGCCAGCCCACCTTGGTTCCTCCCCACTAAGAGCACTGAGCTTGGTATTCTAGCTTTTGTTGTGCCCCAGATATATTTCAATATCAGTTTTTGTAAATGGCCCAATTTTGAGATGGGGATTTGGACTGGGATGGTTTTAAACATATATATAATAACTTAGAGAGTATGGTCATCTTGACTGCAGCTATATGCCTGAACCATGAAATATTGTGACATTTCCACTCTTGCATGTCCTTTGTAATTTGAGTCACCAACGGTGTTAAATTTGCTTGGTACATTTGGTGGTAGTGTGGTGTCAATTTGACTCCTAAATAATTTATGTATGAAGTTTGCCATTTGTAATAGAAGTCTGCTTGAAGGGCCTTCTTTGATATTTTATAAGCTTCGTTGCCTACTGTTATTCCAGGTAATATCTGGGTGTTCCCTTATTTTTGCAGCTAAAGGCTCTATACTGAGGGCATAGCAGGCAAAGCAGGCAGCCCTGCCTTGGGCCATTCCTGATATGGATTGGTGCTCTAACATCTCCATTTAATTTTAGATAGGACGGAGGAGTTGTGTATAGTAGTTTGACAGCTTAGAGAAAAGGTCCTTGGAATCCCATAAACTGGAGTAACTGAGTCATATAGGCCCTGTCCAGCCTATCGAAGGCTTTCTCTGCGTTCAAACTCAATACTACAGATGGAATACCTTGGGATTGAATAATATCTATAAGATCTATTGCCCTGCGAGTGTTGTCTCCTGCTTGCGTACCCATCACAAAGCCTACTTGATGGGGGTTGATCAATCTGGGTAAAAGTGGGGTTAGTCGTTGGGCTAGTAAAAAAATTTAAGTCACTATTTAGAAGTGCTATGGGTCTATAATGTCCACGCATTGATGGGTCCTTACCCTCCTTGGGCATAAGCAATATGTAGGAAGAAAGCATAGTAGGGATGGGTGAATTTGACCTGTTTCGCTTCGCCAAAAATTCACCGCCGGCGACAAGTCTATGGGCGTCATTTCCGCAGCAAAACAAGGCGAAAAAAATCCCCAGAGTATAGTGTTTGGTATTTTTTCTTTTACCTGTAAAAAAATGTTAAACAGTTCTGTTTGGGCAAGGATCGCCTGAAAGGTTTTATAGTATGTATTGGTAAACCTTCGGGCCTGGAGACTTATGAAGAGGGAGAGCTTTCAAGACACTAAGTACTTCTTCACTTGTAACTTCTTTGTTAAGTTCCTCTAGTTCATCCCCTGTTAGTTTAGGTAAATGACAACCATCTAGAAATTGGGCTTATTGTAGTGATTTAGTATTATTTGTATGAGTAGTTCAAGGGAATAGATTATAAAGTGTTGAATAGTAGGAGTGGAAAGCTTACGAAAATTGGGTGTTATGTATGGCTTCCCCAGCATTGGAATGGATTGCTAAAATTTGGGATTGTCCAGTGCGCTTTCTTAGTTGATTTGCTAATAGTGTGTGGGCCTTGTTTCCATTTGATAATATCCAGATCAATGTTTTCTCTGCTTCGTGTGTAGCAATCTGTTTTAATGAGATTTTGGATCTCCTAGGCTATTTTAGGATCTAGATTTTGTTGGTTCATAGATTCTAGCTTATGCAATTTGTTTTCTAAGTTGTATATCTCTTGTTTCCTATTGCGTTTATTTGTAGTAGAGAGTGAAATAATGTGACCCCGAATGACTGCATTATGGGCCTTCCAAATTAAAGCTATGGAATCTATGGATCCCTTATTTTAAGTAAAATACTCTTTGAGATCATTCCCTATTGTTTCCCTATTGTTGGGGTCATTTAGAATGGTCTCATTCAAGCTCCAATGTGTTTCTGTATCATCTGGGGGATAGAGATATTTAGATTAATGGGGGTGTGATCTGACCATGAAATAGCTTGAATAGAAGTAGTATTGCGATACTTCAGGCAATTTTGGGATACAAAGAAAAAGTCCAGTCTCATTGAGGTCTGATGGGGAGAGGAGTAGAATGTGTATCTACTATCCCTTGGGTTATTAATGCGCCATGAGTTGAATAGGGCATGGGATCTAATAGCTCGGAATTGCTTAGCTTTTTATGAGAAGTACGTGAAGGGTAGTTTTCTCTGTCTAATTTTTCTGATAATACCAGATTGAAATCTCCCCCTATTATCAGGATTGTGGAAGAATATTTGTTTGCCAGGGATAGGGTTTTGCATACCAATTGAATTTACTTATTGTTAGCAATATAGACATTAAGTAGTTATTGATGTACCAGCGTAAGAGCCCTGCAGGAGCATATTGTGTCCCTTCGGGTCCACTATTTGTTTTGTTACTGTTAAGGGACAATCTTTGTGTATCAGTATCATAACCCCTGTTTTTTTGTGGGGGCCAGATGCCTAATAAGTTCTAGTGTACTGATAAGAATTGAGTCTATTGTTGTCGGATGCCTTGAGATGCGTTTCTTGGAAGAAAGCAACATCTGCCTTAAATCTCCGGATTTCTTTTAGGGCCAGTTTTCTTCTTCTGGGACTGTTTAGTCCCTTTACATTTAGGGAGAATAATCCAATCATTTTAAAGAGGGATGCTAAACCATAGGGCGCGTATGTTGGTAAAAATATACCTTGCATAGTTAAATCATCATACAATTTAACCTTGTTTGTAATTAACATCATATTATAAAGTATGGCATGCCTTTGTGGTCCAGTGAAGGAGTCTTTCTGCAAGATTGTGTATCTTCTAGTGTCCACTAGTATGTAGCCCTCTTGGGAGTACCAAAGTGCTTCCCAGATACATTAACGAGAACATTTTTGGAGTAGATTGCATGTGTCTTTTCATTGTCCTCCTGCTATAGAAGCTACAGATGTGGCTCAAGTGGGTTTTCTAGCAAGGATGGGTAGTGTAGAGTAAAGGAAAGTAGGGCTCAGGATATAATAAACCAAAAATAACTGTCAACAAGAATAAACAAAAAAATTGTACAAACATTGGTGTTACCTGATCTTGGTAACCTGGGACACTATGAGTATACAACATCCGAATACCAGTGTCGGGGAAGCGTCTAGGCAAAGAGGATCCAGTGGAGAAGACTGTCCCTCTGACTACTGCAGAGTGAATCCAGAGCAGCAACTTGCCATCATTTGAGAGTGAATACAGCTCCTCCATGTCGCAGGTTCTTTGCGAGGGTATGGGTGATGGTTGGATCCTGGGTGGGCTGGTATTTTCCCATTCCGGTGTCATTCTATGTGATTGTACTTTAGGATTTTCCTTGGATCCTGGTGGAGTTGGCAGGCCGAGGTTACTCAGAAACTTGTTGCTTTTCTGAGAGAGTGTGTTGTTGTCCCTTTTTTGAGACAATTCATTTGAAGGGAAACCCCCATCTATATGGAATGTTATGTGCTCGCAGATGTTGAGTAACTGGTCTTAGATCTCTTCTTTTGGCCAGAGTGATGGGGGATATTGTAGATTTGTAGCTTTGCACCTTGAAATTCAATATGTGTTGAATTTCTTGTTTCCATAAGGACTGTCTCCTTGCTTTCAAAATAATGGCAGTCGACTATAATGTCTCTGGGAGTGGATTGACCAGGTTTCTTAGGGCCCTCTGCTCTGTTTGCCCTATCAAATCTCCATGCTTCTACTGGTAGGTCCGGGCAAAGTTTAGAGAACAGAGCTCTCAGATACTGCCTGATGTGTTTTGGTGAGAAGCTTTAATAAAATATAAAATATTATTGTAATTACTCTTTGCTTAGGGATTTCAGCAGAATGAATGTGAATTCATCTGATTTCTTACCTTGATGGGGATTTAATCATAGGCGTTTGGCACCTAGCTAATGTTTCTTGCATAGGTTTTTTGTAAAGTGTTGCATTCATTTGTATGCAGACGCTTTGCACAGCACAGTGCAATTTAAAGTATGTAATTTAATCCCTTGAATTTGTGAATCACATTCTCCATGAGTACCACTTCATTCTATGGATCACCATCTTGCTAATTATACAAATATGAGATGTATAATTTATACAAGTAGTTGTATATAATTAATATAAATTAAATAACATTAGATAGATAATCTGGGTTTTTCTGTCTTTTAGTTTTTTTTGTGTTTTTTACCTGTAAGTCTGTTTTTACTTAGCTGATTCATATTAAGATGCTCTACATTATGGAAATATTCCTAGAAAATTCCTGGTGCCAAGCATTGTGGACAGTACATCAGACATCTATATAGATACAGTATATATAAATAACACATTGTCAAAGCAACAGCTACAGGTCCCAGTCATCATTCTCATGCCTGACCCACTGTGTGATATGAGAAGGTAATGTTGCTGATTGAGCATTGAGCTGCAGGTATAGCATGTGGATATCCTGGTTTCTGCTGCAATTTGATTTTACTATCTTCTTAATTTATTGTGATGGAAGTAGGTAATTCAAATGGTTGCTGGAGAGTTTTAGACCTCAGCAACAGGAGTTTAAACTAGGATTGCTTATCATATTAAAACAAAGTGCTGGCCGTGGTGGGGGGGAAGAAAATTTGTTAAAATGTTTGTAAAAATTTATATTATCTTGTTATTGCTATTTTTACAAAGGTAGAAAATGCCTGTAACAAGTAATTCAATGGCAATCACTGGGAAAGAAATCAGAATGCATGTAGATTATGGGAGCACTGCATAAAGATTTTGGTCGACACTTTTAGCATAGGGTTACCACCATCCTCTAAACTGAATCCACACTGTGACATCACAGGATGATGACAATTAGAAATGGAGTGTGACATTTAGGGGCAAAGTATTGATTTAAGAAGGCAGCGTAGCATGGGCTGTGCTCCATTGAGGAGAGTAAAGAAATTTACCTCAGGTGGAAGTGCCCCACAAGTTACCAGGGACAGCATTAAGCTGCTCCTTTTAATTTTAAAAGCCAATTTTCCAGTTATCAAACTGGAATTTAAGATCTTTTAGTGCAGAGAATACAATTGTGCTCTCTGCACTAGCGATGTGAACCCCCAGCTCCAGCGCTGGAAGGATGAATGTGTAGGGGAGCAGCAGCACAAAAGTCACCTCAGGGCGGCAGAAGGGTTAGAATCACCCCTGAAGATCAATAACACAGCAGGCCCAGATTGGACACATTTCAGAGATTTGTCCAGGTTTCAGAACACTGAAACTCGAACAGCCAGTTGTGAATCCAATAGCCCATGTGAAAATCAGACTATTCGGTTCAAAGCCCTATAGTTGACATGTCTATCCGGAGCAGGTGTAGCCATGAGCCATAATAAGGATTTAAATGGATGCTAAGTTATTGTCTTAGAAAACCGTTGCAGGATGGAAACACAATTTATATTGGAACATGGCTGTATTATTTTTAGAAAATCAATTGCTGTACTTGTTGGTTGGGATTATAAGGTAACAGACATTTTCTTTTGATTTTCTGTATTCTAGAAATTTAACTTACTAATGCCACCTATGCATAATATATAATTAAAACAGAAATATATAATAAAAAAAGAACTTGACACAGCAGATAACATCATTTTCAGAAAAGGTATTTATACGTATTGTAATTACAGATCACATCTGGCTGTATGTGCTGACCACTGCTACATAATCCAGTGGGATGCGCACTATATATATATATATATATATATATATAGTTACATAGATAAGTGCATCAAGTTCAACCCCACCAAATGTAAACCCAACATCCATACACACTTCCATACCCTCATATAGTTACATAGTTACATAGTTAAATTGAGTTGAAAAAAGACAAAGTCCATCAAGTTCAACCCCCCCAAATGAAAACCCAGCATCCATACACACACCCCTCCCTGCTTTCACATAAATTCTATATACCCATACCTATACTAACTATAGAGCTTAGTATAACAATAGCCTTTGATATTATGTCTGTCCAAAAAATCATCCAAGCCATTCTTAAAGGCATTAACTGAATCAGCCATCACAACATCACCCGGCAGTGCATTCCACAACCTCACTGTCCTGACTGTGAAGAACCCCCTACGTTGCTTCAAATGAAAGTTCTTTTCTTCTAGTCTAAAGGGGTGGCCTCTGGTACGGTGATCCACTTTATGGGTAAAAAGGTCCCCTGCTATTTGTCTATAATGTTCTCTATTGTACTTGTAAAGTGTAATCATGTCCCCTCGCAAGCGCCTTTTTTCCAGAGAAAACAACCCCAACCTTGACAGTCTACCCTCATAATTTAAGTCTTCCATCCCTCTAACCAATTTAGTTGCGCGTCTCTGCACTCTCTCCAACTCATTTATATCCCTCTTAAGGACTGGAGTCCAAAACTGCATTGCATACTCCAGATGAGGCCTTACCAGGGACCTTTAAAGAGGCAAAATGATGTTTTCATCCCTTGAGTTTATTCCTTTTTTATGCAAGACTGTACTTTATTTTCTTTAGTGTTCACAGAAAGACACTGTCCAGAATTAGGCAACGTGTTATCTACAAAAATCCCTAGATCCTTCTCAGTTAACTCCCAACACGCTGCCATTTAGTGTATAACTTGCATTTATATTATATATGCAGAGCTGTTGCTTATTAAAAAAACTGCTTGCCTATCCAATTAGCTGTGGTACAAAAGCCTTCATGGGAAAGTGTGGTGCCTAATATTGCAAGCTACAAAATAAGATCAGAAGTTTTTTTTCATGTCAAGTCACTTTTACATAAAAAATACTATACACAAATATTTTGCACCTCTCTATTTTTTTCTATTTTTAGTTCTAGTAAATTCATGATATTGATCAAACCTTTGGAAATGTCACATACATTAAAAATGAAATGTTCTTGACTTTTCAACACATACTGTGTGTATTTATCAGACCTTTAGGAAAAGAGAAGCTGGTTGTGAAATTGTTATAAGGTTGTCAAGCAACATATTTATACAAAAAGTGGGAACATTAATTTAATAGTAAATAAAAGTTTCCTTACATTACATAAAAAATATACTTAAATTATTCTGTTATTAGATTTCAGTAGGGTTTTTGAAAGACCAGCATTTGCATCTATAAACAAGGTTATTTGGAAATAAGTCTTAGTAATGTTCCCTGAATTACAAGGGGAATCAAGTTTAATAGAAAGCAACAGATTTACAAAATGTAAAGTGTAAAATTAATATTAGGTATGCACTGAATCAGGGATTAGGGATTCAGTCGAATGCAGATGATTCTTGAAGTGCTAGTTCTGTAACATCTGGAGTGCTGATGGCTGTCAACCCGTGGCTTAAAACTTATGATAAAGCTCTGTATTTCATGTCCTGAAAGTTTAATATCTTGTACATTTGTCCTGTGCTGTACATTAGAATCACAAAGTTACCAGGGTTATCATTAAAAAAACATATCTAATAACTAGTGAAATGTATCTGCACTTTAACTTAGCAACTCAAATGTCTAGGTCCTCGAGAACGAGAGTAGGACAGACTGGGCTAAGAGCAAGATAGTAGCACATGAACTTCTAAAGTGCATTATGAATTCAGGCCTTTGTACTTGCAGGCTGCAGCATGAATCAGTAATTTGTTCTTGATCTTAAACCAATGTATCAAGTTCATATATTTATTGCCAGTGCCACACAACTTCTTACATGAAGTGGGCCAGTCATTTGCCAGATTATATTGCAATAATGATGGGGTACAAATAATTATATGGAGGCCTTGAAAAGAACCATAAAAATCCTTTAGGAGGCCATATCTGACCACCAGCACTGCCCACAATACAGTGGGACAAATGCACACAACGGAAAAACAATGGAAAAAAAAGAAATACCTTTTCAGCTTTTCCCTGGGGCAAAAGTGCTTGTTAAATGAGCACCAAGGCGCTTTTGCACTCCATGACACTTGGGTCCCATGGATCAGTAAATAACCCCTAATAAATTATAGTGGTGCACAATCACTTGGCGCTGCTATTAGCAGAAAACTGCATCAGCCCAGGGTTCTTTTTTTTTTTCAAATTCCCAAGAGCGTATGTGTAGTACGTTCCCATGTTGCCAAGGCCCCTCCACAACTGGCAGGGTAGTTATGGTAGTTCTGCTACTGCTTCCAAAAATCAAAACCTAATCACTTAAAGGGTTGCCAAATGAATTGAAGACTTACACTTCACTCTTGCTGAATCTGTTACTGTAACAGCAGAGTGATACAAAAGCACCAATTTCTTCTTTAAATCCTACTTAGTTTTCTGCATTGTTATTTTTGTCATCAAATTTTTAGTTTCTTGCTTCTCATTATTAATGAAGAGAGTCAAGAGTTAATAACGAGGGCTAAAACATGAAATGGGGATTTTTTCATATAGGCAAAGTATCCTTTATCTAAAAACAGCTCCAAATTATAGCTAGTCCATTTTACACAAATTAAAAAGATTCCCTTTTTCTCTGTAATAATAAAACAGTACCTTATACTTGATCCCAACTTAGCTGCATGAATCCATATTGGAATGGTAGCAAAATAATCTGGGTTGATTTTATATTTAAATATTTTTTAGTAAAATTTAGGGTATGGTGATCCAAGTTATACAAATCATCAGGTACAGATAGATCGCATGCCTGCATTGTATTTTTAAAAATATATTTAAGTGCTAAAAGGCACTTTATGCAAATGCATGTGAAGTGAAAAGTACATTTTTGTTTAAAAAATAAGTGTTAAAAAAATAAGCAACAAAAACTTGTAAAAGTGATAGAGTACTTCATTTTCACCTACAGCTGCTGTGCTGTTTCTGCAAGTTAAGCATCTTACTAATTACTGAAGCACTTTTGATAGAGTAGAAGTTTGTCGTAATTGATCGACAGCAATGACTCAGCACTCAGAGGACTTAAAAAATGCAAAATCAACGTTTCGGTCACATATTCAGACCTTTATCAGTCTTGATTGATATAATAGGGTATCCATTTATTTTCGAATGAAACTAAATAAAAGGAAAACTGGCCTCTCATATAATCAGTTAAGATTGAATGTGCTTTTAGAACAAATTTACAGGTAAAAGCTTTGTATTTATCATTTATTATTATGACATTTATTTTGCATTACAGAGTTTATGGGCACACAAAATAAATTCATATTATTTAATAAGGCTGGAGCATTATACCCTGCATAAAATACATAGGATATTCTGTATAAGCAAGGGAATGAATGATTTCTAGGTACCTTTACACACATTATACTTTCAAATATGCCTATCCTGCTGTGTCGATATGAAAGTCGCTACTGGGTACAGTATAATTGGGCAAACTGCTTTGAAACAGCTTTAAGTTGCAGTTATAATTGATATTCTATGGCTATAGGTCAGAAAGAAGTGGACAAAAAATAAATATTTCATGCTTCTGCATGAAAAAATAAACTTTGACTCTTTGACAGTTTTACTGAAAATTGTATATTTTGCTGTACATAGCTTAGCAGTAAATTGCACATGTAGGTATGTATATTTTTTTGCTACGGACGTAACTACGCGCGCAGTGTACTGAACGCTACCTTTAACACTAAACTTCCTTCCTGAAGGGCTTTGACGGCTATGAAGAGGAGTTTGTAAGTTATTCTTTGCTGTGGGAAGCCATGATAAGGACTTTAGCAGGGGAGGGGCATGTATTTAATACTGACTGTAGAGGAGAGAGATTACCGTATTAGAGATTAGGGAGTGAGTAGATAGGATGAGAGCATGTATGAGAGTCTTGACCATAGCAGGTGAAAGAAAGGGACAGTTTTTGGCAATATTGCACAAGAAAAAGTGACAGTTTTTGACAGTGGTCAAGTCAATCAATCAAGTCAATTGGATTTTACTGTCATTTCAGCCATATACAGTAAGTAGAAACGTTCTCCAGAACCACCCGGTGCTATATGGAGTGGTGTTAATATGATCAGGGAAAGAGAGAGAGGAATCAAAGATTACACCCAGACAGTGTGCTGAGTTGACAGGGTTAATGAGCATGCCATCAATAAAGATAGTAAATGTGGGTGTAGGACCAGGCTTAGGAGGAAAGATGATTAATTCACAGTTTTTGTTAGATTGAGTTTGAGGTGCTTGTTCATCCAGTTGGAGATAGCTAGGAGGCAGTTGATTTGAGCCTCTGTTTCAACTGATAATGAAGGGGTGGATAAATATATTTGGGTACCATCAGCATACAGATGACAGGGCAAGTACAGAGCCTTGTGGTTACCCTACATTAAGTGGCAGATTTATCAAGGGTCGAATTTCGAAGTGAAAAAGACATCGAAATTCGGCCATCAAATAGGAAAGTCCGATATTCGAAGTTGAAATCAAAGGATTTTTAAGATTGTACGTTCGTACTCCGATCATACTTCGATCATACGATCGTACTTCGATCGTATGATCGTACTTTGATCGTACTTCGAATCGTATGATTGTACGATTTTACAAATAAAATCCTTTGACTTCTCAAAACGTAGCCAAATACTGGCTATAGGTTCTAGGAGGTCCCCATGAGCTTACATAGCAATTCGGCAGGTTTAAGGTGGCGAAGTGTCAAAGTCGAAGTTTTTTAAAGAGACAGTACTTCGATTTTCGAATGGTCGAATTTGTGAAGTATTTTGGATTCGAAGTCCAAGTTGAATTTGGCCTATTCAATGGTCGAAGTACCCAAAAAGTACTTCGAAATTAATTCAAAAATTCACTTCGACCCTTAGTAAATGGGCCCCTTAGTGGAAAATGAGATGAGGTTTCATTAGCAAAGGAAAGAATGATCATTTAGAAAGATAAGAATAGAGCCAAGATGCAGCCTGGTTGTGGATACCTAGTGAATACATCATTTACATCAGTATAGAGTGGTGAAATGCAGTCTCAGTAAAGTGAGCAGCCCGGAAACCAGATTGCAGGGGGTCCAACAGATTATGGGTGTGTAGAAAGTTAGTAATACGTGAGAACACAATACGTTATAGGAGTTTAGAGGCAAGCGGTAGACGTTAGACAGGATGGTAATTCGACAGGATGGGTCAAGAATGGCCTTTTTTAAGAATAGGCTTTACACAGTCCTGTTTTAAAGGAGAAGGGAAGGTTTCAGAAGCCAGAGAAGAATTGAAGATGTTAGTAAGTGCTGGAGTAAGCTCAGCAGCGCAATGTGCAAGCAGAGAAGAAGGCATAGGGTCAAGAGAGCAAGTTGTGAGTGGTGAAGACAAGAGAAGCCTGGAGACTTCAGACGCTGTTACCGGAGGGAAGGAATTACGAGTTGGTTGAGGATGAGTTGGATGAGGAGTTGGTTTGCATCAGTAGGAATCTGATTATGGATGGACTCTACTTTGTCTTTAAAGAAATCAGAAAAGTCCTGAGGAGAGAGTGTCAGGTTAACTGACAGTGTTGATAATGGAGTAGAGTATTGAATATAGAAAACAGGCATTGTGGGTTGGATTTGTGATTGTTTATAAGGGTACTGTAGTACTCTTGCTTGGCCTTTGACAAGGCAGAATTGAAACACAAAAGTAGACATTTATAATGAATAAAGTTTGCTTGCATACAAGAAGTGGGTAGAGGTGGGAAAATGGGCAGAACAAAGGTAGGCCTGTCCTTAAAAGGGATAATTGTGCAGTGGAGTGGGTCAGGGAAGGTAGGTATTTATAGGGTATTAAAAATTTACTAGCAAGTTTATTGCTGGTAAATTTGTAATACTGGATAAGCTAGTTATTTACTGGGTAGGCCATCAAATACTGCAGGGTGGCAGCCCTAGTTGTGGAGAAAACAAGATGTGTAGCATCAGACACCCACACTCCTGGGGCAGGTGGTAATGTCAATTAGGGGTGGGATGAACACAGGGTGGAGTAACTGGGCAGCAAAGAGGGTCATGGAGCGGAGGGATGTTTAGGGTATTACAAATTTACCAGCAAGTTAATTTCCAGTAAATTTGTAATACTAGCTGGTGATTTTCTATTTGCCCTAGTTGTGAGGAGCAACAGGCACCTACACTCCCTCAATCTGTTTATATGCTGTACAGATAGGGTTGCCATCTGGCCAGTATTTGGCCAGCTTAGCCAGTAATATACCAGCCAACACTGAGGCCAGTATTACAAATTTACCTGGAAAGGTATTGCTGGTAAATTAGTAGTCCCTAGCTGTTTGCCCCAGCCTGACTCCAAACAACCCAATTCCCACTCTTCCCTCCCCATTATGCCCCAAACCTTCAAACTTACTGGATTGTGACTGCCATTTTCTAGACCTGCTCTAGTGATGTCACAACTCCACCTCATATTGTCATCAACTGGTAATGCTGACGTCAGGTGGTGGGTGGGTGATTGCGGGGGCAGTTCAGGTGATTTTGGGGCAGCTTAAGGTGACGTGGGGAAAAGGTATGAAAGGGCAATGTTTACTGATATGTATCTGCCAATTTGGAGAGATTCTTATTATCTGTGCTTTACTGATCTCCTTAAGCTGGTTGTGTAGTTGGAACTCACTGGAAAAAAATATGTTTTATCCTCATCGCTACAATCTACCTGTTTACTTAATGCCATAAAACATTGCAAGCACACATGCAGCAAAGAAGGGAATCTTCAAAGCTTACTTTATCTTATACTTTTCCCCACAGTGCGTATTTCACATAAATCCAAATGGCTTTATCTGGCCAAGACTTGGCTAAGATGAATCTTTATGCTGCCTAATTGGGTCACCAGAGGGAGCTTGCTTCTGACAGACACTTCTATGTAATCCATGCTTGCCTCTTGTTACCCTGTGCATGCTCGCTGACAGATTAACAGCAAAAGAATTTAACGAACTGACTAAAATAAAAAAAGAAAACTTTGAAGACATGTTTAAATAAATCATAAAGGATGTAACCTAAATGAAAGGCACTCTATGCATTTTCTGTACTAATTTACTTACAAAAGGGTTTTTTTTTTCTCTTTTCGAATGAACCCTTTTCCTCTTGCCAGGAGAGCTGAGAAAAAGGGACGATGGTATTAAATATTCGTGGTACAAAGGAGGGAAGCGGTATTTCTAATGCTTGTTTCATGGGAGATTCTCAGTTCTAAGCACTTCCAAGTTCATAGAAAAAATCCTGCAGATGATGTAATCCCAGGGGAATGGCAATAAAGCTGAAAGAAATATAACTACAGAGTGGCACACTGTGCTGTATTATAATGCATCAGGTATATATGTTGAAATGATGTCAACTGCTGCATTAAACTGTGTGTGCTGGACAAAATGGCATAAAACATTCTGCAGGAGAAATATGAAGATAGGGAATATGACTTACATACTGTATATGATCAGATTATGAGATGATGTTATCGTTGTTCAACATGGCTGCTGACAGTTCTTCTTGCTGGAAAAAATATACTCAAAGCTGGTATGATATATAGCAAAGAGCAGCACAGACTTGGGGTTAATATTACCACCCCCTTTCCCAAGCTGTTGGTCATGTAGTTATGCCACTGGTCCTAATATTTTGATGAGTTCCTCAAACATTTTTATATTATTGCAGATAACTCACTTATGCTATCAAAGTGTTGTCCTCTGAACAACTTACTTCTGCCATATAAGTCATTGGTGCGGTGCAAGGAATACCTGCTGGTGGAAGGTGCATTGGGAGGCTGCTCAAGGTTCCCTTGTACTCCTGAGAACTGCTCTCTGCACAGAGCGATTTCGACTTTCACAGTGATAGCTGCCCTTTAATGGATCAGCACTTGCTGCCTTTGTAAATAAGTCTTAAAATAACTAAAATGAAAATATGAGAAGAATAATGTTTATACTATTGCCCCAATGAAATGTTTTCCATCGGCAATATACAGAATCACCCGACAGGAAATAAATAGTTTAATTTGCTACTGCTGTTTTCATCATACTGTTACAGACTATGACCCTCAGCAGTAGGATTTTTCAGCCTGCACTTGATGCTTCATTTAATACCGGTAAGGTATGGAGATATAAATTACAGAAAGAACCCTTATCTGGAAAACTCCAGGTCCCGAGCATTTTGGATAGCAGGTCCCATACCTGTATAGATGAACTGGTATAAACCATTCCTGGTATAAAGCATTCCCACCTGTTGAAGGAAGGATCAAGCAATTACTCTCTTTTTGTGGTAGGATTACTGAGAACATTTATAATAGAGTCTCAGCCAGTAAGAATAGCTACTTAGAGGAAGCTGAATCCCTGGATAATGAGTGCTGGAAATTGTTGTTCATTGCTAGGAATATTGTGTATCTGTAAAGGGTGGGTTAGTGATTACTGCAAGTATCTTTATGACTGCATTCAGTTGTGTAATAGTTTTACCTGCTACATTCATTTGAACAAATACACCCCTTTAAAAGCACATCCTGCACAGTGTATTATGGTCCTTCACTTGGAACCTGTGGTGTTTATACAAATGGCCTGTAGATGTCACGGTGCTCAAGACTTATACTGTGCATACTTTTTATACAGTTTGTGGTGTTAGAGTTGCTTACTGTTGTGTAATGGCTTAATGAGCCTGCTAATAAAGCACTAATGAGACTTATGAAACTAATAAAGCACTGATAAAACTTATGAAACTGCTGTTTCTGCTATAAGGAACTTTTTCATCCCAAGAGTAAATGTGGTTGCTGAAATATATAAATTCCGCCAATGTGGACAACGTAATGGCGAATCCACAGAACAATTTGTAGCCGCTTTGAGAGAGCTGGTTGTTACCTGTGAGTTTGGGAATCTAACAGATGAAATGCTAAGAGACCAAATATTGGAAAAAACAAACACACCTCGCATTAGAGAGAGACTGCTACTAGAGCAGGATTTAACCCTTGCAAAGGCTGTTACAGTTGCTAGCCAAATTGAAACAGCAGTGGCAGAGGCTAAAACTCTGTCAGGGAACTGCTGGGAATGTACAGACTGTGAATTCAGCACTGTGGCCTAATAATGCACAGTCACAGGCAAAATACAGTGCTAAGGAAAGGGATTCATCTACACTGCAAACCGTGCAGCAAATACAAATAAAAAATACTGCTTTCGCTGTGGTTCAAACAACACATTGGGAATTATGCTACATCTCCTGCAAAAGCTGTACAGTACCGCAAATGCAAAAAGGTAGGACATTTTGCTAAGATCTGCCATAGCTCTGCTAAAGATGTTCATGAAGTCACTACTACAAATGTCACAGTATTAAGTGTGGATAAAGCTGACACGTATTCCAGATAAGTTTTTATTCACTGTCAATGTCAATACTGCTTCTGCTGACAAGGGACACTCCATTAACCTGTTGCTTGACACAGGTTCAGTTGTTTCTATACTACCAAAGGATATTTTCTTGAAATACTTTGCAAAAGATCCGCTTGTTGCACCTGCCCTGAAACTGGTCAGTTACTTAAAGGATCCAATCCCTGTGCTTGGTTGCTTGCCAGTGACTGTACAATTTGAATCAAATACTGCAAAGTGTGAATTTTACATTGTGAATAAGGGTACTGCTATACTTGGAAGGGATCTCTTTGCTGCATTAAACCTACAATTAGTTGATGGTCTCATTACTACAGCACCAGTGCCTACCACACAGCCTGTGTCTAAAATTTCACCACAAAGCAACACTTCACTGGGTTGCGCAAAGAACTTTGTACACACAGTTAAGTTGAGACCAGTAGTAAAACCAGTACCATTTCCTGATTCAGCATGTGAAAAACTTGCTATTGATATTGTCGGTCCTTTAACAGATGCTCCTGTAGACTGCAGATTTGCTATAAGCTTGATAGACTATTACAGTAAATTGCATTTGTTTCTTATATACCATCAGCTACAGTAATAACATTTCTGTCTACAGTCTTTAGCCGAGAAGGTAATCAAAAGGAGTTAATATCACACATGGACCACAGTTTGTCTCATCTGAGTTTGAATTCTTTCTGAGAGAGAGAAATATTGTGCATAGGAAATCTTCAGTGTATTACCCACAAGCAAATGGAGAAATCAAGCGATTCAACATGGCAGGATTACATGGATTACATGGCAGACAGATGCGCACTAAATTACATGTTGCAGACATCAAACTTCCACAATATACTGTGCCTACAAAATCATCTACTGCTGACATTGTGAAACGTCAACAAGCCAAATGTAAGGCTTATGTTGACAGAAAACGTGGTGCGAGAGAACTACACTTTCAGCCTGGATCTTTAGTCAGAATTAAGAAACCAGGAATACTAAAACAAGGACAATCTAAATTTACTACACCACTTGAAGTGAGACGGCAGCGAGGACCATACACATATGAACTGTCTGATGGACGCATATGGAATGCAAGTCGTCTTGCTCTTGTTACATATGACTTTGGAGAAGCTCCATTTGATGAAGTTCATTTTCCTACTCCTGATGTCAGCTGCAATAGGCCTGAAGAAAGTGAAACTATAAGGCGTACTGAGAGAATCAGAAAACTACCTGCATGGACCAAGGACTTTGTGATGTGAAGAATGTATAATATTGTTTTAAAATGCATACTGTTTAATTGTTGCTGTTTATTATAGTTGTCCAAATGCTTTCCTACTATAGGGGGAATATGTGGTGTTTATACAAATGGCCTGTAGATGTTACTGTGCTCAAGACTTATACTGTGCATACTTTCTATATAGCTTGTGGTGTTACTTACTGTTGCTTACTATTGTGCAATGGCTGTATGAGCCTGCTAATAAAGCACTGTTATACTCTACTCATCCTTGGCTACCAAAACATAACAGAACCCATGGTTGAAAAAGACTAGTCAATGTAGTATCAACTTGCTGGAAGAATGAAGACAAGCATTAGACAAAAGAGCAACTCATATGGCATCTGCTACTATATTCATAAATAGGCTTGGACGAATTTGACCAGTTTAGTTTCGACAAAAATTCGCCACCGGCGAATTGTCGCCGACGCCCATTAAAGTCTAATGATGCATTACACAATTCAAGTCTATGGACATCATTTCCGCAGCAAAACATGGCAAAAAAATTCGACCATCCCTATTCATAAATATTATTTTTTAAAAAAGCTACTGTGTGTGTGTGTGTGTGTGTGATAACCCAGTGCAGGATGTAGCAGAACTCAAAGAATCCACAGAGAGATGCAGGGTAGAACTCAGCTTTATTTCTGGCTGCTCTCTCCACTCTGTCTGCTCCTCCCCCCTCAATTCCCCTTCCTGTGTCCATAGCCTTTCTTATTTCTACACCTAGGGGCAGATTTACTAAGGGTCGAATTTCAAAGTTAAAAAAACTTCAAAATTCGACCGAGTTTAGCGTTTGAATGATCAAAGGAAAATTGTTCAATCGAACGATTCGAACGATTTTAGCGTACGATCGAAGGATTTTCCTTCGATGTACAAAGACTTCGAAAATGGTTTTAGAAGGTCCCTATAGGCTAACATAGCACTTTGGCAGGTATAATTTGGCGAAGTATTGAAGTCGAAGATTTTTTTAAAGAGACAGTACTTCGATTATCGAATGGTCGAATATTCAAACGATTTTTACTTCGAATCAAAGTAAATTAGAAGTCGTAGTATCCTATTCGATGGTCGAAGTATTCAAAAAATTACTTTGAAATTCGAACTTTTTTAACTTCAAAAATTCACTCGAACCTTAGTAAATCTGCCCCCTAGTGCTAAGCTGCTTGTTATGCATATTAAAATGAACAATTAACATTCTTACAGGAACGCATGGAACAACATTACATTATGTTTTACAAAATATTTTAAAAGCAGAGATGAAATTAACCCAACTTCCAGGTGTATTTATTTACTTTCTTCTTTGAACAACTGTGTTTAATGTTCCCACTTTCAACTGCAGGAAAAAAAGAACATGGCAAAAATGTATATAAGCCAATTCTTTCTTAAAAACGAAAGCAATTTATAATGTCATTATAACTGATGTACATTTTTAAAATAAATGAAGTGGAAAAGATTTAGAATGTGTAGCGCCCCTTGGAGTTTTATATGTGATACATGTAGCTGATTTTAAAATGCCATTATTTTTTTATAAATTTGGCGGGAGTATTGTTATCGTGTGATGTATTTTATAACCTTTGCATTGTAAAATCAACCCTAATCCATGTTGATATTTGCGGCATCACTTCTTCCTGCTAGACTATGTTTCAGAAGGTCGCAGTTCTTCATAGTGATTCACGAGGCAAGAGACCACTGTCATGAAATAAGAAAAATTACCTTTTGCAAAGAGGCTTACGAAGTGCTCACTATGCATTTGTTAAAGCAAATTAAAATCTTTTTAGCAAGATCTAAAGGTGAACCTTGCTGTGAAGGCAGCAATTTAGAAAAATACCTGCTATGTCTAGGATCTGCTTATCTCGGAAGATTTCAGTGGTGACTCCAAAAACCTGCTGTACTTCATAAAGCTGCTCAATGGAGGAAACATTAGTGGTCCTGAGCAGGCATATCTAAGTTGGGGGACATACTGACCCAGCAGCTGAATTACAATATAAATGGTACTTTTCATACAGAATTGATACAATCCCCATTTTATGTTATGGTCGTTTGTTAACCCCATTGGCAGTTCTTTGAATACAAATTCTTTCTGTGGCTGAATCAGTCACACTCCATTTAGACTGTAAGCCCTACAGGGTAGGGTCCTCTAGCCTTTTGTTTCCTTGACGCTGAGCACTTATTGTAATTATATTTTATATTTATGTGAATTGTATTTCTAATAATGCACTTATTGTTACTTTTTATTCCAATGACCCCTTGTTTGTTACTAATTTATTGTTTTGTTGTACAGTGCTTTGCCCTCAAGGAGCGCTTTACAAATAAAAATATACATATACATACTCTAATCCCCAGAAACACTATGAGAACTAGAAATAATTGAGTGAATTTGTTTTTTAACACACCTCTAAGCTAGGTGAGTGAAAGCAGCCTGCTAAATGTTACCTTGCTAGTAATCATTTTAGCTGCCATTCCATTTAAAGTGATACAGACACTTGAGGCACAGAAATATGCTTAAATGATCCCATCAGCTTGGTGCCACAAGTAGCACAACTCCATTTAATAAATGGATTCAAAGTAAAATCTCTGGTAGGTGCTGTTGGCATTTTACACATTTTCAGGACAAGACACTGTTTTTTGTGATGTGATAAATGTTAGTGATGCTTTATTTCTAAATGTCTTTATCTGAATATCAAAATGTAAAGCCAAATCTGAACCCTAATTTGCCTCAAAGCCTTAATTGGATCAAAATTCTTAAAAAAATAACATCATCTGAAAATAGTTTTTCCATTTACAGTACTTTTTAATCAAGTTCAGGAATACTTTCTGACCTACTGTTATCTTTGTCTTCATTGAGGAGTGATTTCTGCATAGAGGAGATTGAAATTTCACCTCCTCATCCACATCAGAGCAATTACTGCTGTTCCTACTAATATAAATAACACTAATGCGCAGGACAACTATAATTAACTTTGAGGTTATGCTCTGCACAGGTGATGGAATAGATTTTAGTTGACATTAGAGGAAGAGGTGCCATTGGAAATGGTTATCTATTTTAAGGGCAATAAAAATGCAAATTTTATTTCCATTGATATTAAGATAGAAAAACTCATTGAATCCTTTTTGAAAAAAGGGATTTTTTTTCTAGCACATAATTGCATTTGCTTACAAACCACAAGAGAATGTTAATCCAGTAAGACATTTCATATGTGGTTGTAAACTTTGGTTCAGGGACACTAACAATTAATCTGTGGGTGTCACTGAATAGGGAAACCCATTTCGGATTCTCATTCAGCCAAAACCTTAGTTTGAACTCAGCTGATGTCAAACCCTTAGGCTAGGGGCACACGGCGCGATTTCGCCGCGATTTTGCGCTGGGCGAGTTGTCGCTGCGTTTTTTAAGCCGAAATAGCTTTGCTAACTTTGGCGCTGGCGTCAATGCAAATCGCGGCGAAATCGCTGCGCTAATTCACACGCGGCGATTCTTTTTCTACTGTCGCCCGGAAACGCCCAGCGAGGCAACTTCGGACGACAATAGAAAACGAATCGCCGCGTGTGAATTAGCGCAGCGATTTCGCCGCGATTTGCATTGACGCCAGCGCCAAAGTTAGCAAAGCTATTTCGGCTTAAAAAACGCAGCGACAACTCGCTTAGCGCAGAATCGCGGCGAAATCGCGCCGTGTGCCCCTACCCGTAGGCTCATGGCAGCTGCTATAAACCTCAGGTGCAAGGTGCAGACTGTATCTATGCCATGAACACAAGTGCTGAGTGAAGGAACAAAAAAGAGCATGATTTTGAATGTAGAAATTGTGCTCAGATTTGTATAAGCATTGGCTTGGAAAAGCCAATGGGGGCCTGAAAACATGTGATTATATGCTGATTATATGATTGCATGTTCAGTCTTTAGTTGGGTATTCCAGATTCTTTGAACACTTTAATAGAGAATAATTTTTGACAATTTTAAACCATGAGTTATTTACATGACTGATAAACACACTATATTTCAGTGGTTGCTGTGCCTTACATTCCCAAGGAATTCTGCTAAAATTGTTAGCTAAGCTGACTAGAAATTTACAGTAAAAAAAAATTGGTATAAACAATTTCCAGAATAGGTATTTCATGTGTTTTCCTGTATTTCTGGAAATATTCCTACTTATCTTGCAATACACACAGTTACACGCAACTGAATTACATCTGTCTTTAAAGAGATATTTAATAGCCTTATGGAACTCTTTTTATGCAAAAATTACATATTTGAAATGGAGTTTACTGATTACCTGTAATACTATATTTTATTTCAAATATACTCTTTGCTGGGGAAAAAAGTGATTTTTCAAATATGCTGCCAAAGATAGAAATTTGGTGAAAGAAACTTTAATGAAACTGCAGTTGCAATATGTTATGGAGGAAGAGTCCAATCTATTTAATCAAGGCCACAATCGACGTAGTAAGACTGAAAGGCTTTAATTTAATAGCCCCATTTGCTTACTTATACTCTTAAATCACATAAGGTTTCACAGCAAAGCATCATCAGACAGCCTCAGAGTGTTTAAGGAATGCGGATTTATAATAAAGCCCCAGTTTGATGAAATAAAACGAACGGAGAGTATCTTCTTCCAAAGCCCATTGGGTTGCTGTAGGCTTGCTTAATTCTGAGCCCTTCATTAGGTCTGTAGCTTTGAAGTCAGAGTCAATCAAATAAATTAAATGTGCTAAAGAAATCTGGACCTAGCCATCTATAGATAATTTATCCTCAGAATAAAGGATAATATCCTTGTTAACATTGGGTGAGCAGCATTTCAGTTGAATATTCTAGAAGCTGTAATGACTGAAACGCATTAAGGGCTTTCACACAGGCATTTATTTTAAGTTAGAAAGAAAATACATTTATTGCATCTATCAACTTTTTTTAACGTAAATAAGTGTGTTTTTCTGTTCCAAACACAACCCTCTGTTCTATTGATACCTGAACGCACATCAAGCAAATGCAAAAGGAGTAAAACGCTATTCAGAACACTTATGAGTACAACCAGGCAGAATATAATGGTATCAATTAGCGAGTGCATTTTTGCTCTCAAACCTATGTTTTAAAGGCACGTTAAACGCAGAAAAAAAAGCCCTGTGTGTAAGAGCTCTAACAATAAAATGTTCTAAAGATGTTCTAAGGATGTAAAATGCTGTGGAGCTGTAATCTGCATAGATAAAAAAATCCACAAAAAAGTGTACCGGTAAATTGCATCATTGCATTTAAATTAAAATGATTTGTTTTGCTCCATTTTATTGGCAAATATTTCCAGTCTTTGATTATGTTGAGATCAGTGGGACAAACCATGGAAAAGCAAACCATTTACTTTTACAAACAACCATATAATTTAGCAGTATATAGTGAATAATGTAACCTCTATTGTAAAATATAAGGATACTATAAGTCATCAAGGAGTTCCATGACCAATAGTGATAGGCAATTTTATTCGCCAGGCATGAATTCGAATTTCAAAGTTCTGGACGAAAGTTCGCCCGCGTCAATTTTTTTTGGGCGAAGCAGAACAGGAGAAATTCGCCCATCACTAATGACCATATAAAGCACAAGGCTGAACGCCAAGTGATTTTATATTGGTCATCATATTTTGCAACAGGGGCTACATAAGTTTAAGGGACCCATTTACTAACAATTGACAAATACTTCCTACAAATCTCCAAAAATTCGAGGTTTTCCTATTTTTTTAAAAAGATCTAAAAATTCAATATTTACCAGATTTACCAAAGGTCAAGGTGAATTTCGAGCTACTTTTTGTGTACTTCGACTAGCGAATAATCCAATTTCGATTCGAATTTGAAAAAAATTAAAAAATTTGAATATCAAAATTTATCATGTACTGTCTCTTTAAAAATGCGACTTCGACCATTCGCCATCTAAAACCTGGCAAATTGCTGTTTTAACCTATGGGGGACCTCCTAGAACCTTTTTGGAGTCAATTGGTGGACTTTAAAAAATCAAAGTTTTTTTGGGGGAAAAAGAATCAAATTTGATCGAATGCGCAATTCCTTTGATTAGTACAATTCAAATTCGGCCGAATATGGACCTATTCGATTGAAAACAGACCTATTCGACCAAAAAAACTTAATTTCAGTTGGACTTTTTGAATTCGAATTCCGAAGTTTTTTCAATTCAAAATTTGACCCTTGATAAATATGCCCCTAAGTGTAAAATCCACGAAAACCACTAATAAAAAACTTTGCCAGGTAAGAGTTGTTGAGGTCTTATAGAAGTCAATGGGAGCTACTCTGATTCTACTGGGCCATTTTAAATCAATTTGGACTTTTAGAGATTATCTGATTTTTTTCATTGTTTCAAAAACCTCTAAAACCACTAAAATTCGACCTTCAATAAATCTCCACGTGATGACATCACTAAGAACCATTTATAAAAGATAATTTACATGATAGTTATGGCTCTTGTGTGCTACAAAGGTTTATGAACAGTGAATCAAACCAAAATCACACCAAGGAACTATCTAGCAATAGACCTCCGTTGGGCAAGGGAAATCGGATGAGGCACCTTTAACTATTTGAATTTCGCACCAATCGTAATGATGTCAGAAGCAAGGCGCCAAAACTGTCAGGATGTGTGCTCGCATGGACGTGTGCGCCAATGCTTAGGGAAGAGGCTGCAGGTCACAACTAGACCACCACGTACCATTATATAACCACAATGGGAAGTTTTATGTTAGACTATTGTAGAAAAAAAAGTGTCCTTATATATTCATGGCGTTGCCCCTATATGTGATTCAGAATTTCTATATTTAAGAATTCAATAGAAATGTTATTGCATGCCAAGAAAATAATATGCTGTCTTTATTATGTACATTAATATAGTTATAAAGTTCTTAACAGCATGGAATAGAGAAAGTGGACAGAATCTAAGTCATTTCAGCTCTGAATTGCTCACATATAGGGGCCCATTTACTTAGCTCGAGTAAAGGAATAGAAGAAAAAAAACTTTGAATTTCGAATGTTTTTTTTGGCTACTTCGACCTTCGACTACGACTTCGAATCGAACGATTCGAACTAAAAAGCGTTCAGCTATTCGACCATTCGATAGTCAAAGTACTGTCTCTTTAAAAAAAACTTCGACCCCCTACTTCGCCACCTAAAACCTACCGAGGTGCCATGTTAGCCTATGGGGAAGGTCTCCATAGGCTTTCTAACAATTTTTAGGTCGAAGAAAATCGTTAGATCGAACGATTTTTCGTTACTTCGAACTATTTGCGGTAAATCCTTTGACTTCGATATTCGAAGTCGAAGTATTTACATTCGGCAGTCGAATATCGAGGGTTAATTAACCCTCTTTATTCGACCCTATGTAAATCTGCCCCATAATGTTGGTAAATACCAAAACGCAAGTGTTATGAATAATTAAATAATGACATACTTCTAGTGTTCTTTAATGCTAAAATGCCTATTTATAAGACTTTAATGAGTTCTAGGCAAAGTCAGAGTTATGTTGAAGTTATTGTCAATATTGTAATTTTTGTAGGTGAAGTTATAAAATAGTATAATAAAAATATTGTTGATTTCTTATCTAATAATGTTTTTTTCCTTTTTTAAATTCTTATCCATCCCATAGGAAATAATGGGATTTTACCGGATACATTTTTTTTTATAAATATGGTGGTGTGAAAAAGTAAAAATAAAAATCTTTCAATAGAGCAACAGATAGTTCTCTTCATGTCTTCAAAGACATTTTATGGTGGGGATGGACTGGTATGAACAAATAAAAGTCACTCATTGAAATGTAAAAATATAACTAAAATAGAAACCAGTAAAAGCATGTATGACCCTGAAACTGATGGGTGAAAGGGCAATCGACTCTTGTATTTACTTAATAAATTGAGCTTGCACTTACTTTGTGTTTATCCTTCATTGCCTTCATCCATCTCTCTGATCCTTTTTTATTCTGTCATAAGATGACTGATTGTTTACTTCAGAGGAAGGCGAAGAACTGCTGGGAAAAATGACAGGAGGCATTACCTGGTATTGGAAACATAAATGTTATTCATTTTGTCTAACATGATCTTACAGAGAACATAATTTAAGCCTCACAAATATGGAAGGGCTTCAGCTGTTAAAACAGAATATTGAAATGATTGCAAATACAAACTCATAATCGTATTAAAGGGGTTCAGTTCATCTTTAAGTTAACTTTTAGTATATGATAGAATGGCCAATTCTAAGCAACTTTTCAATTGGTCTTTATTGTTTATTTTTATATATTATTTTTTCAAATATTTGCCTTTTTTCTTCTGACTCTTTCCAGCTTTTAAATGGGGGTCACTGACCCCATCTAAAAACAAATGCTCTGTAAGGCTACAAATTTATTGTAACTGATACATTTTTATTATTCATCTTTCTAGTAAGGTCCTCTCCTATTCATATTCCAGTCTCTTACAGCTAAAACTGCAAACTTGAGAGCTGCTGAATAAAAAGCTAAATAATAAAAAATTGAAAACCAATAACAAATTGTCACAGACTATCACTCTCTACATCATACTAAACAATAACTCAAGGATGAACAAAGCCTTTAAAAAGGTATATACTGCCAAGACAAATGAAATGTGCACAGCCATTCACTTAAAACATTTATTTGTGCAATAAATCCATATCCATGTCAATCGCATTAATTAAACTGAAAACATATTACACCACAACGCAGTGTCACCCCTAGTCTGCCTACCTCCTGACACGTTTTGTGCCATTGGGAGCTATGTCATCCCCTCTGATGAAGTGCCCAATGGCGTGAAACGCATTAGGAGGGAGTAGCTGACATGAGGTAGGCAGACTGGGGGTGACACTGCTTTGTGGTGTAATATGTAATTTGTTTGCAGTTTAATCAATGTGATTTATATGGATATGGATTAATCGCACAAATAAATGTTTTAAGTGAGTGGCTGTGCACATTTCATATGTCTATTTAATACTTGGTTGTGGACCTATGCACATCTCTCACCATTTGATAGCATAACCCCAGTAGGGACTTATCACAATGGGGGGTTTAGTTCTCCTTTAAGCATCATGTAAGCCTCTTGTACAGTTGGCATTGGATATAAACATTCAGAGCAGTTTAGTATAATGTCACTTCATCATCATCTATCTATCTATCAATCATCTATCTATCTATCTATCCTTCCTAACTAGTCCACAACTAAATAAAGATGGGTTAAAATTAAACTTTATGCAGTACTTCAACATATTTTCAAACAACCCATAGATAAACATCTTAAAAGCATCTTTATAATAAATATATATTAGATAAAGATCTATAGTATTGTTAAAGAATGACATCCTTTATTGGGAAGCCAATAACCTGTAAATTATTTTTTTTTTTATATTTTTGTTTATTTATAAAGAATTGATATGAGCAGATTATCAGGTTCGTTAAAGTAGCATACAGATTTACAGATACAAATGGCACTCATGGAAAGCTATGTAATTTTTTACTCATAAAACAGTCTGGTTGACATAATTAGAATAAGTAATTCCATAGGGGATGGTATATACTCAGTGACTTTAATTGTTTGTATACTCAGCCTATAAAGTACATAAAATAAGGGGGTGTGCAGCCTCTGGTTCTTCAGAATTTGTAGACATTAAGGTGGTCAACTTTCAGTTTCTTACCCCAAAAATATTAATAAGCAGGGTTGTACTGTCATGGCTAAAATAAAGGTTTTATTTTAGCCTTCTTAACTACAGTTATCAGCCTTAAATGTGAACTTTAAATACAATTCCTCTTGTATTGACTATTTGCTACAGATTATAGATTAACATTATAACATTCACTTATTATTTGCTGCCCTTGTATTTCTGGCAGATATTACATGACCTTGATATTGTTCATTTATAAGGAGTGTGCATTGCTGATGTGTCTAAGAAAATGGATATGAAGCAATGTTTACAGCAAAAACCATATTGATTGTCTTTTGTCTATATTCTCATGGCAAATGGCCCCTAAAATATACTGTGTGTGGATATTTCATGGAACATTAATATTTCCTTGGGATAATATCCCTAAAGGAAGGATAACACAACACGACCCAACCAATCTGTTCTAATGAAATATGTATTTTTGTTGACCAGGTGTTTCTTGTCTAGGATAAAAATTGGAATTGTATTTAAATTCAAATGTAACAGACTCAGACATGGCATTTGTTAGCACATAGCCTTCTGCTGACAACAACAAGATAGAGCATGTCTGTACAGTGCAGAACAAATAACAATACATCAAGCCCTACTTTGCATTATGACTTGCTTGCACTATTGTAGTGGCGATAGTAAGGGTTTGGTAAACATATTTATAATTTTTGCAGGCATACCTAGCTTCTACAACCAGTGGTGAGCGGGTTACTAGGGCTCCATACCATGTAGTATTACCTTTGGCACCAATACTACTTGACCTGGCCAAAAGACATTATCTTTGGTCACTGACTTCTTTCTACCAACCCGTATAGATTTTCAACTTGCAAAAGTTGAACTCCCTTTGCTAGGTAGATCTAGTCCAATGTCTTGAACAATATAATACACCATATTAGCCCAGTCATGAAGAATTTAGTCTGAGTCCTTTACTGTTCTTGGAGTACAGTAAGCTGTTATAGTTTGTTCTTCACACATGTATCATTAAATGTGCTGTTTGATGCTGCAGGATTGTTGGAAACACCTTATATATGTATTGTACAGGTATAGGACCCGTTATCTGGTAACCTGTTAGCCATAAATTCAGTTCCAAAATGTAAAAAAATATTTACTTTTTCTCTGTAATAATGAGACAGTATGTTGAACTTGATTCAAACTAAGATATAATTAATCCTTATTGGAAGCAAAACCAGCCTATTGAGTTTATTTAATATTAACGTGATTATCTAGTAAACTTAAGATATGAAGCAACCCCAATGCCCCCTCCCCCTTTCTTCTCCACACTTAAAACTTTTGAGTCAGAGAGGGTCAAATTTTAAAAAATTTAATTTTGGCTCTTAAAGTTACAGGAGGAGGCTTTTTGCCTAACTGACTGCTCCCTGCCGCCTGAGAAAAGGTTCTCACTTTGCTTCATGGCAGGAGTGGCCCTGGTATGAAGAACCAAATTACAGAAAGATCTATTATTTCTCATACTCTAGTTCCTACACCTTAGATCCAATAATAGAAGTGTTTTTCATTGCAAAGTTTTGCAAACTGTGCATCTATGGGGCAGTACAACGTAGTGCAATATTTCCTCGGATATCTTGCTTCTAGAATGCTGGAGGATAGGTTAATCATATTGTTACTAATATTAGTCTCTATACTTGTGGATGGACAGTTAGGGGTCTAGTTATCATGCTGTGTAAAAAGTGGAGTGCAGCATTACTGGTGATGTTGCCAAGAACAACCAATCCACAATTAGATTTCAAGCGTTAGAAAGCAAAGATCTGATTGGTTGCTGTGAGCATCGTCACCGGTAATGTGTCACTCCATTTTTTACATAGCATGATAAATAGGCCTCTTTGGATATAAACTATATAGAGCAGATACAGAGCTATCTAATGTAAAATAAGTTTGTTTCTGGGTGTAGAATACCTGTTGACCATTCATTTTGAGGAAAAGAAGTGAGACTATATATCTAGAAAATAAGATGCTTTTAGGAATTTAGTTATTTACCATAAACATGGTGAGAATCTGGCAGTTAACTAGTTAAGACAACTTTTGAATTCAGCATTTTCTCAAATCTTAAATTAACCACGATTCTACTTTTTTTCCCTTTTCATCTCTATGGAGAGTGGAACATCAAGCCAAAAAAAAGTTTCCCATTCTGTTCACGTCCTTCAGTTCTGCTGATCTTCAAAGAGAGCTTTAAAAATGTTACCTCCAGGCCATATTTATGCAAAAGGGAATCAGAGCTGCCACCAAATAAAAATAATCTTTCCTCCTCTGTTGTTTGTCATCAGCCCTTCCCAGCAAGTGCAATAACAAGCTTTTAGAAGAGTTCATTTAGTATAAGAAACTCCAGAAGGGTTAATGGGTGTCCATTGGAATCCTTCTCCTAGATATAGATGAAGTAGTTTGTGCCTATTAAACTGTACTAAAGCTTAAATGATCCTTCAGCATCCACTTTCATGTGATAGCGACTTTCATGCCTATGAGTTTAAAAATATCCGAGGGGCTGCATGAGTTAGTTTAAAAAATATTTTGAAGATTTATGGATTTGTTGTTTTTACTTGGAAAAATCTATAATTGAAAGATGACTATATGAACTAATAAAAGTATGCACATTTATTTCAAGAGTTCAGAATGCCTGTGTGGTTTAGAAAGCTGGGCTTTACATCATCTCTAATAGTTACAGCATTAGATAACACTATAACAATACAGCCACCGGCATCCAGCCCTCATGTTCAGATGGGGGGGGGGATTTAATTTGGTTCTTGATTTCTAAAGGGGACAAGCCATACCACCAAAAAATTATTTTTAATTAATTCTCGTCTTGCTGGACTTTTTATTCTGTTAGACATATTCAAATAATGAATTGATACATACAGGTATTCTCTCAACAACAATTTTTAAAGTAAAACTATACTCCTGTACAATGTAGGTCTCTATAAAAATATATTGAATAAAACAGCTCATATGTAAAAGCCTGCTTCATGTATATAAACCATTTTCATAATAATATACTTTTTTAATAGTATGTGGGACTGGGTAATCATAAATAGAACATTTCCATTTTAAAAAATAAGGGCCACCCCCTGGGATCCTAGGATTCAATGTGCACACAAACAAAGCATACATGTTAGGTTGCATGAGCCAATTAAAAGAAAGAGTTTTGTCTTTTGCTTCAACACTTCATCCTGTTACAGTTAGAGTTGTAGTATTTCTGGTCAGGTGATCTCTGAGCAGCACAGAGACCATCACGAAATGGTGGTTCAAGGCAAGAGATGTAAAAGCAAATACACAAGTGGAGTTGTGGGAGCACCCGCATTGCTAAGTAAAAATATATAGAAGTATGAGGGAAGTGCTACTGACATATCCAAATGGGTCAGAGCACATTCCCTGGGCCCCTGTCTAAGCAATTCAGTAGATATGCAAATGCATGTGTTAACAAAGACAGGGGTTTTTAGTTGCAAAGTTATGATCATAAAGTTGAAAAGCCACCATACCACGTCAAGGTAAACCCCATATGGCGGTCCCTAACTTGTTTACCTACCAGTCATAGTATTGAGGATCCTGTGTCTCTCTGCATAATAGCATTAGTAAAGTAAAAAGTAAAAGTCTGCTGAACCTTGGTTTCTGGAGGGCTAAATCCTCCCCCGCTGCTGAATTGCAGCTTTTAAGAGAGAGTGATTGCCCAAACCAACGCCCATTTTTGACAAAAATGTATAAATATTGTGCAGTTAAAAGCATAGGGCCACTATTAATTAATAGGGGTGGGTATGGGAGGTGCTACAAGCCACAAGAAGCTTAGCCAAAGCTACAGGCTGTAAAAGCAAATACACAAGAGATGTAAAAGGGCAATATTTACTTCAATATATATTCCAGTTTGCTAAGATTCTTTAATATGCCACTAAATATTTATTTTGGGGGTATAGTTTTCCTTAAAAGTGTGAATGCTAAAAACTCAAACAATTCAAGTTTTTTTTTTTTAGTAGAAAACCAGAATTTTTAATGGATTTATTAATTTTTCAAGATTTATTTTACCCCGAGGCTGCAAAAAGTCTGAATCGGAATATCCGCCATCACAGACTTGCCGAGGTTGCATATAAGTCAATGTGAGAGGTCCCTATCCTATTTGGAAGTTTCTGTGGTCTGCTCTGGAATTATCCTGAAAATCCAACTATTTCGGCAAAAATCCCAAAAATGTGAGTTTTTTGGGAAAAAAACGGAAAAATCAAGCGATTCGGGGAAAAAAACAGAATAAATCGTATGATTCAGGTTTTTCCTCGACAAGATTACATTGTGCTTTTTAAATAATAAATAAGATCAAATAGTGGATTCAAGTTTGGTCGGACTTTTTTATTTTAAAAACTCAGATAAATTCGGATTTTGATAACTCTCTTAGTTTTCCTCTTATCATTCAGATTCAGTGTCCCACAGCATTTTTTTTACAAGAACAAGACCTGTATGAACAAGATTTTGTAAATTGTTAAAAAAAAAAAAAAAAATTTAAATATTTTTCCTGCTAAATATACCCCCCCAGACAATGTGGGTCTCTATAAAAAGATATTGAGTAAAACAGCTCATATGTATAACCTTGCTTCATGTAAATAAACCATTTTCATAATAATATACTTTTTAGTAGTATATTGGGTAATCATAAATAGAATATTGACATTTTAAAGGAAAACTATACCTTCCAAACAATGTAGGTCTCTATAAAAAGATATTGCATAAAACAGCTCATATGTAAAACCCTGCTTCATGTTAATAAACCATTCTCATAATAATATACTTTTTAGTAGTGTGAGCCATTGGGTTATCGTAAATAGAAAATTGCCATTAAAAAACAACGACCACCCCCTGGGTTCGTACGATTCACTGTGCACACAAACATACCAAATAAACCATACATGTTAGTTCACATGAGCCAATTAACAGACAGAGTTCTGTCTTTTGCTTCCACACTTCTTCCTGTTACAGCTAGAGCTTGGGTGCATTAGCAGTGAGCTAAAAGGGTAGGAGTATAATAACCCCTCCATCTTAGAAAAAAGTTTTCAGGGGTGGGCCAAGCCAGTTGGGCTCCCTAGGCAACCCGACTGTTCAGCTTTCTGCCCCTGTCTCGTGCACACACACACCACACTTGCATATCCGACCTGCCTGTCACGCATGCGCTAATGAGCCAACGCACACTGCCGACACAGCGCGTACATTAAAACAGCCAAGTGGTAAAGAGACAAGGGTTTGGAACAGGGGTAGGTGGTAGAAGAGTTACATGCCTGTCAGCCCCTGCCGCTTTACAGGTAGTATGTACTGGTCACCTGTTTGAAAGCAAACATTTAATTGGTTGCTTATAGGTTATTAGACCTGAAGCAAACATCAGTTTTAGCAACTCCATGACTCCATACTAAAATAGCAAAAACAACAGCACTCAACTTACATTCCATTCTATACCTCCTAATTTAATGCTGTGTTGTTATTTGCCTGCTATTAACTGATAAAATAGAATATTACCTTACTAATTATTTGTGACATTTTTATTCTAATGTTCTAGTTAGAACAGTAAAGTGTATTAAGCGGAGGCTGCGGTACATATTGTATAGATCTACATCAAGGTAACCTTGACTGTCTCCTCACTGTTTTTGTTGATATTTAGTTAGTACTGAATGCTTAGTATATATGTTGGCCTTCTTTTAATGAGAAGATGATTCGTATGCAGAAGACAATGTGCTATCTGCGATGTCTATTTCTCAGAAATGTAGAAATGTTCTGTACTATATGCCTATAAAATATTAAAGCAAAACATTGCTCATAGTGTTGAAGCCCATCTGCTAGAATGAATTAAATGTATTCCCTTAACAAGACTTTATAGTTAGTGTTATATTAAGACTTCCATTTCTGGAACAAAAAATATACATTTGAGATTATCATTTGTAGCTATCTGTCATTTTATTTTATGCCAGCCAAGAAATTGGGGAACCACTTTTCCCTGCAAACTGTTTCTGAATTGCAATTGCTTTATATTCATGATATTTATGGTAATTGCTGTTCAAGCTCAAGCATACTGCTCTCAGGTAACTGCCTTAAAGGGGGCAATATTGTAAAGACTTATTGCACATATGGACCTTGTAGATGTGTTTATGTTCTGTATAGCATTCAGTGGCCTAAGGCTACATTGCTTGGTGCTAGAAGGGAAATCATCAGTTCCCTCTATGGATTCATCTCTAGACAGTCAAACCAAAACAGAATATGATATGTAGTTACTTTATGAAAGATTCATTAACTTGCAATCGCTTGGTGGTTTGACTCTCTAGAGTTTTACCTTTACACAATTTCTACTCTTTGTCAAATAATCCTGTGATTTACACACTCCACAAAGCAATACTGACACTTCCACTGTGATAGAGAGACAACTGTAGTAGAATAGAAAGGCATGGGAGCCTATTTGTGCACAGGCTTATTGACACTACATGTTTAGGTGTGTGCCTTAATATGGCCCACAACATTGTTAGTTTCCTTAGATCAAACTACCCATACTATAAGAAACAAACCAAGTGACAGCTTTTAGTTACACTGTTTTCCTATTCCATTCTCCAGTCTCACAAACTAATTGTGACTATTCCCAGCTTGCTTTTTCCCATAAATGGTTTCACACCCGTAAAACGGAAAACTTGTTAAATCTGCCCCATTTTATATTAACGTTGTGATTAAGGCAAATGTAATGTCTAAAGCTGGATATAGATGTAAAGATTTTTAAAATATCCGATCGTCATTGTGAGACCACGAGTATCTCGAAATGGTCGTACGATTGTACAAATTGTCCATCAACTAAAAAGACCATTTCAGGCGATATTGCTAGGAAACAAAGGGGAGCTGCCTGCTTGGCCCTGCAAACATAGATAAATTGCACTGGGACCGACAAAGATTTTTTAACCTGGCCGATCAATTTTCTGACAGATGTCGGCCGAAAAATCGTAAGATGTATGATCGTTCGAATCCCACTAACCGCACGATAATTTTGAAGGATTGGTTGGACTTCGCTAAAATCGGTCGTTCGGCAAGAAAAATCTTTGCATCTATGGGGACCATTAGATTATCGATTTACTCTGTAAATGTGCCCTTATCTTTTCATAATATCAAAAAAATATCAGTGATTGGCAATATTCAAAATTCAGGGGGCAGTCATGTAGCCTGTGACTATTCAAAAGGGCTATATGTTATGCTAAAGATAGCCAAAATAATACCCTTTAAGAAAAGAAGCACCCTTAAATATTCTAAAAATGTCTTTCTTTTTCTTGTTCAGCTTACATGGGGGTCACTGATGACCACCAAAGCAATGCTTGTCTATTGGACATCACTGGTGTAGATTGTAGAGAGCAAGTAATGGCATAGGATTGGCCACTGGGCATAAGGGTGATGTTTAACCATGTGTTCCAGGATATTTGAAATACATTCAATATTCCACAAGTAATAATAAGGCACCAAAATATTTACCCTTCTAATACAAAGTATAGGTAATGTGCAGGTGAAGGCTGATAGTGTAGATGGAACTAATAGGCTATAGGAAAGAATATTAAAAAATAATTAAGGAAGTGCTATTGACAAACAAGAATGTTCTCGGTGAGGAAAATAAAGGTAGGGAAGGGTTTATTAACAGCCCATTTCTTGACATATTTTGTTCCTGGGGATTTACCAGGTTCTTAAAAGTGGCCAATTGCACAGAAGGTTTTCAGTTTTCCTATAGGTAGTATTTAAATCACAGAGTCTGCTGCCATTCTGCAAGTTACATTTTTACTGTACAGAAAATGATTTGCTGGGAGTTTTTCAACATGTCATGATAGTTTTAGCAGACCTGGCCTGAAAAGCGCTAGTAAGTAGATCAGCTAAACTGGTCATTACATCAGGGTGGAAATTTATTAGTGTGAAATTTGTCACAGAAAAACTCACCCATATTTTTCATGTTTTGAGGTGTATTTATCAATGGGTGAAAAGTTCACCATTTAATAAACACAATTCTAAACATCCTATAGAAATGAATATAAAAATGGTTGAGCTCTTTGATAAATCTGCCCCAAATGTCCTCATTTGGTAGCTGCTAAATATCGATGGGTGAATTTATTCGCCAGGCGCAAATTTGTGCGATTATAGATTTGCGAAACGGCCGCGAAAATTTGCAGGTGCCCTTTCGTGAATTTTTCTCCGTTTTGTGAATTTCGCAGGAAATTTGTGAATTTTTCGGCGCAAACGGCGCAAATTCGCCCTTCACTACTGCTAAATATTATCCTTTCAGACAATCACATACAAATTCAGAGGGAAACCTCAAGAACAATAACATCATTTTGGGAATGCTGAGAAAAATGTAAACTAGGTGAGGATGAAGTCCAACCTAGCCTAACTTTTATGATCATAAGCTGAGCAAATTTTCTAATCAGTCCTTAGTAAATTCTAAAATAGATTCAATGGACCAGAAATATTTTTAGATGTTGGCAGTTTCAGTTCAAAACTAGTTAGATTGGTCCCTTTAAAAATACATATTGCATTGTGCTTAATATCAGCAGTTCCAAGTGGGTACACTAACATTTTGTAGCGAGAATCGATACAAACAAATTTTCTTTTACTGGAGAAACCTTTATGCAGAGAACAAAAGCTGCTGCCGCTGGACAAGAGAGGGGTCAGCTTTAAATAACCTAATAGAAATATAGAGAAAGTGCAAACAGATAGCATTTAGTACATGCATTCATGGACTAGCACTTAAATAAATTACATATTTCTGTCGTTTTTACATCCAATTAATTAAGGGAAATTGACTTTCTGTTAGTCACAACATAATTATTAAAAGTGGATCTTTATCTGAATTATCTGGCTGCTGTAGTAAAGCATGTCTTTGTTTCAGCAAACTACATGACTGGCACAGGCACTCAGATTAATTAGGCCATTGGGGGGTATTTACTGAAGTAAGACAAAAAAGTCAGCATCTGACAGGCAGGTGAAAGTGTCTTGCAAAAACAGATTTATGTAGAAAATGCTTGAATTGAAAGGATTTAAAATAAAATGTTAAGGAATTAAATAAAATGAAATAAAAAAAAATCTTTAGTTTTCTATCCCCTGCATCACAGAGATTGTGAAGAAAACCCTTCATGTTTTCTTTGGTTTAAAATAATAATAAAGTGTCCACATTGATGTGGTTAAAATATCAACAACAACAGCACTAATTTGGCACTGTGCCACCCTGACAGAATGTGCATGTTGTCTGTGATTTCTCATTATAATGGCTAATTGGATGACTGCAACTTTTTTCCCCTTTACCTCATTTCCTAACCAATGCTAATTTTTAATGTACTTGCCTATCTTTTCTATTTTTTCTGTTGTATTTTAAGGGGCCCCAACAACAACCATTGATTAATTAAAATGGATGGGTAAAATGCTTGGACCTTGATGTTTTCAGGATAACTGTTTTTTGTAAATTGGATTACCATGCCTAAACCCCCATATGTAATAAAAGGCACTGAGTTTGCCCCAGAGCACAAGTTTGCTCCTCGTGTCTGTATTCCGGAGCAATAACCCATAGCAACCAATAAGATGTTTGCTTTTATACAGTTGGCCAGTAAATGTTTCCTGCTGATTGGTTGACATAGGTTACTGCTCCTGGGCAAACAAAGAGGCCCATTTATCACCAATCTCATTTTAGGGTTTAGAGGTATTTAGGGTTTTCTCTAAAACCATGAATGCCATTTAGTTCATGAAAAGAGCTGAATATAAAATGTACGAATGAAAAAAAAAGCTGAACGATGCACTAAAAAATTCAAAAACCTCTAAATCTTCTAGTTTTTTGGTCAATTACTAGCGAAACCCCCCGAAACCTCTAAAAGTCTGAATGACTAAAACAGCACAGCTCCCATTGACTTATAGAGAACCTCAACTACTTTTACTTGGCAAATTTTTATATTAGAGTGTTTTGTGGTTCATACACTTCATAAATCTAAAATATTTTGAGTTTTAGAGAAGTAACAGTAAGACATTTTTTAGGAAAAAGATGCACGAATGTAAATTGGCTCCTAAGTATCTTTTATTACATAATTCCCAAAGTCTACTAAACATCATTAAAACATTAAGCTTAACAGAACTGTTTTGCTACCAATGTTGATTCATGCAGCTTAGTTAGGGTCACATATAGTACAAGGTATGTTTGTATTATTACAGAGAAAAAGGAAATCATTTTAAAAATAAGAATTATTAGGTAAATATATATATTCTATGTGTGTATATATGTATATATATATATATATATATATATTCTAATATTCTAATTCTTTCCTTAATTCTAGATTTCAGGCTTCTGCATAAGGGAACTCATACATGTATAACGCTATTTACTGACCATCAATAAATATTGTAAAGTTTTCTTGCGAGCCACAATATATGAAGTAGTTACAGAATCAAACACTTCAGAATTTTTACAGTGTAATTCGGTTTACAAAATCATACCTTTTTGGAAAAATGTCTTTTTAAGGAAATGCCATTTTTTTGCATAAAAAAAATGGTTAAATGGCCCTATGATGTCTTACAAGGTCTTTTTAAATTAAATTCTGCTTCACAAGCAATACTTAAGCTCAAAATTATTAATTAAGAGAAGGATAGTGGTAAAATGTAATAAAACAAACAAATCTGTTTTTGCAAATACAATATTAATTTAACAATTACATTTAAAAAGTTGATTCAGCTTACTTTTAAAGAATAGTTAGACCATACAGTAGACGTTCAAAATGGCAAAATTAAGCTGAATCAACCTTATTACATTTTACCACTATCCTTCTCTTAATTAATCATTTTGAGGAGGATTAAATTATGCGCTGGTTGCCCCACAAAAACAAAAAGATGTATGCAGCATATCAATAGGGCTTTAAACTGATATTTTTGCACTATGTAAATAATTTGAAAGAAGTTTTTGGAACAAGATGATGTTGATAACAATGCTCCTAGCTATTAACTGTAAAATATGTGATCAAAGCCATTGGCACAGTTGGCCAATCTCTCCTCCTGGCATGGTAAATGCCACATGGACTGCTGCAGTAATTGGTTTCCATTAAACACTGTTCTATGGAGAATGCTGTTTTAATCGTTGACTTGGCTATCTCCAGTCAAGAGTAAATTACTTTTTGGCTGCAACTCACTGTGAGAATAATTGAATAGATATCAATCAGTTTCAGAACAAGATTTACAGTAGTTACTTATAAGCCTTAAATCACTTGTCCGTAAATAACAGGAGGTCCCACAGTCAACAGGGGATCCCACCAAATAAAAAAGATCCATAGTTATTCTTTTAGTCAGGGAAATGCGACCTGGCGTGATAGATTTATTTATTCAGTCTCTGTTACAAATTACTTTGGATGAAATAAACACTGATCCTGCAAAGTTACACTCAAGGCTGTAGGTTTAAAATGAGAGAAAAACTCTTGACATCATTGAACATTTCCTTTATTTGACAGAAATGTAATGTTAAAATAGTTATAAACCCTTTCATTTTTACAACACTGAAACATATGCCAACAATTCATGATACATACAAGTACACATAGTCATAAACCAATTAAACCCACCGTTTGAGAAATGGATGTCCATATCATTGGTATCATATATCTGAGATGGGTCATCTGCAGCAGGTGTATAATGGGGTCTCACTGCCCACATTACTAATTACCAGAGCTAACTACCATGTCCACTGCAGTCTGGAGTGCCTGCAATTTACATTAAAATTCATAAAACATTCATTGAGATTCTAATATATATTAGCTAAGCTTTCCTGGCCAGTTTAAACATTGTACAAATAATATAAACCACAGCAGCAGGATGAACGATAATGAACAGTAATAAGGGTTGCCACCTGGCTGGTATTTTACCGTCCCTGCTGCCGAACTAATTAAGTATATGTGTTATTAATAGAGGATGGTATTTGTTCCAGAAAAGGAGGCAACCCTAATATTAATAAGCACTGGAAACAATTGCAGTTCAAAATAACACTGAATTCCAGAACCCAAGTGGGAGATGTTAATTTGCGACGGATATTAAAACATTTTCTTTAGCATAAATGTGCCTAAATCAGCCCTTAGCTCCATGAGTGATACCAACAAATATAACTACAAATTTGTAGTCTAGGCAGGGGGTAATCTCCAACCTGCGAGAAAGAGGAGTGAAATTACCACTGCCTTCTTTCCCCAAACTCATCTTACCACTATATACATCTATCCAATTTATACTAAACATATACTAAATGATGGACAAAAGATACATAGAATTGGCCATTCTATAACATACTAAAAGTTAAGTTAAAGGTGTACCACCCCTTTAACAACAATCAGAAGGATGAGCATATGTGTGTAACTGATAGAGCTGTAATTGTAATTTTGCCATGGGCATTTTATTTTTAAAGAGCTTCTTCTGAAGCTACAAACCTAGGGCAAATGGTCTGCATACACTGGGGGTCATTTATCAACACTGGGCAAATTTGCCCATGGGCAGTAACCCATAACAACCAATCAGATTGCTGCATTCATTGTCCTACTTGCAGATGGCTTCAAAAAGCTAATCACTGATTGGTTGCTATAGGTAACTGCCCATGGGCAAATTTGTCCAGTGTTGATAAATCAGCCCCACTGTGTCCAAACCCAACATGATTTTAATATTATTCTAGGGAATGTTTGGAATGAACAGTGGCTTCAGAATGTTATTTTCAATTATGGAACATTATATTTGCTTGTTCTTGATTATTGCAGTGTGCCAAGAAGATACAATTGAGGAAGGCTGTGGCTTTATATTTTATAAATAGTGTCATTTAAAGGAATTGTTCAGAATCCACATATAAAGTGCTGATGCGTTGGCACCTTACACCGGCAAGGAAACATCGTTTTGATCCTTCCACTCCCGATTCTTGCTTCAGGGGTTGTACAGCAGTTGGGGATTATTTGCATATCTGGTGGACATGTCCTGTAGCACAACAATATTGGGCAGAGATTTATAACTTAATTGACCGAGTATTTCACACACATATAGTCCCCGAAGCTACTACGGCTCTTTTCGCCTGCCCGTCCAAGTCCCTTACGAAACTCCAGAATACTTTGATGAGACAAATCTTAGCTGCTGCACGAACCAATTTAGCGAAACACTGGCTACAATACGCTATTGATACTCATGTTGTCATTGCAAAAATTACTCAAACACAGAATATGTTATATTTAACGGCTTTATTGGAAGACAGGGTAGAGAGACATATGCAAATTTGGGCCCCATGGGATTCGTTTCTGCAACCTTGAGCAAAACAATAAGTTCAATGTATGTTATACTACATGGAATTGTACTGATGTGTTCTACTTTCACTGTTCTATACTGGAAAAGATATTTACGTTATCCTCTGTCAATGTATCTATTTTTGAAAAATGAAAGAGATTATAAAAAAAAAAAAAGGAATTGTTCAGTATAAAAATAAAAACTGGGTAAATATATAGGCTGTGCAAAATAAAAACATTTCAATATCGTTAGTAATATATAAATGTGAAAATGTAATGTATAAAGGCTGTAGTGACTGGATGTCTAACATATTAACCAGAACACTACTTCCTGCTTTGCAGCTCTCTTTGTTTCCACTAATTGGTTACCAGGCAGTAACCAATTAATGACTTGAGTGGAGGCCACCTGGGCCATAATTGTTTTCCTTTGAATCTGACCTGCATGCTGGGGATAAATTGCAAACTCACTGAACAGTTATGTCATGTGCCCCCCTTAAAATCACTGACTAACTCAGAGTTAGAGAGCTGAAAAGCAGGAAGTTGTGTTCTCACTCCAGCCTTTATAGATTACATTTTTGGCTAAATAACTATATCAGAAACATTTTTAATTTTGCACAGGTTATCTATTTATTTGGTTTTTATTTTTACACTGAACTGTTTAAGCAAAACCTATACGGACAGATAAAGAGCACTGGGTGGGGGGTTCATCCAAATTGTGCAGCGATAGTGAGTTTCTATGGCAACAATCATTGGATGTATGAATCTATTAGCTAGCCTAAATTCCTCTTTGCTGTTCTAGATAAAATGACAGAAATCAATGGGAAATCATACTCAAAGTCAACAGAGATTTAGTAAATCCAGGGTTAAAGGTGTAAAGGAGTGAGAACCTGTAAGTAAATGTGACCCATTCACCCTCTTAACCAAGAAAACAAATGTATTCCACCATGGAAGCAGGTATTTGATAAATCTGTCCAACATCTTTTAAAATTGATAATCGGACTAGATGCCATCCCCTTAGACTAGAGGAATAGAACTTTCATTTGAAGCAGTGTAGGTGGTCCTTCACAGTGAGGACAGTGAGATATACCCTGCTGGATGATTTTGTGAGGACTGATTCTGTTAGCACCTTTTTGAGGGGCTACAAGCATAATATCAAAGACTTTAGTGATACAAAAATCTACAATTAATATAGATATTGGTATATATAGTTTCAGTGGGTGTGTGTAGGGATGTGAACTGGGATTCATTTTGAGGGGTTGAACTTATAGGACTTTGGTCTTTTTTCAACCCCTTAACTTTGTAACTATGAACTAACTATGGATGAAAGCAACTTTTCAGTATATGTTAATAAAACATTTTCAGTAATTTCAAGTGATTTGTTAATTTGATATTGAAAACAATATCTATCTGCTCCTTTCTATTCTCTGCACTGCTGGTTCTAACTAGGATTAGGGATTCATTCTACCTTTTTTATCAGGATTTGGATTCAGCAAAATCCATCTGTCTGGCCAAACCAATTCCTTATAATCACATGACGTTTTGTCATACAAACAAGAAAGTAAAAGCAATTTTAACCTCACGCTGATCACATGCTTCTCTCACCCTTCCTGCCCATAATTTGAATTTGGTTTAGGATTTGGTTCGTTATTGGGCCAAATCCCCAAATAGTGGATTTGGTGCATCCCTTGTTCTAACGCTTGAAAAAAGTGTTGCAGAAGCCAACTGATTAGGAGAGGTGTATAGAAGCATGCTAGGTATATGGCACTGGAGTCTTGGCTTGAACAAAGCTGACTTCTGCTACATTGTTTCAAGAGTAAATAAACAGCAGTAGGGGACCTAAATACTACCTTCAATTCCATTTACAAATTCATTGTAAACAGATGGATATTGTCCATTAATGTATACTGCATAGTTGGTGAGAATTACATTTTCTTTCATTCTTGTCATTGTTTTAGTGGAGTTCCTCCAGTATAAAAACAGAAGCTGGGTAAATAGATAGACTGTGCATAGGCTGTGCTAAATAAAACATGTTTTCAATATAGTTACAGTAGTTAGCCAAAAATGTAATGTATAAAGGCTAAAGTGACTGGATGTCTAACATAATAGCCAGAACACTACTTCCTGCTTTTCAACTCTCTTGGTTACATTGATTGGTTACCAGGCACTAACCAATCAGTGACTTGAGGGGGGACACATGGGTTATAACTGTTGCTTTTTAATCTGACCTGCATGCTGAGGATCAATTGCAAACTCACTGAACAGTTATGCCCCATGTGGCCCCCCTTAAAATCTCTTTTTAATGTTCTGTTCTGTTATATTAGACATCCAGTCACTCCAGCCTTTATACATTACATTTTTGCCTAACTATATTAGAAATATTTTTTATTTTGCACTGCATATATATTTATCCAGTTTTTATTTTGACCCTGAACTGTTCCTTTAACATAGAGAGTTTCTAGCCTAAACCTTTGTTGGCCTTTAGTTCTCATATAAGCCGACCACTTGCTTATATGCAGCAACTGTTACATTTAATTGTGTGAAAGCATAGTTAATTCTTAATACTTGTGTGGAAGTATTAGTAGTATGATTTCTCTGTAATTAACTCCAGCCCATATAAGTAGTTCAATAGAATACTATATAACAAAAGATTTGAGATGTCATTTTTTTAAAATTCAAGTTGTTTTCCCCCTAGAGATTGCCGTTGTTCATGAACAGCAATGAGTTTCCTAGTGGGACTGCTGTTATAACCTGCGTGTTATATCATCTATCCTGGCAATGTTGGAAAAAAGGCTGATTCTTTCAATGTTGAAAGCATTTTTACATTACCATACCTTTGTTCAGAAATAGCAGCAGAAGCTGAACGCTCTATTGGCCACACAGCTGCATCCAATGCAAAGAACTCAATTTTATTTAAGTGCTGTCGACAGAACAGCCCAGGGTATGCAACCATTTATTAAATATGACTTGCTATAATAATAGTTTCAGGTGCTTTATTTTTTTGGATTTTGATGTTCTTGGTCCATTACTCTCACATTATGACTCCATGACAATGGCCAGTCATTTTTTTCCCCGTTCAACTGCAGTGAATTTAAATTTGCTTTTTTTCACTAGCTGATCAAGACAATTTGAAAGTTTAGCAGTATAGTAACCGTATTTTTATCTGGCTGATCTGTAGGGGCCTGAGGTTTAAGAAGAGTAAATTTAATGTTTTCACCTTGTAATTTAGCTAATTGTTCTTCCATAGCATGTAGTAATACTCCAAGTACAGATAAAATACAAGGGCACATGTCCATGTTGAAATATATTTGCAACCTCCTAGTTGTTCAGCAAATGATTAAAACATTTGGCAAAAAGGGGGGTGAAACTGTTTAGCCTGATGTGTGACATACATTTATCAAGGATCCATTATCTCAAGTTGAGGTTTAGACTCCTTTTTTAAAAAATAAAATGGGGAAACAATACATTGTTGGTTCAGCCTGATATTTTACTCATTACTTAAGCTTAAATGTCACTTAGTATGGGAAACAGAACAACATATCTGCATTAAATGGAGTTAACTTAAAGATGTTAATGATATCAGAAATCCAGATATGAAATGGTAATCATTTATTTTTTCTCTTAAATGTTTAGAAATGTGTTCATGGTTGAGGAATGATGGCTTATAATAAATGCAAACCTTTAAATGCTTTGACAAACAGGATTTAGTCATTGGCAGAGTTGAATGAATAGGCACAGTGATAATTAGAGGTGGCGAACTTTCTCCAACGAATGTTCGCGGCCGTTTTGCGAATTTATTCGCCGGCGGCGAATCGCGCAAATTCGCAGCGAATTCGCCCATCACTAGTGATAATCACTTTCTGGTGCATTTGTATGGCTCCACAGACAACCCAAAGTTGGCATGTGAAAGATGAAATTCCGTGCTTCCGTCTTCTATTTAGTTCCGGTGCCATGTGCCAAAGTTATGTACCTGACCAGTCATTTTTCTTTTCACACAGCTTATATTTGCACCTATTTTTCATCAAGCCCATGTTATTAGGATCTTACAAAAGATAGGTGTGTGATAGCAATTTCAATCTATTTAATATTGATTTTTGTCATTCAGGTATTCTGAAGAAGAAATTCACCAGAAGGTGGGAACCTTTCGCCAAATGCTCATGGAAAAAGAGGGAGTCCTAACCAGGGAAGACCAACATGGTCGCCAGGTGTAAGTACACCAAGTTTAATATGGTTAGGTTTTTTTTAAACCATAATATTATTATTCAATAACAGATATAAATAGAATACAAAGTATGTTAAATTATAATATAATATACAGGCTTTATTATTATAAATGATGTTCCTCCCTTTCATGAAGCAGGTGTCTTAATGTTTTCATGGGTGTTTCTTCAAAAGGCAAAAAAGATTAAGACTTTTTATTTAAAGGTCTATAAATTTATCCAGGAGGAAAAACATCTGTCAACCTTGGTTGAAACACCTTTAGTTGTATACAGTCCCCAAAATTATCAGCACACTTAAGGCAAGTCAGGATAATTTTCTAATCAGGAATGCCCCTTATTATCTGTACACTTTGCATAATATAACCTCTCTTTAAAACTGCAAGGAGACTGACACAAAACAGTTCTGTGATTGTCAATATCTTCATAAGGAATACTTGTGCATTTCATACACAAGTACTTGTCCAGAACAGTGTTTGACTCAAAACTTTAATAGTATCTTTTAATGAAGAAAGTTATTATATTGGTTTGCATTTCGGTCAGCAACAAATACACAATCCTTTTTAAAATTTAACTAAACCTTCAGAGGAGCTTTAGCTTCTTTAGTATAATATAGTTGCTTTACTATGTCTTCCTCACAGCAGCTTCTTTTAACCTTGGCCTCCTTAGGCTGCATTCTATTTTATGGATGGTCTGCCCCTGCTCCTTCCCTGTAATATGGCCTAAGCAGTAGTGAAGCTCCAGGTTGCTGTGTAACTAGTTTCATGCTCTAAATGCATAAGATTCACTCAGTGTTTAGCCTTGATCATTAAGAAATTGATCCAAACAAAAGTGACCACTCTAGGTTATTGGAATATCCGCCATTTGACAGCTCTGTAAAATATATATCATTCAAACATAAATGCCCCTCATTTGTACTGTAGTAATGGAGTATAGTGTATTACGTCAGGAGAAGGAAAGACATTTACTGTTATTTCACAAACAATATACTATATATAACCTGACAGCACAGCCTCACATGACTGACTCAATCTTCTAAATTGAAAGCAGCAAGGAGACTATAATTCCACTTTTCATACTTCCCCCAACCTAAGTGGCCATAGAGGCCAAAGTACAACCTTACAGTGAAAATGCTATTCCATGACCCCAATGTTAATTCACGCTTGCTTGATTTAAAAACCTTAACCAAATCCTATCAGACCATATTCATGCATCTGCTCATTAAAGTAAATTTCAGCATGCTCCTTGCTTTCTGCCATGGCTCAAGCTGTTTGTTTGTTTTATTGGTATAATATATCTTTGAAATCAAGTATGATGATAAAACATAAAAACACTGTCACACAGGAGGAGCACTGTCATTCATACAATGAATACAAGGAATTCTTTCTAAAGAATACTTCTTTTTTTCATTAGGAAAGAGTTTGTTAAACAGACTGGATCGGTGATGCTGCTGAGAGATTAGGTTTAAGTTAAGATACAAAGGCCTGTAAGGTTATCTTGAGACAAAGTTCAAAAGCAGGGAAAAGTGGAATGAATATATGAGTTCAGAGTTCTTTTCTGAATAACTGCTGAATAGCCGCAGCTGAAGTATTTTTCAAAGCTAGCACTATTTTTATGAAGAGTAATGATCCTGTCCTCATTGGGTATAGCTCACCTGAGACAACCAACATAGTATTCATGTATATAATATATAAATATTTATATGAACTTCAGATTGGAACAGTGATATACTGAATACATGTATAGTTATAGTTTCTGCATTATTTTTCATTTAAATGGAATTGGAAAATTGGGTATATTATAAAAAAGTATAATTTCAGCTTTTGAAAAAAAAAAAAAAAAAATATATATATATATATGTTGATTTGATATGTTGATTCTTGCTGGGAGCTGATATGCTATATTAAAAGCAAGTAGTACATAAAACTTTTCCAACTGATCTGTGTTATATGCCAACCCAGTATGCATAGCCATAAGCTGCAGAATTTGCCAGCAGGAAAAATGATATGAGATGGCAAAAGCACCACTTAAGATGCAAACATTAAGCACTTTACTGCAGCTGAGCAAAAGAGTACATCAATTGATCTTAATTAAGACTAGTGCTAAAGCATGCAGACACAGCTAATTGGAGGATAATTTCCTATTTTTCATATGGTTTACAAAAATGTTATTATGATAATTTGACTATTATTTCATTTAATAATATAGATGGCGTAGCCTTTATGCAGATGCCACCAGTGAATAGGACTATGAAACTCACCAAGGCATTGTGGTCTCTGCTAATGCTTTTAATTATACATAAGTCACCTCAGCTAATGCTATTCACCAGCAATATTTTATATGGGCACACTCATTTGAAAAAAACATTTTTGGATGGCTAATACAGAAAACCCTAACAAATATTCAGTTTTCTACTTTGCTTTGCCCTGGTCCACTCTTGTCCACGTAGCAGTTGTTTCAGACTTACAATACCATTGAGCTGTTTGAGTAACGCTGGATGTTGTTTTATCCATGTATTAGTTACTCATAGGAAAATTGAGTTAAAACGTGAATATACCTGGGAGATGCTTGTTGTGCTTTAAACATCTTCGTACTGTAAGTCCATGACATAGTAATATAATGTGTTTTAATGAGCTACATTCCAATTCTGGAGTTTCATGATGCAGTATCAGGGAATAGATTTATTTGTTTATTAAGTTGATATTTGAATTGTAGCCATTTGGCTCGGTTAAAATCAATATTTAATATATTTCCAGTTTCAAACGTTTCTTTTTAGGGCCATTTTGATTAGTTGGGGAAAACAACTCTAAAAAGTTTGCTGAACAGAAAGATTATTATCAGATATTCTTTATGTAGATTTATTCGTCTAAACGCCTAATAATTAAGGGGTTTATTTTGTCCACTATAGTGAATTGATTTCAGTATTATTCTCCTGTAGTCCACCTCAGCCAGTCTAGATGAGCATTAAAAGAGTTGCGGTTTTATTATGAAAAAAACACATTCTGAAGGGGCATGTTAAATATTCTTACATTTGCAAATTCTGTAGTGGTAGCTTCCTTTTTGCTTGCTTGAGTTGAGAACACCATCTGTTTACTTTATCAGATTAGATGACTGCTATTTTCAGCTATGGAAAATGTTTAAGCTCTGCTGGGAAAAGTAATCTATCAGATCCCGCACCCTTTGAAAAATGCAAAGATGCATTAAAAAGGCAACACTACTTTTACATACTGTAGGATATATTGTTTTATTGACAACAATATTCATTGGTGATTATTCATTGATACACATATTCAGCTGAAGTGCAAAGAAGCATCATTTTAATCAGAGGGTTAAATATAAGGATGTTTTCTTGGGGAAAAAAATAACCAAGCCATTAATTGTTTAATGTTGTTTTATCTCTGTGTTTTGTTCATTAAGTGATTTGGTTGCTGCAATGAAATTTCCAAAGCAAAAATCTTAACCAGCAAAAGTAATTTAGGTTTAATTAACTTGTAACAATACATTTTATTTTGCCAGTTTTCATTTTTATATATGCTAAAGAATTTAAATATTATAAACAGACCAAATAAAAAAGTAAAATGCATTGTTTCATTTTAATTAAGCTTAATTCACTTTTGCAAGTTGGGAATTTGCTTAGACATTCCCTTGCAAGAACCAAATCACTGAGTGAACAAATTGAAACCCAAAGAAAACACAGCTTTGGGTAGATAGATACATCACTCAAGTTCTATTGTCGAAATCTATTACACACTTTTATCATTATTAGGGGAGTAAATGAACACAACTCTTCTGACTTATAATAGTACATAGTGAATACTTTGGAAAGGAAAACATCTAAGATGAAGATGGTTTTTCTGAAATGAAATGTGTAGCTTCAGGGGAAGAATCAACTGCTTAAGATGATGAAAATAATATGTAATTATTTGTTCAAGAGACTGGGAATTGAGCAAGAATAGTACTTCCCCTCTTAAGGACAAAAATGAGATTTCAAGTACAAAATAATATAGAATGCATAACAGACAGTAGTCACAAACTCAGCATAATACTTTGAGTGAGCTAGCATGTTTGAGGCTGGGAACGTTGAAGGTGAGCAGATATGAAAGTGGAGACATTTAATTAACCATCATCATACAGTACATAGACATTTGTACTTAACACATTAGCAAGTGAAGGTTAGGAGTATACAAATGTGTACTCTTTAAAGACAGAGTTGCAAACCAAAGGGAGGAACTCCACGGGCGATTTCGGCATGATCTGACACGATTCGCAAAAACGCAGGCGTCAAGTCAGATGGGACGGAAATAAGGTAAGAGATGGAAATGTCGGATAAAGTCGCATTGTTCGTCCGACGCGACTGTCGGATGCAGACGCAGCGTCTGCATCCGACAGTCGCATCGCGTCAGACGAACGCTGCAACACCATCCGATGTTCTGTTGCTTACCTTATTTCCGTTGCATCCGACTTGACGCCTGCGTTTTTACGCTGAAATCGCCGATTGAAATTCCACCCTAAGGGCCAGATTTGTCAAAGTTATGAATAAATGTCTTTCTTTTCACATTTTATCACTAGTGAATTCAATTTTAATTTAAGAAAAATAGTGAGGTCAGACCACAGCTGAAATTCCAATCTGGAAAGCTATTGGACAAGCATTTAACTAATTGAACAATGCAAATACAAAAAAAAAGTCAATTTCAAATTGTCTCAGATTAACTTTGCGTACATTATTCTGCTATTAGATGGAGGATGTGCAAAGATTACATGCTATGGTGCATCCAATGGAAGCCCAATTCCAATTCATTAGGGATAGAAGTTGTTAAGGCAATTTGTTTTGTTCACAATTATTCCTTAAGGGCCTTTTGCATTCACAATGCAGTTTAAAGCATTGCCCTGCTAAAGATTTCTGAAAGAATCTCTGTCATCGGGCTAATTTTCCTTCACCTTTATTAATTCGATTTTGAAGCCAAACTATGCCTTCAGATCTGTCATGGAGGTCAGTAAGGTCTTCATGAGGAAGGGGTAAAGTTAGGGCTCCAAATCAGAAGATGGGAGTGTGGAAAGTAAACGATAGTAGCAATCAGTTTAGGGCAATCAGGATTGCTAGAAGGCTTTAGAAAGGTTTTCTTTCAATCAATCTATCTATCAAGCATCTATCTATCTCTCATCTATCTTTCTATTGTCTACATTTTTATTATATGTTTTCTCATCTTTTGTCTACCTACGTTTTAATCTCTCTCAAACAATCTGTCTTTCTATCTATAAAATCAATCTGTGGTGCATATGTTCCTTTCAATCTATTCGACAGCTATCTCTCTGTCCTTCTGTCTGTCAAAAACTAGATGCCTACAATTCAATTTCTATAAAAGGGATTATGATAATGAATACAGATTTTTATCTTTCATTAAGAACTCCTGTGCTTATATTCCTTCTATTATAGTTTTCTTACACTAATCATTTTTATGACAAGTTAAATTGAATTTTTGAGACGTAAATCAATTTTAATATCGCCTGTAGCTTAATACAATATATTTCTTAGTGTGCTAAAGAATTATGGGACAAGACAGACTAAGTTCAGTTAGTCTGTTAAAAATTGAAATTGAGACATTATTAGATTTAAATTTACATTGCACAAAATAATTGACAGTGAGTTTTTGTGCATTACACATGGATTTAGTGCCAGCTAATGTAGCATCACCGTGTAGTGTAAACATTAAAGGAAAGACACTCACATTCAAGCCATAGTTTGACTTTTTTAGGAGGTGAACCCACCATTCTGCAGGAATTCTTGACAAAGGGAGGATTCACTCCCATAAAATGTTGAATTCACTACCAAGCCAATAAATAAAGGGCTTGTAATAAAGGGCAAGGAGCCTAAATGATATATTTGAGTGCCTTTTCTTTTCTTTTCGTGTTCCAGGGTACAGAGTGCACAGAGGGAGAATTTAAGAATAAAGAATGCTTGTGAGAATCCTATTTATTGCCAGCTAAACAGAATCAGTATTATATTATCATTCATAGGTCAATATATTTATAAATATATTACCCTTAACTCTAACACACTTTCATCTCCTATGCCTCAATTATAAAAACAGCTTTGTTTTTTTTTTGTTTGACCTGATTCAGTAACCTGCAATAAACATGGGCACCATAGGTACTTATTGTTTTGTTATTTGTATGTCTGACTTATGGACTTATGTATGACATAAAGGTATGCATGTGCTGTACTTGCTTATAGAGTTATTGAAAACCATTATATGGTTCCTGGAGAAGAGAGTGTCACAGAGTATTCAATGTATGGAGAAGGCTACGCCCTGGAATGTGATTGTCATGGTGATTGGTATCGGGATGACAGCAGCCACAGAGACTACAGGTAAGAAGCATTTATTAACTTTTATTAAAACTACAGTTCCTTTCAATTAGTGGAACTTTTTTTCTGCTGGATGTACAACTTTCACAATATTTCAGTGCTCCTATAGAATAGCCAAAGGAAGACGCAAAGGAAAACCGTTATCAGCATATCGGTTTATATATATATATATATATATATATATATATATATATATATATATATTAAATATATAGCACATTTTCAATCATTAACATGAAAAAGATGATTGGATGGTATATAAAATTGTATATGGATATACTGACTGATATGTAATATATATATATACCAGGAGCCTTTAAAAAAAATCATAATGTTTATTAGGACAATTAAAAACAGGCCAACGTTTCGATCTCCTTCTAAGACCTTTATCAAGACCAAAGTTTCAATAATAAAATTTTAATAGATAAAATGCACAAGCACTCACCCAATCACATGTAGTGGACCCAGTCATTATGTGCAAAAACATCACCAGTCACATGCACCTTAACCCCATCATGTGTGGAGAGAGAAAAGAAAGAGCAGCCTTGTACCGAGGAAAATGAATAGAAAAATCACCCTCAAAATAGTGAAGTCCCATAAAGGGATACAATATTAAAAACATACAGTCTACAAAGTAGCAGAGACAATTTTATCAGATCCGTTTTTACAATGTAACAAGCAGTATACAAAAGTATTTGTGATTACAGGAAAATCACCTTTGACTTAAAAAACACATGCTAATTTAAACCTGAGGGGGGCAAAATATTTATTTTCTTTATCCAGAATACCTCCTTTTGGAGATGAGCTCTGGATCTATCACCCCCTCGTCTTAACGGTTGAATATGGTCAATGCCTATGCATTTAAAAACTGGTAAACTATGTCCCAGTTCCAAGTAATGTTTGGCTACCGGCTTATTGGACATACTATCCCTGAATGCCGTACTTATGGCTGAACGATGTGCATCCATGCAAAGTCTAGGGGGGTTATTTATCAAAGTCCAAATTTATCTCAATATTTTCTGCTACAAACTCCGATGAAATCCGCTCTGGCTTTTTTACGCTTATTTATTATTACATTTTCCAGAAAATTTGCTTTGCGAGAAAAAAAACGATTTTCAAGATTTTTTCAGATTTTTCCATCCGATTTTCATGATTTTTTGGGAATTTTCACTCGAAAATTCAGAAAACTTTGGGGTATTGCACGAAACCCAGCGCACATCAAAAATTCATTGGGACTTCTCCCATTGAATGATATGCAACCTCAATCGGTCTGAGATGCCGGAGTTTCAGATTCTGACTTTTCCATCCTTGGGGGTCAGTTGGGGCACCGGAAACATCCAAGTTTAACCCCTGACAACCATGTCTGTGTTTTCTTAGCATTTTTATAAAGGGTCATTCTTAACCAGTGAATCCCGAAGATTAGTACCAAGCTTATAGCATACCATGGGGTGTTCAGGAATTATTTTAGCCAATATCAGCCTTTATAATATTCCATTTGTTTTTAACAAATCGATGAAGATTCTTTGTACACGCATTAAAATTCAGTACAGTACAAATCGATACATTATCTATTGCGTATACATTCTTTTTTTTAAGTTCTTGTGTTTATAACACACAAATATCAGTCTTTAAAACCAATAACATTTTTCAGGCTAATAACAAATTTCCACCAGTGTATTTCCACCGGCAGAGAAATTCCAGAATTCCAGAAACTGCTGGAAGAAACAGTGTTAGGTTAGCCTAAGCATCCTGCCTTGGTGTTACTTGAACCCAACTAGCTATAACATATGATCATCTGGTGTCTCTGGTGCATCAGAATTAGTTAATATGATCCACTGCCAAGACTAGATATGACCCAATTAAAGAGTGAAAATTTTTAGTCCTTGTTCTTATTTTGCCCGTAAACAAAAATGAGGACCCTCAAATTAAAAAAGAGGGTGAAAAACTAATTACGTAAAGGTTTTCCAAACTACAACTGGCTGTTGTTGAATTACCAGTGCAGCTTTTCTCATGGTTTGGCCAAAGCAAATGCTACCTCTGCATAATTTTATCTTCATACTGATTGTACTGAATATGGCAAAGACCTCAGCAACACCAATCATTAATGACCATTTATTAAAGTTGAATTTTAGTGGTTTTGAAACCATTATTAACTCTATTTCTCTTAAATCACGAAAGCCATGAAAGTTATTAAAAAACCCGAATCCAAAAAAAAATGAATGGAAAAATTGGAAATTACTTGTGAAAAACAATCCAAAAGCCTCAAAGTCTGGATTGTTAAAATGGATCAGCTCAGCTCCCATTGACCTCTATGGGACCTCAACTGCTTTTACTTGAAGGTTAAGGTTTGTATTAGAGTTTTTCTAGTTTTTTACACTTAATAAATCTTGAATTTTTAGGGTTTTAGAGAAATTTCAAGAAACAATTTTTAGAGAAAAAAATATATTTTATGAAAAAAATGAAATCCGAATGTTAGTAAATCGGCCCCTTGAATTTAAATCATTTATATCCTAACGCTTGCCTAAGATATTGTATTTTAAAGGGAATCCTGTCATCGGAAAACATGTTTTTTTCAAAACGCATCAGTTACTAGTGCTACTCCAGCAGAATTCTGAACTGAAATCCATTTCTCAAAAGAGCAAACAGATTTTTTTATATTCAATTTTGAAATCTGACATATCCTGCAGCTAAAAGGGAGTTACAAATGCTAGTTTGTCCTTCCTCTTTTTGGTTCTCCTTAATGAATCCAAATTGAAGCTGGAATTACACAAAGGTATCCTATATACAGTATTTAATGTTATATCGATTTAATGTGCTAGAGAATTTTGTAACAGTGGGGTCACTGTGGATTTTGGGTTGCTAGTAACATTAAGTAAGTTATCACTCCATTAAATCAAGTTGTTACTGTTTGCTAGCTACCAAAGAGCTATATCATTGACTAGTACAGCCATAATATTATTACAGTAATAAACCATATCTGTAAACATTCCATGCTCGTGTGTCCCATGTGTACCGTAAAGAACACAATACTTACTTGGAAACACTAGCCATATAAATCACATCACCGATGTCTTGCATTTACACTTGCCTTCAGATTTGAAAGTATAACAACAATCCAAAATCCTCAAGTCTGGATTGTTAAAAAAAAAAAAGGTCCAAATGGATCAGCTCAGCTCCCATTTACCTCTATGGGACCTCAACTGCTTTTACTTGAAGGTGAAGGTTTGTATTAGAGTTTTTCTAGTGTTTTACACTTAATAAATCTCGAATTTTTAGGGTTTTAGAGAAATTTCAAGAAACAATTTTTAGAGAAAAAAATATATTTTATGAAAAAAATGAAATCCGAATGTTAGTTAATCGGCCCCTTGAATGTAAATAATTTATATCCTAATGCTTGCCTAAGATATTGTATTTTAAAGGGATCCTGTCATCGGAAAACATGTTTTTTTCAAAACGCATCAGTTACTAGTGCTACTCCAGCAGAATTCTGCACTGAAATCCATTTCTCAAAAGAGCAAACAGATTTTTTTATATTCAATTTTGAAATCTGACATGGGGCTAGACATTTTGTCAATTTCCCAGCTGCCCCTGGTCATGTGACTTGTGGCTGCATTTTAGGAGAGAAATGCTTTCTGGCAGGCTGCTGTTTTTCCTTCTCAATGAAACTGAATGTGTCTCAGTGAGATTGTAGTGATACCTATTGGATTAGTTAGCGGTCTAAACAGTTATAAAAACTTGCATTTTGCAATCTACTGATTTGGCAAATAAAGATCCCTTACCCTACATTGTACATGTATGCAGTTTTTAGCAAGTTTTTAGCAAGGCCTTATATAGGTCTTCATCAGACCAGTCCATTTGCTCTGCTAAATGTGTGGCCCAGTTGAGCCGAGATTAATTTTTTGGTGACCTTGTTAAACAAGTGGATGTTCTTCTGTAATATTTTTAAGAAATGCAGCCAAACAATGAGATACCATTATATACCCCACAGCAGTGTCGGACTGGGACACCAGAGAACCACCCAAAAACCTTGGACCAGGGGCTTACTCTCAGTATTATTATTCTTCCGCACTCAACCTCCAGTCTCCTTGTCTCATTTCTTTACATACTATAATCTATTATTCAATATATTTAGCCTCTTTTTTTCTCATAGAAAAAGGGAATGTCCATGAAATAGGCCAAATGTTTTACAGCATGAGGGCCGATTGACACCTGGGCCCACCGGGAGTTTTCCTGGTATCCCGGTGGGCCAGTCCAACACTGCTCCATAGATATAATGGCTCAGAAACTGAGAATAATGATGCTACTATAGATCATAGAATGTAGCTTATCTTTTGAATAAGTACTAAGAGATGTCACTGGGGCTCATTTATCAACATTGGGCAAATTTGCCCATGGGCAGTTACCCATATCAACCAATCCCAAATGAGCTTTTTAAAGCCAGCTGCAAGTAGAACAAGGAATGCAGCAATTTGATTGGTTGCCATGGGTTACTGCCCATGGGCAAATTTGTCCAGCGTTGATAAATGACCCCCACTGTATCTACATTTAAAACATAGATCATCATTACTGAGTTCCATAAATGCAACTTTCTACTATCCTCTAACCCCCCCCCCCCCCGCAACTCTACCCTCCAGAGACGGGAAGATAGATTAGCCCCATTATGCACCATATGTTAGGATGTCAGCTTTAGGTCTTGGTTTTATGTATATATATATATATATATATATATATATATATACACTGTATATATACATATATATATATATATACATATATATATATATATATATAAGCAAAAAGAAGACCAGCAACACCGAGATTTCTTGTGATAGAGTCAATTTTATGTTGTGAAATCACAACATAAAATTGACTCTATCACAAGAAATCTCGGTGTTGCTGGTCTTCTTTTTGCTTATAAAATATATTACCGTGCACCCGAGGAATGCTACAAAGGCGGAGTGCTGCCCTCACCAAGCAAGCATATATATATATATATATATATATATATATATATATATATATATATATATATATATATATATATATATATATATATAAAACCAAAGGAATGGTGCACTCCGTAGACAAAATTAATACCTGGGTGCCAGCATGGGAAATAAGCAGTGAACAAGGATTGCGGAACTCACAGGATTTTAGTGAAAAACACAAAAAAATGTATTATTAAGCCTCTAGGATTAATAATAAAACATTTTTTTGTTTTTTCACTAAAACCCTGTGAGTGCCGCAAACCTTGTTCACTATATATATATATATATATTGCTCTCTGATACCGGCACTCTCGACAATAGTGGTAAATGTGCCTGGGTGTAGAGACAGCAAAGTAATTCAATATGTCCAGAAGAATCCACACTGTCATATATATATATATATATATATATATATATATATATATATATATATATATACACACACACACACAGGTACACAGGCTAGTGATCATAATTAAGCTTGTGTAGTATTTAAATGTAAAGGAATTGACATAATGAATCAAGTGCTTATTGAAATAGTGTAAGATTCATATAAAAATGTATTACAATTATAATCACCTACATTGAAAGCGATACTGACACTTCCTATAAAAATCATAGGAACGTGACAGTATCAAGTAAATGCTGCACCCAGAATAGTTCACTTCAAAGCCTCCCGCAATGCCGCCCGCAGCTCCCGCAAACCTACATTAACCCGACCCTCCGACACTGCTAAATGATCTTCTGTACCGTTTCAGTGACAATGGGCTGGGGGCAGTGCGATCCTTCCATAGGCTAATTACTAATGAAAACAGGAATTCAGCCTATGGAAGGATTGTGCCGCCCCCAGCCCAGCGTCACTGAAGTAACCCGTAAGATCTGTTAGTAGTGTCAGCGAGTCAGCTGCACAGGTTTGCGGGGCTGGGGTGGCTTTGAGGTGTACTATTCTGGGTGCAGCATTTACTTGATACTGACATGTTCCTATGATTTTTATAGGAACATGTCACTATCACTTTAAGAAAATAGCTAATATTTAAATTGTCACTAAATTCCATTAGGTCCCATTAGAAATTTTTGGTCAAATTAAGGCCTGGCCAGCGTTGGATCCCCATAAGACCTATCTGGATGATCTGCTCAATCTCAGGGGGGAGGGGGCTGTAAAGCAAGTATAGCATGAGGGAGGGCAATGGGCTGGGTAAAGAGGGGCAAAAGAAATTACATATTTTACATAAAATTTTTACAAATAATTCTGTGGCTTCTCACTAAAGTTAGGCCATTGTTACCATATAGGAAGTCAATTCTAGTTTAAAGTAGGGATTCTTAACCTGTGGTTCAGAACCAAAAAATGGGTCCCTTTGCTGTTTAAGGTGGGTCCCTGTGCTGTTTAGGGTAGATCCCCATGGTTTCCTGAATACAATGAATTCTTTTCTTACAATAAAAAACAATAATTAAAACAAAATACTTGTAGTCTCCTGAGATGATCGAAAACTCTGATATAAATGTTAAATCTGCTTCTGATCTTTATCTCCACATCAGACATAAAAGTAGCTGACATTTAGAATATTTAAATTAGCAGTTGTTAAGCAAGTTTGACCTTAAAGGAACTGTAGACTCTAAAATTTATTTTGCATAATTATGCTTAGTACGGAAGAATGCATATGCTAGACATTATGTTCTGTCCCTACAGGCTGTGAAAATCATTATTGCTATTCTTTGCCATTATTTGTTCCTTTAATGCTGGTCATGCACCCAATGATGCCATTCCATGCCCCCATCTGCAAGCCTAAGAGAGTCTGTTGTATAGACTTTTTAAAGCAGGCTTTGATTGACAAAAGGCATTTGTAGAATATAAGGTGGGGTTTAAAAGAGAATGTGCTTTTATGGGCATGGCTGAATCTGCAAGCAGAATTAGAAATAGTTGTAGAAGCTTTGGAAAACACTGCATCAGGAATATGCATTATTTTACTGTTTCCATTAGACAAATAAAAAAGGGCAAATTAATGGTACTCCTGCCTTTGAGCAATCAGCTCAGCCATAGTTCCTGTAAAACAGGTCGTTACATAGTTAAATTGGGTTTAAAAAAGACCAAAGTTCATAAAATTCAAATCTATCTATCTATTATCTATCTATCTATCTATCTATCTATTATCTATCTATAACACACATATATAAACTATATATACTACTCTATGCTAATTGTAGATTTTAGTATTACAATAGCCCTTTAAGCCACTCTTAAAGCCATTAATAGAATCCACCATCACAACAACTATCTATCTATTATCTATCTATCTATCTATCTATCTATCTATCTATCTATCTATCACATATATAAACTATATATACTACTCTATGCTAATTGTAGATTTTAGTATTACAATAGCCCTTTAAGCCACTCTTAAAGCCATTAAAGGGACAGTAACACCAAAAAATTAAAGTGTTGTAAAGGAAAGACAATATAATGTAGTGTTTCCCTGTGTGGGTAAAACTGTTGTGTTTGCTTCTGAAAAACAACTATAGTTTATATAAACAATCTGCTGTGTAGCCATGGAGGCAGCCATTCAAGCACAGGGCACATTTATAACAGATCAGTTCAGAAGAATCCCATTGTATACTACAGGGCTTATCTGTTATCCGCTGTGTATCCTGTGCCTTTTCTCCTTTTTCAGCTTTGAATGGCTGCCCCCATGGCTACACAGCAGCTTGTTTATATAAACTATAATAGAGTTTTTGAAGCAAACACACCCGTTTTACCAGTGCAACACAACAGTACTTTATATTTCCATTACTATAGGACAATTACATTTTTTTGGTGTTACTGTTCCTTTAATAGAATCCACCATCACAACATGGCAACTTCTATTAGTATTAGAAAAGAAATGAGAAGAATTGGTATCTTCATTATCTTCACTAAAATACACAATGCCAGGCACCTTTAGTTTCATTGTCAACTGCCGGTATAAGGCCACCCTTCTCCTGCATTCCTAAAAGTTTCACAGCCCCCTCATCAGGGCTTTCCTGTGTGAAGCACAACTTCTAGTAGCTTTACAATTGTACAGAACCCAGCACAAGCCCCACTCCTGCTTCCCATCAAAATTTCTTCCATGAGACAGGGTCAAACAATTATCCATACTGTGTTATCTATCATGTACGATTAAGAAATGCTCTGCATGTGTATTGTTGGGTTGTACTGAAAGGGATTATATTATTTTTATGGTGTAGTTTTTTACATTGTAATTTCTAAATTACACTGTTTACACTGCAAATAATTCACTCTACAATATAAAATGTAATTCCTGAACCAACAAGTGTATTTTTTTTAGTTATAATATTGGTGTGTAGGCAGCCATCTCAGGTCGTTTTGCCTCGTCATGTGCTTTCAGAAAGAGCCAGCACTTTAGGATGGAAATGCTTTCTGGCAGGCTGTTTCTCCTACTCAATGTAACTGAATGTGTCGCAGTGGGACCTGGATTTTAGCTGTTATCTTGTGTAAGGGAGCTGCTATCTGGTTACCTTCCCATTGTTCTGTTGTTAGGCTGCTGGGGGTGGGGGAGGGAGGAAGTAGATATCACTCCAACTTGCAGGACAGCAGTAAAGAGTGACTGAAGTTTATCAGAGCACAAGTCACATGACTGGGGCATCTGGGAAACTGACAATATGTCTAGCCCCATGTAATATATCAAAATTAAATATTAAAAAATCTGTTTGCTCTTTTGAGAAATGGATTTCAGTGCAAAATCCTGCTGGAGCAGCACTATTAACTAATGTGTTTTGAAAAAAACATGTTTTCCCATGATAGTAGCACTTTAAATTAATTAAAATATCTTGCCCACATGGTCAATAACAGGACAGACCCACTAATTGTGCTGAGCTGTACAATTGTAGACTGTGGAGTTAGAGAAACATATGGGTTCTCTATCAGAAGGGCTGGAATGGGTACACAATCAATGCTATGCATCAGTGATTTCCCTGATACAATGTGTGGGGATGCAGGTCTCGTAATAAAGATATCCACAGGGATGTCACAAGGTGCTGGCTCTGAAATGCTGTGATGTTACCTGACATGTATGTGATAAACCTCAATGGATTGTGAGTATAAAACCCTGATTTGCAAAAAAAGAATAAAGCCTGTTGCTATTTCTTAGAAGAGACAAATACTGTATAAAAAAGAAAGGATAAGGTAGTTGTGAAATTAATATGATTGCATTTAATTCTGCATAAGAAAATTTGTATATATTTACTTTTATGTCTACCTTCTGCAGACAGAGACTTTCTTTACAGCGTAGTCTACCACACTCCCCTCCAGCACTACACAGGTTAAACCACTTCTGAGCCTCTCCCTTAGCAGCTATTACAGACAAGTCATTCATCATCCATATAGTTAGTTCTGGGAGGGAATCCTGCTTGTAGCTCTGAATCCATAAGCTGCTTGAATGGCTCAGCTGCACAAGAGGCTTAAATAAAAGGAAATACATGAAAACTGTACAGAATTACATTTGAAAATAGTTCTGTTTAAATTGACTAAAACGTACTTTGAGCAATCCATACATAATATCAGTCCATCATTTTGTTACTATCAATAGAAAACCCTGCTGTGAGTTAAGGCTCGGTTTCAGTGTTACTTTTACATTCTGAGACAGTTGAAAGAACAGTTGAAAGAATCATTCTGGATTTAGAAAGCCATCAAAATAAAATACATCCTGAGACACAGATTGTAGATCAGAGAATAGTTACAGAGATGTCAGCCTCTCAAGAGTGAAGCTTGGGGGATTTTGGCAATGTGCACAACATGCCACAGTCATACACTGACCACTCCCAGTTTCATGCTCCACCCTAATTAGGGGTATAAATATAGATGACTAATTTTTAATTTTGAAGTGCACTGTATAGTGTAGGATGTTATGCTTATATCCTGTTATTAAAGGACATGTAAAGCCTACATTTTCCTACCATGTATATAAGTTGGGCATATCTTCCCCACCCAAGCCACATCATTTGTACTGCATATACCCCCTCCATTTGCCAGTGCCATCACATTTTCCTAAAACAAATAGCAGCTGTCACCCGGTGGCCATTTTCCCTCTGACACATCATCAGTAACATTGACATCTGCTAACAGAACATGTATGCTGTAAAGTTCATGCAATGCAGAATGCAGGTTTACACAGCACAACATACTTTTTTCTCCTAACCACCTCAGGAGAGGTGGTTAGGAGAAAAAAATCAGACAGCTAGATTTTCTATTGGAACCAGCAATGCTATATCTTCATTGGCTGTTAGACTGGAGGGTGTGTTTAGTAATCTGAGCTGAGAAGAACTGAGCATGCTCATGTGCCAACAGCCAAAGTAAATTCCCGAGGGAGGGGGACAGAGTGGGTTAGAGGAGGATAAAGAATTCTAAGTGATTAAGGGGATGTTGCAGCCTTATTGTTAACCTTTAAAGAACCAGAGTGGCAGTTATTTAAACATTTCAAAGAGGCTGTTCACTGATTACATTTTTGTGTGTGGGGGGGTTTACATGTCCTTTTATGTGGAAGGTGAAAATTCCCTATTGACTCAGACATGTTCGGTAGGTTTCCCTAGCTAATAAAAGGTAGGAGACCATCCATGTAAGGTGGATGGAAATGGGGGATGGAGCCAAGGCCACAAGACAAGAGAGGCCTCAGTGGAGGTAGACACTTAAGTATAAGTGGGGGCTGAGGAACCCCATGAACAAGTACTAGCAGTGTCGGACTGGGGGGCCCGGGGCCCACCGGGACAGCTGTCTAGGGCCCCCCTCTGGCCTCCCCGTCCGGCCCCTACTTTGAAGTGCGCCGGCGCGCACGCATTCTGGCGCGCTCAGCGCGCACGCACGATGCTGTACTCGCCGCATCGGCGCATGCGCAGGCTGCGCGGCGCAGTTTTTTCTTTCCGATTTGTGAATGGAGAGAGGTGGTCTGGCCCGGCGGGGGCCCATGAGGGTCGGGGCCCACCAGGTTTTTTCCCGGTGTCCCGCCGGGCCAGTCCGACACTGAGTACTAGCTACTGTGAGGGCTAACACATAAATTTTACTCGTTTTAGTATGTAATGCAGTCAGAGGCTCCAGCAAAGAGAAAGCATAAGTATCGCAGTGGTATTAGCCATGTATTAACTCAAGTGGGTAGGCTCTGGGTTTAAGGGAAGTCTTTTGGAGCAGTGCATTGAGGACCCTGTATGCTGGGTCAGGGATACCTGTAACCTCTATGTCTGTGTCATTTAAATGGTGACAAGTAATGTCAACAGTAATGAGAATTGTAGAAGAGGGAAAGAGGCATAAGTTGGATTGTGTTTGGTGGGGGTAGATTGTTATAATGGTAATATTATTAAATATTAGCAGGAAGCCAATATTTTGTATAATTTTCTGTTTGGACCCCACACCTTGTTCTATTATTATAAATTGCAGCACTCATGAGGATCAGCATAGCATTTAAATTATAAGGAGCAAGCTCTTTCCTTGCCTGATCTAATAAGCAGCATTTGTCAGGGCTTGAGTGAAAGAGGTCAGAAGGACAAGTTGCTCGCATCCAGAAGCCTGATCATTAAAGATGGCTTTTTCAATGTCTGCCTGTAAAATGCAGGAATTGAAGCATCAAATTGATGGTCATAGGGGAGATGAGATAGATCTGCTTACTATGTGCCACTGAAGATGATGGATTTTTAACGGACTCTGATAAAATGATTCAAATGCTGAAAAATGTTTGTCCTCTGGTGTGTAATAACTTTTATTAGTTATGCAGCTCATTAGAAGAAAAAGCAGAATAGAAAGGAGGACTGGGATGGCAGTAAAGGAATGACACTTCTGAAAAAGAAATCGGAAAACTGTGACTTTATAGGGTGCTCAGAAAAAATAAAATATCAGTGCAGAGAGATACCAAGGCAAATAAACAAGCACCACACTATGACAATTGTCTTATTTCAAAAAGCCCTAGGACACAGGAATATGGGGCAGTTGCCAGTGTTTTGTTGCCTGAGCGCAGAGAACTGTTATTTTCCCCTCCATTTTCCCAAGTAAACCCCTGCTTAGAGACCAGTGAACAGCAATGTGCCATTGCTTGTAGGACCATATTGGTGCATAGTATAACCCCCAGTCCAGTGTGTCAGAGGGATACACAACTAGCAACTGGCAGTATATATAATAACAGCAGCTATTTGTAATATTTGGCTTTGATATTTACAAAAATAGTAGGGGTTCTTCACTGTGCACCTTATTGAGTATGTGAAATGTTTTACTGAAGATGATTTCTTGTGCTTTGTTCACAAATCTGCCTGACATTGAAATGGGAATGTGCAGCATTTTCCTGTTTGTTCATTTATTTGTAAGTGGGGAATTTAATTTAATTTCTGTATTCTCTTGGGAAATAAACGGTACGATCTTGAAATGATGGATTTTAGCCTTAGGCATGCATGCACATTTGAAATTTGGTGGTAGGGGTGCAAGAGACATCCAGAATAAAAGCCAGTGAGACTGGGGTTGGAAAGGCGTATAGGGCTGCTGTACATATTAAAGGGGCTGTTCACCTTTCAGTTAACTTTTAGTATGATGTAGAGAGTGATATTCTGAGACAATTTGCAATTGGTTTTCATTTTTCATTATTTGAGTTATTTAGCTTTTTATTCAGCAGCTCTCCAGTTTGGATTTTCAGCACTCTGGTTGCTAGGGTCCAAATTACCGTAGAAACTATGCATTGATTTAAATAGGTGACTGAATTATGACTAGGAGAGGCCTGAATAGAAAGATGAGCAATAAAAAGGAGCAATAACAATACATATGTAGCCTTACAGAGCATTTGTTTTTACATGTGGTCAGTGACCCCCTTTGAAAGCTGGAAAGAGTCAGAAGACCAATTGAAAAGTTGCTTAGAAACATTCTATAACATACTAAAAGTTAAAATAAAAGTGAACCGCCCCTTTAAGGGGCCCATTTATTAAGCCTTATTTTCAGGTCTCGGTTTTTAGGGGGAATACTTGATTTTTTTGTGGGAAAAAAACCCTCAGATTTTTAGAGATTTATCATACCCCAAAGCTGCTAAAACCCTGAATCTGAAAATATGCAGAAGTCAATGGCAGTTATCCATTAAGTTGTTTGTTGACATCATGATCTGCACTCCATAATCTGCAAATGTAGGGTTTCATCTAATAATCCAAAAAAAATTAATGTCGTTCAACTTGAATTGAAACTCGATTTTGTTGTGACAAAATGTGGCACCTTCGCTATAAAGCATGATATTTGACCTTCTTGCAGCAGAGCTTTTGGGCAGTTCATGAATATAGACTCTACAATCTAAAGCTGGCCTTAGACGCAACGATCCGATCATACGAGTCGTGGATTCGTACGATTTTCGGACCGTGTTTGGAGAGTCCCGACATTTTTGCTGTCAGAGGTAGTACATTGGCTGATCTGTTCTTTTACTACTTTATTTGGTCGGAATGGTAAGACTGTGATCTGAATGGTTAGTGGAGGGTCGGGAGATGGAAAAGTCCGATCGTACGTTGATTTGTACGATCGGATCTTTGCGTCTATGGCCAGCTTAAGGCTCAAACTGTACAGATAAAAGATGGCTGAACAGAGCACAGCAATTAGAAAAACTTGCTTGTATAAAAACCATGATATTTATTTGTCAAGTCAAATTAGTACTTTTATAAAATCTCAGAAATCTAATAGATTCTAAAAATTCTAAAATCTAATAATAAATTCTTTAAATTCTAAAATCTAATATTGCTTTATTAGAATACATGCAATTATATATCAGCCATGCCATTGAATCTTGAATGTGTTTGGTAAAGCTGCAAATTTGAATGAAAGTAGACAGGATGAGTGATATCGTGATCACAAGGCAGACGGCTATGGAATAGTAGGACAGGCAGACAGGCTTGAATAGAACATAGCTCTTCAGCTGCAAGCAGTTTTTATCACTGAAAGATTTAAGATAGACTAGAGAGTAAGATGCAGGGAAAATACACAGGAGTCTGGATTCTGTTAGATAGTGCTAAATCTCACTAAATGGCATATTTGATACATGCGCATTAGATAAGCAACAGCAAAAACACAGGAACAACGTTGGGTGCGGCTTTATGGCATATATATATATATATATATATATATATATATATATATGTGTGTGTGTGTGATATGCGGAATTTTCTAGTGAAAAAATAACTCATCTTAAAATACCTTAATAATATCCAGGGTTCCTTTCATTGCTTCTCTTGTATAAAGGTTACACTTTCCCTTGTGTCATCCGTGGTACTACAGCTCTATTAGCTAATGGTCATCACTCCTATGTCTGTGTTTTCAATTGCCCTCCCCGCACTCCTTGTCTATTATCCCACTGACAGTCGCTCCCAAACAAACATATAATACAATCAATTTCTTCAGAAGCCAATTACCCCACTATTATGCCTTTTGAGTGATGGAAGGAAGAAGTGCGCCCAGAGGAAACCTGTGCAACCATGGAGAGAACACATGAGCTCCATATAAACAGTACCCTAGCCGTCTGTGTGGCAGCGATAGTAACTGCTGTGCCGCTCCCATCATGTCTTTTACAGTTCCTTCTTTTTTGACAGCTAGCTCTTAATGTTACCTGCTTCGTTAACATCAGATGATCACTGTATCCATAGTAACAGTCTTTGCTTTGCAGATCTAAATATTTCCTTTTAGGTCCTTCCTTTTGTCACTTTTCTGTTGTATATATTAAAGCAACACTAACACATATGCAGTTAAATATTGCTTGTCATTACTGAAAATTCATGTCTTTGCTAGTTTTTCAGTTTTACTGTATAGCCATTTAACATTTGAACCCCTGCTCCCTTCAGTAATGTAAAGGCTGAGTTGCAGCCTATATGTCCCATGAGCACCCTGGCAGCCGCCTGACTGACTCCTCTGCCAAAGAGAGCTGCCATCTCAACTTTAAACTGCCGTTCCATGGTAAAGTGCCCTTCTAAGCACATTGGTCCTAGAGGCATTATATTTGACAAAGCTATATTTGATTCGTACTCTCTTTATTTCCATATATGAGCTATTCTACTGAATCCCCAGAGGAGAGGTGCTGGTTCTCGCCAGTAACATACTAAAATGCATCTTTTTCCCTCACAGGACAAAAAGAAGGCTAAGTAGCTCAGTATCTCCTCCACCAAAGAAGAGAAAGAAGAAGAAATCCAGCCACAAAAGGAGTCGGTGAGTGGATCTGTGACTCATCTATCTCAGTGTGCCGAGCGTGTCCCTGCACTCAATCAGACTAAACTGCTGGGCCAAAAGCTGCCAGGAGGTGCTGCTGATAAATTAATGGCATTTAAAAGCTATTACTTTTGCACTGCAATGCAGTAGTCTGCTTTTTAAAATTGGTTTTTGAGAAGCATGGATAGACACTATCTCTGGACATTAATAAATAGTGACAGGGGGTGTCAGTCATTAAATAGGCGAGCGCATCTATCCCAGCATGAAATGTAAAACTACGGCTTATAAGCAAGCGGTTTTCTGTGCAGCTAAATAGCACATGTTCACGTCTGTGGCAGATGTAAGGATGTAGGACCTATTAGAGAATTCAACTAAGAATTAAACCATATGTTTTTTTAACCAAGTATGCATAGTATAAACTATACAATTCTTTGAATAAAGAATTTTAAAAAATGATATATTATTCTCCCTTAAAATGATTTTATTGTTCCCTTATGTCTATTATCCGTTATTTTCCATGGTTGGGCAGTTTCTCTGATGATGTGAATATTAACATACTGTATTGGGCATTGGTCTTTCACAGAATGCATAGGGGGCTTGTTATGTTGAAGGGGCTAATTGGAGTCTCAATCAATTAGTGGCATGGGTGTGGGGCAGCATTTTCTACATGGGAAGAAAGAACAGAAGAAATCTATAACTTTTCTATAACTTTTTCCATAAAAGTTTTTCAGTGCCCTTTAAAAGGGCCATTTTTCACCAAGAATTTTCAATATGGTCTACATAATACTATTCTAAAATAATTTATAACTAATCCATTGTGGAGTCAGTGGGTACGGAGTTTCATTCTCCTTTAAAAAAAAAGTTGGTATTTTCCCATTTGTTATTATCAGACTCACTTATCAACCAAGATGCATAAGATGGAAAGAACCCAAAAATAAAAAACATAAAAATGAAGAATACAGCCAACTAGCTTAAAAACACAAGAACATAAAGTACTATTTCTTCTGCCAAAATATCTTTGTGTCATTACAAAAGATTTAAAGAATTTACCAGCATAGACATAAAGCCTTATTTATCTGTTTATTTGTTCTGATACCTGTATATATATGTGTCCGTTTCCATAATTGCTCTGTAAACATCTAATGAAACAGGGATCTTTTCTAGATACATTTTTGAAAACTCTATGATATGGAAAAAGCAATAACAAAAACCCTACAAAATTTTCTTTGATTTTCTCAGATTTTTTTTTTTTTTGCAGTCCCTTCATTTTCTAATGCATTTCATTTGGTGTGCTAGTAGTGAATTGTTGTGGTTCGGATTGACTTGTTGAGCCAAGTAATATTGCCTTGGGCACCAATACTGCTTGGTCCTGCTCTGGAGATAGGACATAAAACTATCCATAACCCTATTCCAAGTCATAACAAAGCTAAGAAAAAAATTGAGGCTAAAGTTTTTATAAAAGAAACCATTTTGCAGTATTGTATTTTCTTTCCTTTGCTTATCATGTTGAACAAAGCTGCTGAATTCTCACAGCTGAGGAAGCAGCTCATTATGTAGCACAGAACAGAAATAAGGATTAAGTGTTTGTTTTCTTTTCTTGTTCCAGCTGTGATAGTTCATCACCAGTGCGGAAAGAGAAGAAAAAGAAGAGTAGTAAAAAGCACAAAAGGGACAGGTAATGTGAACTATTTATTCAATAATAATGGGAAGACACAGCAATCTGTTAAAATAGGATACTGGTCCAGGACTTTGTACTGCTTATGCAGTAGAGAGGGCTGGTATTTTTTTTCCAGAAACTTAGATGGGATCAAGCTGAAGGCCAATTATGCTAAAATTTAAAAATGTATTCCAATAATACAGTGTATAACACTTGTGAAGGTGAGAATGGAGCCAAACTGCTTTGGATGGTAGACGTACACTGATGTTTTATGTTTCCCACGTAGCATAGTTATATTGTTACTTTAGACATAAAATGATTATCCTTGAATATAAGGATTACTTTTGCAGTCTCTTCCAATACTTGCCTATGCTGGATGCACACCTGAAGTTATAATGCATCTTAATGTAAAAAATGTATGTAATTTAAAAAAAAGTATTCCCACTTACCTTTGTAGGATATAATTTATACTGAGTCAAAAAAGGTGTTAAAGGGTTGTGTGCAATTCTCTTCGCCAGAAAACATTGTGTTAAATGTGTTAAAACTTAAAATCAGGGTATGTTAATTAAGGTACTTGACTTGCTGTTGTTTCAGTTTGCTTTCTTTGTAGTGTAAGAAGCTAACGGTTTTAATAGTAAATTTACATACAAGAATGTGGGTCTCTCCCTGCTAACAGAAATAGTGGGGAAAACCAGAGAGATAAAACAGTATAATTATTTTGCTATACCTTTAAGCAATCATACTCCATGTGTATGTTCAAATAAGAATGGAAAAAGGTAAAATAAACAAGGGAGCAAAATATATTTGTGAATGGGCCCATAGACCAGCACTGTCTAAATGAAGGCTTTCTGGATTCTGTATGACAAATTATATCAATATAATACACAAAAGCCATGAATATCTTGTAAATTATATCCTTATAAACGGTGAGTTCTGATGTCATTTCTGTCACATGACTCACTGAAATTTGTGTATTATAATATATAAAGTACCCCCAGTTGTAATATTAGAAGTAACCTCGGAGTTCCATGACCTGTATAAAAACCTTCGGCCTCGTGTTTTTATATGGTCATGAAACTCCTCGGTAACTTATAATATCCTCATATTTTACAAGAGGGGATACTTTATTCACTATATAATCAATGTCAAGAACATGTAAATTATTAGCAAAGAGTTCTAACATGGAATGTGTTGTATAGCACTGTCATTGAGTGGTTTATAGTGGGCACAGCGCTAACAACACTCCATGCTACTTGGGGAATCAATTTCAAAAACTGCCCTGAAATGGAATACAATTGGCTTCTATTAGAACTGTGTTTTTCTAAATAAAAATATTTCAGTAAATAATATAACACATTGGGGTATATTTATCAAAGAGTGAAGTTAGAGATCGCCACAGTCCTGTAGAGTGAAATTCCGTCACTCTCCATTCATTTCTATGGGATTTTTAAAAGAGTTTTTTTTTATCAATGGGTGAAAGTTCATCCTTTTTTAAAAAGGCCTTTTAAAATCCCATAGAAATGAATGGAGAGTGACGGAATTTCACTCTACAGGACTGTGGCGATCCCTAACTTCACTCTTTGATAAATATACCCCATTGTGTTATAACACATACATATCAGTATAATTTGCCTCTGTTGTGTATTGTGCTTGCTTGTTTTATTATTTTACTATTTTTTTTTACAACTCTACTTTAATTTTTAAAACTAAATTTAAATCTCCCAGGGTTTTTCAGAGGCATTGCTATTTTATATTCTTTTGTTTTTTTAAAGCAGATTTTCATTACTCGCTTTCCTATTTAAACAGCTTGTAAAAGAGATAACCATGCTCTGCCTATAATAATTAATAGTCCAAAGCCACTTTATGGGAAAACTGTTACAATGAAAGGCATCATCAATAACATTTTTAGCTATCTCAAGAAACAGCAGAAGTGTAATTGGAGTAAGCAAGTTGGAAGCGCTAAATTGGTTTAGCCTCTGCTTGCTACAGAATCTTACATTCGGTATCCTGGGCTGCCTCAACTTTCATTTTTAGCTTGCCTGCAGATTTCTATCATGGAACAGGACTTTACTGAAGTAAGATGGCTAGTCCATCACCTTTATCTCTCAGGGAGCAACAAGAAAGCAATTAACCTGACTACATGAAAAAAGCATTTTGTAACACAAAAATGTATACAAAAGTTGAAACCTCTTCACGTAACCATAATCATCTTGGGTGCTGGCATTTATTTAAAGCTTGGTAAATAAGTCTCATTTTTCTATTACTAAATACCATCCAGTCCAGATATCAGAATCCATGATACTGGCTGGATAATAAAAACCCTAAAGCTCACCATACACATAAAGATACAGTCATATGAAAAAAAGATTTGTGCGATTTCTGGGTCGTGTGTTGAGTGTCCGGACATTTTTCATACCATGGAGGTCGGTCATTTAGTCGATTGGTCAGGTTAAAAAATTTATATCGGCTAACGATAAGATCTTTGTATTGCCTATGTGACAATATAAATGGGAGACTATCACTACTTTGTCGAACATAACTTTCCTACGATTTCTGTCAACGAATGGCTAGAACATTGTCTGATTTGTTTTTTTCCTACTTATTTTAATCTGAATGGTTAATGGTAGATCATTAGACTGAAACGAATGAGCTTTCGGCGCACAAAGCATAAAATCTGCATGTCTATGACCAGCTTAACTCACAGGGTCTTACTTTTTACATACCAAATGTTATGTCTAATCAGTGAATGGAAAAGTTGGTAAAAAAAATACCAACTGCTTAAGATAGAAGCAGACCTAGCGAATAGCTTAAAACCACATTGTTCATCACTGTTGTGCCCTCTGTCATTTTGGTTGTACATACAAACCCTGGCAATATTTAAAGAGACTCACTGTTGAAGCTTTGTCCTGGACTGGCAATGTGCCCTAGAGACTGAACAGCTTCATAGAACTTTGAGCCAATTACTTTCTGCTTAGCTGTACTGACTCCAGAACCCAGTAGAGACTCCAAACCGTAATCTGAATAAGTGCTTTTTAATACAGCTATACAAGCCACATGAGGCTGCACTATGTACCTGCAAGAGAATTGCAAGGTATTCTTAAACAAGAGCTTACAATATGTCTCATTAAACTCCTTATTTGTTGGCAAGACATTTTTTAGTAAGATCAGCTAGAAAAAATGCCAAAAAACATGGAATTTTTCATATTCTTAATATTAGCTATATCATATTTTACATTTTTATCATTATACTGTATGTAATTGTTGTGAGTTAAATATTTGTGTTTACCATAATCACAATAGTTAGACAAAATAATTGTATCCAGTGTAGTTACTGAAAATCATACTTAACACTTCCAGCCCCTAAATGTATAGACTCCTGACCGGCCCTTTTGTGACATTGGGGCGGGCGCAGGTCTATAAATAGAAGGGTGAACCGCGGGCAGGCCGTGTGGATTGGGAGGGGTCGGCTACTAAAGAACATTTAAACATTAAATAATCCAAGTAGGATTGTTTCGCCACCAATATGGATCACACAGCTTTGTTACCATCAAGTACAACATATTCTATATTATTACAGAGAAAAGAGAAATTATTTTGAGAAATCTGAATAATTTGCTTAAAATAAGATCTGTGGGAGATGGCCTTCCAGGAATTTGGGAATTTGAAGCTTTCTGGATGAGGGGTGCCATACCTGTACTGCACCAGTGGAACCACAGAGCTATTACCACACTGTATGTGGTGGTAGTTCCAGGGTTCTCATTGCAGATAGATGTATCAACAGATCCAATAGGCTTTTGCCGAAATACACGTTAATGATATTTTAACAACGTTCACAAGATAAGTTTTCCCCGCTCAATGGGAATGCTAGCTGCAACTTGTACATAAATCTGGAAAACATATACGTGCCATTATCTTCGTTTGGATGCATCAGTCATAACTCCTGTGTAGCTTCACTTATGTTGAAATTCACCCCACTGTGTTTTGGACAAAAAAAAATGTTGATTAGCAGCAAAAAATTTCACTTTTCACACTGTGCCCATTAAGTATGTACTCACTTATAGAAGTTTTGCATGTTTTCTCCTTTAATTACCAACAGGAATCATCTGAAGTATTCAGTAGCGATCCTAGAGGGGGGCGGGCCCTGGTGCGTGACGCGCAGCCGGGCCCCGCCCCCTCCGTACGGCTGCATTTGGCCGCATTTTCAGCGGTGAATGGACTGCCGGGGGGCCCTAAGGAGTGCGGGCCCTGGCCCGCTTGCACCCCCTGCTCCCCCGGTAGTTCCGCCACTGGAAGTATTGCCTGCACAGTTTTTGCCTGAAAATGGAAATTGTGTTTTCCTGTAACACTAGTGTGTCATACAGACCAAAAGACAATAATCCCATATATTTTGCTGCCATCAGATTTACCTGAAAGAGCATCATCAGTTGGCGATCTTCTTGTGTGGTTTAAGCCTTAAAGCCTTTATTTATTGGTTCCACTTTAACTACAGTTGAAGTAAATATATTTTTTTAGGGAACTGGTGCATAACCTTTAGTAATATTTTACGGTTTCCCAATGTATTACAGTTCAAGCAAATATACTGTAACGCTAATTTGGTTACTGTCCCTTTAAATAATAGCTTCCTTGGCAATTCAGGGGCCCTGAGTCCCTTTTGCAAGTCGGAAAGTACTGGGAACTGGGAAATCACAGCGCAGTGCCTCCACCTAGGGAGCACTGAGGAACTTACCTCAGAGGAATCCCCTAGGAAATAATAAACAAACACACTTTGCAGATAACAATATTTAACTTTATATAAACTGTAAAGTAGTAACTAATACAAAAGTCACGCCTGTATGGGAATATAAAGGACACTACCTAAATCCCTATTAGGTTTTAACTATCTGTTCAAACACAGTTCGTATAGTATCACAGTCCCACTTGTCTGGAAGGGTTAAAAAGCACACAGTTCAAAATGCAATGTCCCTTTCCCCAGAGCTCTTATTCCCCCGGTAGCGCTACCTTTCCCAGAGTACCTTTTCCCTTGGAAAATAGCAGCTTCCCACGTAGCAGGCAAAATTACACAAGGCCTGTCTTCCTGTTAGGCTCAGTACTGTGGCAAATCCTCTCTTCAAGGGATTTACTCTCAGAGGCAGATCACACTGGAATCACAAGTAACTCTTCTCCAGAATCACTCTCACCAATGGCACTTTCCTCCTCTGAAGCTTTAGCAGCGTGGCAGGGTCAGACAGCCTCTTTCTGCACTCCTGCAGACCTCACAGATCCAGCAGCTCTTGCAGGACTTTTCTCCCTTTTGATCCTTTCTCCACAGCACGTGTTAGACTCATTTACACGGCCTACACACACAGATCCAGCAGGGCCTACACACACAGCTTCACAGTCTGGCACACCCTCTCCTCCCAGGATGCACTGCTGTCTCCAGCCAATCAGGTCGCTCTCCAGCCTGTTACTGGGCTGAATGATGTCACAGACAGAAAAGCAGGGGAAGGATTTCTCTTCTCCCCTACATTCTCCCCTTGGACAAATCGGCAACGTCCTCGCTTGCCGTATGCCCTGGCATGCCTGGACAGCAAAACAGTCAAAAATGTCTTTATCACTATTGTTACCTGGGACCCTAACATTGGCCTTACCTGGAGACCTGCGCTTACCCAGACCCAGTACTTTAGATCTATCGGGGGTATCAAAGGTTTCAGGGGCCACCTTCATGCCAATAGGGTTCTCCACAGTAGTCTTCTCTCGACTCAACACCCTATCCTCTTCAGGGGAGTCACTCTCACAGACAGAAGGCTCATAATAAGACTTCTGTATGGTGGAATTTTTGTAAGTCTTACAACTTCGGGCCTGATCACCCATCACCTGGCACTTGTAACATCTCCCATGGAATCTTCTACGCCTACGGCGTACTTTACACAGTGCAGATTGGGTTTCACCTTCATCAGGAACTGGGCAGTTTGACTGGATGTGGCCAAGCTTTCCACACCGGTAACACGTAGGAACTCTCTTAGTTTCAGCTGGGGGTTTGGCTCTCTCATACAATTGAGCTTTTAAGTCCTCCAACTCTTTTCGAAGTTTCTTGTTCTCTTCTGCCAGTTTTGCTTCAGCAGGGGATTTCTCTGTATGCCCTGCAGTGGAACTCCGTTTGACCCTCACATAGGCATCAGCCTCCTCTCGCCGAACCCTCTCCATCAGAGCAACATACCCAGGGGGTAGCTTATCCTGGTAGTGTGCTCTAATTGTCATGGCAACAGGGTCACTATTCAGGGTCCCTCTTTTCAATTGGCGAATTCTCATAAAATCCATTTCATCGTCTGTAATTGCACCGCGGCTCACTAGCAATCTCAGGCCTTGTTCTAGCCGCACAAGATAAGCAGACAAATCTTCCTTCTCTTTCTGGACGGTAGTGTGGAAGCGATAGAGCATCTCTGTAGCACTCTCTACAGGGCCAAACGTCACCTCCAGGACTTCAATCAGATCACCCGAAGTAGCATCGGGGTGACCAACCATATAGGACTTAACAACATCCACGGCAGGGCTGCGAAGACTCTCAAGGATCTTCCTTCTCATAGTAGTCTCGGGCCCAGTCCAATCTCTCACGGACACAACAGTGGAGTCTCTCCAACTCTCAAAGGACTCTTCACCTGAGGGTACAGGATTGGTACCTGAAAACACTTTAAGTCTCTTAAAATTACCATTCCAGGCTAGCTGTGTCAGTTGGTCAGTAAGTTGTCCCAACGCGCTCACAATCTCTGGGGTATCCAGCCGGCCACCAGAACTATGGCGACTCCCCTTGGAGACCACGCTCTCACAGGATGGACATCTCTTTATGTGACTCTTTTCAGCTGGCGAATCAAACAACGTCTTGTTCAGCTGCACACTCTCCGGTGCCTTCACTGCATACTGGGTAGTAAGGGCATCACCCTGGGAAGTTAACTCATCTGCGTCATCAGACATATCAGGCAGAACAATCTTCCAGGGCCCTTCACTTTCAGCATCAATATCAGGGGGAACACGGTCACGATCTATCTCTCTGGGGCTGTCTATAAGAACATTCAACAGGACCCTGGCAGAATCCCGCCGTGACGCAGCCACCCTTGGGCGGTAAAAAATCTGTTTCCCATCCAGAACTTGATAAATAAATTCTTCCTTCACTCTGGGCACCATGGGCCCAACAGCGGCAACCTTTCGGGGGTTAAGTCCCAATGCAGTACACCATTGGCGAACACTTTGTGGAGTTTCAAAGGCAGACATATTTTCATCAAACATCCCCAGCTTCCCAGTCGACATCTCAGCAGTGCCTCCAAAATGTAACGCTAATTTGGTTACTGTCCCTTTAAATAATAGCTTCCTTGGCAATTCAGGGGCCCTGAGTCCCTTTTGCAAGTCGAAAAGTACTGGGAACTGGGAAATCACAGCGCAGTGCCTCCACCTAGGGAGCACTGAGGAACTTACCTCAGAGGAATCCCCTAGGAAATAATAAACAAACACACTTTGCAGATAACAATATTTAACTTTATATAAACTGTAAAGTAGTAACTAATACAAAAGTCACGCCTGTATGGGAATATAAAGGACACTACCTAAATCCCTATTAGGTTTTAACTATCTGTTCAAACACAGTTCGTATAGTATCACAGTCCCACTTGTCTGGAAGGGTTAAAAAGCACACAGTTCAAAATGCAATGTCCCTTTCCCCAGAGCTCTTATTCCCCCGGTAGCGCTACCTTTCCCAGAGTACCTTTTCCCTTGGAAAATAGCAGCTTCCCACGTAGCAGGCAAAATTACACAAGGCCTGTCTTCCTGTTAGGCTCAGTACTGTGGCAAATCCTCTCTTCAAGGGATTTACTCTCAGAGGCAGATCACACTGGAATCACAAGTAACTCTTCTCCAGAATCACTCTCACCAATGGCACTTTCCTCCTCTGAAGCTTTAGCAGCGTGGCAGGGTCAGACAGCCTCTTTCTGCACTCCTGCAGACCTCACAGATCCAGCAGCTCTTGCAGGACTTTTCTCCCTTTTGATCCTTTCTCCACAGCACGTGTTAGACTCATTTACACGGCCTACACACACAGATCCAGCAGGGCCTACACACACAGCTTCACAGTCTGGCACACCCTCTCCTCCCAGGATGCACTGCTGTCTCCAGCCAATCAGGTCGCTCTCCAGCCTGTTACTGGGCTGAATGATGTCACAGACAGAAAAGCAGGGGAAGGATTTCTCTTCTCCCCTACAATACATTTTAGGGAACATGTATAAAATGTATCCAAATGTATGTACAAAATGCTTTTACAGATCATAGTCTTGAGAACAACCTTTTATACAAAGGAAGGATACACCATGTAAATGAGATGAGCTAGTGACTTCGGAATAGACATTACCACACATCTCTGCACAATAATAAGATTATAAGGCTTAGCTGACATGCTCCTTGCTGATAAGAAGGGATTGAAACCTCTGCAATACAGGAACAGAATAACATTTTATATTGTTAGCGTGCCCTTATTTTGAATTGCAAAACAAATATCCTGTTTACCTTTCGACATGTTAAAAGGGATGCAAACAAAGCAAGATCTATTTAATATCAAAACCAGTATGCACTTTCATGTGCAGTATATGTTTGTATATTCTGAATATATATATATGTGATACCTTCCCACAAACAAGGCAGGAAAAAGTATTGTATCTTAAAATACAAGGGAGGATACAATGAAACAGTTGCTGATTTACAGTTCATTAGTTTCCACTGTCAGTTTCTTTTTTTTTGTTTGTATTAGATCATATTGAGTGGGCTAACAGTAAATTAGTTCAGTATTTAGTCAGATAAAAATATGTCTGGCATACCTTCTAATTAGTAGATTTGGCTATTTCAGCCACAGTAATTAAAGATAAACAAAATCATGCATATATACATGCAATTTCCTAAACAAGCATATGCAGTAGAATGGGTCATAGGACATTATCAAATAAGTTTTATCAGATTTCTGCCCTGCTAGACCTACCCCAGTTTTACTGTTAATACTGGTACTATGAAGTAAAGCATCTTGAGGAAACAACAGCTCTACCACACAATAAAAAAACACAAACCCTCACAAAATGAGATTGAAGAATGCTGAAGTATGTTGGGCATAAAAAGCATCTGTTCTTGCTCACAATAAAATGTCCAGCTGCCTCTTCATGCAGCATCAGCACAAGCACTGTTTGTAATAAGCTTCAAGAACTGGATTTCTATGGGCAAGCAACTGCACACAAGCCTAAGATCACCATGCGCAATGCCAAGCAGCAGAATTGGAATGTTTGATAATTCCTATATTGGAATGTTTTCTGTAAAATGGCATAATCCTTGTCTTGGGCTTCTTTCCATTGTTTTGGGAAGGCCCCTTAATTTCTAATTAGGGAGATCTTGACCACACATTAATATTCTACAGAATATTTAAATTTTGTGGATACAGTTTTGGGTGGGCCCCTTTCTGTTTTGAAATTATAATGCCCCTATGCACAAAGCATAAAGAAATAAGTCTGAGTCTGGTGTGGAAGAACTGCCCTTCAAAATCCCATGAAATACCTTTGGGATAAATTGGAAAACCAAGTGTGAGCCAGAACCACTGCAACCCTAATACTGTGGGAGCAAATCCAATGTTCATCAAGCACATGTTGCGTGTAGTGGTTTGTGTGTCCACATACTTTTGGTCATGTTGTGGATAACATCAAATGGGTAATTTATTTGTAAATGAAAACAGACTACTATGTCATACTTTCACTTATTGACCTGTATTTATTCAAATTAGTAATATAAGTTGAAGCAAGCATTTTACCTGGGTTTTCCAGACTAAGGAGCAGATTTTAGAGATGCACTGAATCCAGGATTCGGTTTGGTATAAGACCGGAATTTGGCCTTTTTCAGCAGGATTCCACGTGCCTGGATTCCACGTTTCTCACATAAACAAGGAATGAAAAATGTTTTAACTACAACTCCTTTCCGACCATAATTGACATATGCAAATTAGGCTTCAGATTTGGTTATTCACTATTTACAAAGGATTCTAGTAAAAAAAAAGATTTACAGATCATTTTCCCAATTACTACCAATCTGTATTAACCCGGAAAATAACTTCTACCAAGACTTGCATTTTGTTATGCTGTTGTTTAGTGCTGCCCTCAAATTCTATCGCCCATATAAAAAAACCTCAATTATTCAGGTGAGCTGGCACATATAAGGAAAAAAAACTATCCTGTGAGTAGGAATTATCATTTTAATTTTCAGAAATATTCCTCTTAACTGTGTTACAATGGTGCATTATACCATGACATAAAACTTTCACCAGGAGTTTTCATGTATGGTTAACCAATAACTTTTAAAATAGAAATTAAATATCTGTTTAAACTAGGGATGCACCAAATCCAGGATTCGGTTCGGGATTCACCCAGGATTCGGACTATCTCAGCAGGATTCGGCCGAACCGAGTCAAAATCCTATCCTATGTAAATTAGGTGTGGAAAGGAAAATCATGTGACTTTTTTCCACTTTTTCCTTTCCCATCTCTAATTTGCATATGAAAATTAGGATTCAGATTTGGTTTGGTATTCGGCCAAATATTCCAAGAAGGATTCGGGGATTCCGCCGAATCCCAAATAGTGGATTCGATACATCCCTAGTTTAAAGGAGAAGGAAAGCGCCAAGACGGTTTATTGCCAATAGATTAGCCACAAAAGTGCAAGCTAGAATGCTATATTTATTCTGCAGAATGCTTTACTATACCTGAGTAAACAGATCTAAACACTGTCTCTGTTTGTTTAGGATAGAAGCAGCCATATAAGCTTGGTGTGACATCACTTCCTGCCTGAGTCTCTCCCTGCTCACTTACAGCTCTGAGCTCAGATTACAGCAGGGAGGGGAAGAGGGAGAGAAGCAAACTGAGCATGCTCAAGCCCTGCCCTGAAAGTTTATGCTGAAAACAGGAAGTCTGATACAGGAGCCCATAAGTACACAATAGAAGGAAAAAAATGTTGTGTTTCTTTTGACAGAGGACTCAGAGCAGCATTACTTTGAGGGTTTACTGGTGTCTTTATATAGACCTTTCTGATAAAGCTTACTTAGTTTTAGCCTTTCCTTCTCCTTTAAACCACAACTCTTTTATTTAGGTTTGCTGTTTGTAGTATTGTGCTCCAATTTCAGTTGGAGGTTGAGTACCAATAATGTAACACATTATTGTCACAATCCTAATTTGCTTTCATTATATTTCCTGATCATACCTGACCCCGTACTCTTCCTACCAACGATTTCTGTTCATTGGATCCTATACCAGGTAGATCCAAGAGAAGTTGCTTTGTTTTGCACATCTTTAAAGATATTTCTGAATGCAAAATAAGAGATTTATTTACCATCAACCCAATGTCCAAAAAACATGAATATTTGATACAATTTTCCATAGAATACTTTTTTATGAAATAATAAAACTAGCATAAATTAATGTTATTTGCTCTACTTTTCATCATATAGTGGGTTTAGATGAAAATTTCCATACAACCTGTTATCAAAATGTCCTTTGTTATCAAAAGGATAAAATTAGAGTGGTATAGTGGGTTTTAACCACACTGGAACCTCTAGGAGCCTCATTGTCGATACCCTAAATCCAGAACCAATGTTAAGCACCCTGTTCTCGGCTCTTGCTTCCGCCTTTAACAGCCGCCTTTCACCTCGGGAGAAGCCCTCGGCTAATCGGATGCCACCAGGTCTTATAAGAGAGTTGCCAATCAAAGGGTTCTGGACGAGCAAAGGGGCACGACGGTAAAGCAAAGTCTTTGGGCAGAAGGTCGCAGTACAAGGCGTAGACAAAAGGCATAGTCAATCAGGCTGGGTCAAGGCAGGCAGAGTCCAAGAGGAGTCAGACAGGCAAGGATCAAGCCAGGAGATCAATCAGAAGGGATACGGATACAGAAGAATCGGTTACCAGGCAGGTCAGGATTCCAGAAGTCAGGATAGTCTCATAAAAGGCAGGGGTCACAACAGGTAATCACATATCAGGAAACAGAAGCTAAATAGCACAGAAGCACCAGGAACTCACTAGGAGAAAATCTATAACAGCCACTTTTATCGTGTTTGAGTTTCGCACCATTGCCCGCTGGTGTCATCACGCCAGCCGCCACTGTGCCTTTAAATCTAGCAGAGGTGCTGCGCGCATACTAGGAAACCGGCGTTTGAGAAGAGGAAGACCGGCGTGGGGGCGTCCCCGCCAAGAGCGCTGCGGTGTGTCCCCGCCGGCCCACTAGACCACCAGGGTGAGTAGCCCTCACACTCATGTGCAGATAGAAGTTGCTTTGTAGAACAACATTTGAAAATCAATCCCTTACCACCAATTTCCACTTTCTGGTAAGTTCCACCTTTTGGGAGGCAGGGTTTGAGACTGTGATACCCTCAGTTGGGAGCATTGGAGGGTATGCACCAGGGATCAAAACTTCTAGTTTTGCTATGGTTTATCAGTAGTAAATTAAACCGTTTATCTATTGTTTTATAATGACAATTTGGAGGTTAAATGAATGGTGTGATTGAGCACAAAATGCACTGTCAGGACTTTCTTCACTGGAGTTCAGTGTAGGAGAATTGCATCTCCTGCATCTCCTGCATCAGCCACTTGAATTGGTACAGAGCTGAGTCTTGTGGGAGAAAAGCAGGAGGCTAAGTAATCCAAAAAACAGGCTGAAGTTAGGGCAGGCAGGGTTGGGCAGGCAGGGTTCAAGCGGGACAAAAATAGACAGGGGTCAAGACAGATGACAAGAATACAATACAGAAGATGGGTAAGTAAACCGAAGGTCGGGTCAGAACATCAAAAACATCAGACAAAGTAACTACACCATTAACCAGACACAGAAATATACTGTATGCAAATGATGCCAATGCAGTGTCGCTTGAGTAAAGATGCAAGTAATGCATGGCAACAAGGACACGCATGTCAATGAGTGTTTTGATGCATGCGTTGAGACAAAGTCCAAACGGGCCTTATAATGACATAGTTTTATTTTACATAGTACACATAGTTTACACACACACACACACACACACTGTTTTTAACCCATACTATTTAAAAAGTTTACTCAAAAACCCCTTCATTTTTACAAGCATGGCCTACAGGGTATTAGAGGGAATGCTAATGACAAGGGGCAGTAAACAGAATGTATTCATGAAACCTATATATGCCCCCAGTGTTGGTGACTATACCCCATAATATGTATTTTTAATTAGTTTATATAATGTTGCTTAATCCATATTTGTACAAAATGTTTCCATTTTTCTTTTTAATAGTGGACATGAAAAATTCTCCATCATTTGTCATCCATCATCTTATAATAGTATTTGATTTCTCAGTCTGGAAGGTGACTTACTCAGTGTATTTTAGTTTGTACAAGATAAGGCAGAGTAAATCTATCATTTCCTGACTCTGGGCTAATTTAATCGAATTGCTTTTCATTGTGTACTTTCCTTGTGTGCTCTGTTTGCAATATAGCATCTTCAAGCAGCAATAAAAGGGATCATCATAGATAAATCTACTGTGTACACAAACCAGTACCAGATATACTGTACATAATGAGATTTGTGAGTTCTAGAATGATCTTTACTTACTAATAAAAGTAAGCATTATCTTGGTTATCTGTATTCAGTGGGCAGACAATTTATTATTATGTAATTTGCAGTCTCATAATCCAAAATAAGGACATTACCATGGGCCCCTATAATTCATCTGTTTTTTCTAAGAGATGAATGTATACAAATAGTTCTATAGTATTGTTTAAAAATCTGATCTGATTCAGCTTGCAGTTTCAGCCTCACATATCCCTTTTATTGGTTGGCTTACATTGCCCTGGTTGGTGGCAAACAATGTGGTACACAAATACAGCTAACCCTGAGTTATATACATGTTACCAGTTTATAATTGTATGTATGTCTGTAAATTAAGGCATATTAACAGAAAATGTTTTTCAGGTCAAATTCGGGGTCAAGAAAGAAGCGAAGGCACAGGTGAGTATTGTACTATTTGAACAAAATGATGTGTATGGACTATGGCACATGAGGCATTTCAATAACCTGGTGACCACCACAAATCACTTATCTTTAAGATGCATTCTTATGTGTTCTTTTGTGTCTCTTAAATGGGATGTGCACCATAAATTAAAAAAAAGTGTTTCTTTTTTTGCATAATGAGAAAAAATGTCATTCTAAGCAAAATTATATTGAAAAATTTTCAATGACTGTAAAGTTATTTATATATGTAATTTCTATTAAAATCAGTATGCATCGACCATTTGCTATCCCCTTCACTGATTGCCATAGGCCACACTGGTTCAGAAAAGGTTTAGAAAGTTTGTGCATTTTTTTCTTTTGTGGCTTACAGCTTGTCTATGCCTCTGTTTGGATTTCATATATTTTCACTTCTCTCTATCCTTCTTCTTCCTTCCCTGGGTCAAATCATTTATTATTGCTCTCTATTAGGGATTGAATCTGTACTAATCTCACCATCCAAAAGTGCATCCTGCCTACACTTACTTAATGATTCGTGTTGGCCATCAACACAGCTTCATACAGCACGGTCTTATTTGCAACCTATCTAATAGACTAAAAGAGATAGTGTCCGGATTCTGCTCAAAGTCAGCTGTTGTAAAACAACACTGTTTGTGGCAGTACCACTGAGATACTTGGTAATGGTGGGGGGGGGGGGTCAGGTTGGCGAAGCATGTCATTAATGCTTTTTAAAGGGAAAGTAATATATTTATATATCTGGAACATGCCACTGACCCTTTCTGGCACCATGTTTTCTCTTCTTGCAGTTTGCCATTTAAATTTCTCTTTTCTCTAGTGGACAAAATATAATCTGTGCACATCTGCAATGTGATACCATTGGGAATCTACCAATCTGATTTTTTTAGTAAAGGGGAAGGGGCTTAAACTATTCATGTGCGGTTCAGAAAAAAATTGGACCCGTACCCAACCCTAACCAGAACTTTACCTGCCGGAGTGTTGCCACTCTATTTATAGACCTGCCCATCTCTGACAGGACAGGTCTATAAATATAGGCTGTCAGAGGCAAAAGACGGCAATCTGGTGCTAAAGTTGTCCTGGATCCTCCCAATCAACGGGTTTCGGGCTGGTCCGCACATCTGAATCTGAAACGTTAATCCAAACAAAGCGTCCTGTATACCTCTGTCAATTCTACTGTCTTCCCAATCTTCTTTCTATTTTTTTCCCTTATTGTTTCCCCATCATACCTTTCCTTTCAACATATTTCACATTCTTTTATTTCTCTCTTTTTCCTTTTTAATCTATGATTGGCCTTTAAGGCATTTACATTTTTTTAAAGGTGTAAAAAAACAATTATAACTTGCCCTGTTAAAGTCTGATGACTGAATTTTAAAGTCAGTGAGGAGCAGGCTTTAATTTATGGCATGTGAAAGTGTCAACATAAATTCCCCAAAGGGACTGAAGCATAATTTATGCATCTGCACTGCCATCAGTATTCATGTTATGTAACATATGTTACATTAATGAGATTCCAAGACATACTTTGACTTTAGCAATAAATCCCTATAGAACAGAACGTGCGTTTAAATTTAGAATAGGAAGTGAATCTATCACTTGCTTTTATGTCACCTGCCAACATACAAAATGGACCTGTCTCCTGTCTCCTGTCTTTGTCACTTCCGTACAGTTAAACATGTAGCAGATGGATGGGTTTAGACAAAACACAGGTTTATTCTGCACTGCAACCAACGTAACTTATTTTTATTTTACAGCTAATTATAGCAATAACATGCTATGGTTTGCTGCTGGGGTAACTGCAACCACAGGACTGAGAAGCCAATACTGCAGGGGTCCGGCAACAAAATGATTGGTTCTTCATGCAGTCTAGGCAACTCCTTATGTTACACAAAATCATCAGTGCCCTTATAATCATATTTACAGGGTTACACAGTAAGGACTACCTGACCAGGAGGTAGATAGGGTGTCATTTAGGTCTTCTGTAGCTGTGTTATCATAAACATGGCACTAATGTTCATTATTGTGTGGTCAGAGTACTTGCGAACATGTTTGAATTTATACTTACTGTATTGCAGTTCCCTGCAATGTTAATGTTTTCATGACTCCTGAGTTTTCCCCAATCATGAGGGAAAATGTATGCAGTGTAAATGGAGCATCTGGGATCAAGAATTACTAAGGGAAGTCATGAATAGATTAAAAGGCCTTTGCTTATCACATTTCTCGCTCTTGAAATAAGTGAGAAATTAGGTATGCAACTGAATTTCTTTAATTAAAAAGGTGATCTGTTTTTTGGGCTCTTTTTAATTGTGTTTAATGCTGTATCTTTGTCATGTAAAAATCATTACAAGGCAGGTTACTTGTTATAAGCAATATTAGTATTTGTCTGGTGAATTATACAGTAATCCGTTCCATGAATTGTATGTACATTGGGAAAAATAGCTTGATTTTTAATACACTGTATTGTATAAGGACTATAAATTACGTTTACAACAGACTTAGCCCTAAATGATAATATTTATAAATTTGTATCATACATATCTATTTCTTTTGTAGATCAAGGAGCCCTAGAAACAAAAAGAAAGATAAAATCAAAGACAGAAAGAGGTATTAATGATTTATTACCTTACATCAGATTTTATAGGTAAATGCCTTACCCGTAGATGTAAAATGATTTCAGACACCAGCATTTATTTATTTTTTTCTTAGTGAGATGAAAAGAGCCGTTTTCTAGTTTGCATTCGCATTGCTAAAGAACTCTTTCCTACCTCTACCTCTAAATCTTATAATTCTTCATTACTTGAGTGGATTTGAGATCACATATTTAGGTTTTAGGTTTTAATTCCCCTTTGTTGTTCCTGAAACATGTTGTTACTATTGGTCACTATTAATGACAATGGGTGGACATTTGTTGTAGTTGGTGCAACACTTACATTTCCATAAATGGTGCAAAATTGTTGTAAATGGTGCAAGAGACACTGAAGGGGAGTTACATACCATCCAGCCCTCGTTATGCTCATGGCTGTGTTGCCACGGATATGAAAGTGCACAAGCCAGATAATATATCCTTTTGGATCGCAACTTTTATATTACCTTCATTACACCCCCCGTGACTGAGCTGTGTGCAGAGGAGATGCAGTCATGGTGAAAATTAGTGTCAGTATAGCAGGGGATCTTAATCAGTAAGTAAAAAAGTTTGATGCCCTATCTATATACTATCATTCAGTGGGTCATTATTCCCATGGCTTTTAGTTGAAAGAGAAATGTTTAGGAATAAGTGACTGTCTCTCTGCCTCAGTGGGTGTGTGGAACGTTTTCCAGAGCTTGATGAAAATGACTCATATACCAAACTATAATACATTAATGGGATTTGGCATGCATTTCCAGTGAAAAAAAATATATCTTTTGGTGAATTTAAAAATGTCTAAAGAGAAGCTTAAAAGGTAGCAGTTTCAGAATATACAGCCTTTCTTTACACAGGAGTTGTCTAATTTAGTGACTTATTGTTATTTATATTCTGTGTGTTATTAGCTATCCATAATATAATATATTTGCATCACATTGCTAAAACCTGCTAAATCTGGAATTATTAAGCGATGTATCAAACAAATGCTGAAGTATGATACAGTTGGCTGTCTATGCAAACCACCAGTTCTAGGTAATTTCAGTAACGATTTTATCTTTCTCTGCTGATTAAATATGATTTGGCAGATCTCACAGTGGGTCAACAACACGCAGAACCCACAGACACAGCAGTTGCAGTTCCCATAGTGGATCCCCTTCGTCTGACTACAGCACCTCCAAGTCACCAACCAGGTAGGCCAGAACAAGTCATTGGTATGTCTGCTGTTTGATTTTATGTTACATAGCAAGTTGAGGTGAATAAGATAAACCTTCATCACGTTTAACCATTTGCTGAAATAATGTCTTACTAGCTTCTAACAGATCTAGAGTTCCTTACTGACCAAGAAATAGCAACTGGCTAAATTCCTGGCTTAATATTGTACAATGAGTAGCAATACCAGATGTTTTTATTTTAGTGAGGCCATTTTGAACATTAATGAGTGGAGGGTTAAAGCTGAGAAGGAATAGGACTCAGATGAAGCACGTGGTACTAGGATGGAGTTGACAAAGTACAGGACTGATAAGGACAGGATGGAGTTAATAATGTTTGGAATGAGAGAGTGAAGGTCTGACAGGGACAGGACAGAGCAGCTAAAGTAAAGAACTGATAAGCTAAAGTAAAGGAATGACAGGGACAGGGAGGTAAATGAAGTCCAGCCCTAAAGCAAGGACAAACCAAGACCTTTGCAGGCAGGTCCAGGCCAACACATAGGGGCTAGAAGCCCACAGTGCTCAGACACACAGTCTAGAAAAAGGTGAGAGGAAGAGAAATGGTTTGTAAGATTGGTCATTTATAGTTTAGTATTCTTTGGAAATCTAATTCCATTCATGTTTTTAATTGCATTCCTGCATTTGTATACATTAGGAGACAAGTATAACACAGGAAAGGTGTTTTATTTTTACTGTGGTAACAGTGAGAGACGTCCATTTACAGTCATCTTTTTTTTCCTTTCGTTTTGGAGTGTTTTGGGCAATTTTCTCATATCCTGCATCTTGTGTGATAATTGGATTATTGTGTGCCTGTCTTTCAACTGAATTTAATATAGGCCATCTACGGGCCTACAGCTTCACAGAACAGTTGCATTGTTGATCTTCTAATATGTTGTAATGGGTATAAATTACCTTTAATCCATTGTATAGACAAAATATGCAGCAATAAGACTTTAAAAGACACGTTTCAGTGTACCTGACAAGATGAATACCTTTCCTCCTCATAAAAATGCTGTTCCTGTTTCTTCTGATAGGCAAAGCCCCAAGCATAGGCAAGATGACCGCAAGCCTTCTAGCCAAAGATCCAGCCGTAGCCTGTCCTCCTCATGCACTGGCCACAGTCGATCTGCTACACCCCACCAGAATGGACATAAGAGTGGCAATAACAATGGTCACCACAGTGAAGGAAATCTTCTAGAGAAGCATTTGGATGTATGTAAACTTTTATGGCTTTTTTTAATTTAATAAATGTCCCAATGCCTTTGGTTCTTATTATAGGCTTCCTATCACCTCTTACTTACATACACATGGTGTCTATAAATTGTTTACTTGTTATATCATATAACACTTGATTGGGTCTGTCTTGATAGAAAGCGTGAGATACTGCAGAGGCAGGGTCCATGGGCATAAAACGCTTTCTTTTCACTATATTTTAGAAGCACAATTGTTTAAAGGTATCTGGTTTAAATCAATAAATTCTTTCCCACCTAACAAGAACATTTTAACCAGTGTATGAGAATAAACATTTGGCCTGTTTTTACAAGGCTGATATTACCGACATACTGAAAGATGCAAACTAGCAATATATGAGTCTGTACATTCCTTTCCACAACTGACGTATAAGCTCTAGAATTTTGCTTACCTAAAAGTTTATGCAGTAAAGAAGCACTCTGTCCATAGCATCTAGTTCACATAACTTTGGGCGCAACTTGACAATGTCGCAGAATGGAGATTTTAGTTTATAATATGACTGGCGTGCTATGATCCCTTTTAATTTAGTTTTTCTTTCTGTTATATAGGCAAATGGATAGAATGAGGGCATTCATTAATATGTGCACAGAACAATGATTCTTTACCTACTTGTTTTAATAACTAGGTCTAGAAGCTTCCATTTTGCTTTCCTTCACAATGATAAACCTGATTATTCGGCCTAAGCAGCCATTGCAACAGTTTATGGTCATAATAATATGCTATGACATCCTGCATAATTTGTATAACATATAATTATAGGTGATATGTTATATCCTCCTATACACTTTGTTCTCTGCTAAAAGTTAGATGTTCTTCTATGGCCTTCTCCTCACAAAGTCCAGTACATAAAATGAAAGCCACATCATTATACAAACAGCTTTTTTATTACCTATTTACCAGAGCTACAGTAGCTTCATTCCTATTTTTCTGCTTACCTGTTCCAGAATATAATGGTGCAGGTGTGCTACTGTAACTGGTCTCAGCCTGAAAATACTGTAAATCTGGTGAGGTCCCCTGGCATTGGATGTGTCTTACAAAATAGCAGTGTTTGGTCCTGAATGTTTTGTTTTACTTTACAACTTTCACCATTAAATGTTCCTTTGCCATATACAGTATATTTTTTCTGTCTTGACATCTTGTGCTAGCTGACTTTGAACCAAGCAGAAAAAGATATTTAAAACCTCTTACAAGCATCCCATAAAACCAAGTCCTTTTATGGTGACCAAGATAATTTAAATGATTTCAATAGCCCTTTTTGGAGACAGTGAGCAGATGCAACAGTAAATTTGATTTGTATTTTTAACTAGGCAATAACCTCCTAATAATCATTATGCGTACATTATATTGAAAGAATTACCAAACCTAATAGGTTTTTTTACAACACTTACTGAAAATATTTAAATTCAAGAAGATATTTAAGGTAATATTGCTCTCTGTATCTTCACTATTTCAGCAGGAAATCATATTTGGATCAATACGTGGTTCATTTGCGTTCTATGTAACCACCAATTACTTATCCACTAACATCAGGGCTTCCCAACTCTAATCATTATCAAGGCAGATATTACATGTACCATCATTCTTATTATTGAACTGCAATTGAAAATGCATATTGTAAAGGTTAATTGTAAACTTCTACTTCCTAATTCATGATTACCATAAGAAACCCATTGTTCCATTTCCTTTACTGCTCAAAATTGCACTGAATGTTCTGCCGGGCATTCTTATTTTAACAGTGTGTGGTTCACAATCATAATGATTTAACAGATAATCTGCTCTCTGCAAGGATCATGCATAAATAGGACAAACCATCTAGGGGACTCTTTTTGCATAAAATAGAATGGCGTGACTGAAGAAAAGATATTTATATTAGTTTATTAGTTTTCTTGCCCTGTAACCAAACAAAGATTTGTAAGAGATATCGTAATTAATTAACCGTTACAGTAAACCAATTTGCAAGTAGTTTTAATTTAGAATCTGCATCACATTCACCTGAATCTAACACTTAGAATTTAATACTCAAATTGCAGCTTATTCTTCCACCTCAAGCTATAACTCCTTGAAACTCTTTGTTATCTAATTGAAAATATTTTTCTTATAGACCAGTACCAGCAAAATATGAAAACAATATATAACCAATATAAAATTATACTCATATTATTATTATATTGTGTTGATTTTATTTATTGCCTCCCTGAAGAATGTTTGTTCTTTTGTAAAGACCTACACCCTCCCTATGAGTCTCTTTGCCATCACTTTCAGTAGCACAATATACATATACAATACAATATTAATGAGCTGATGATAAAATCACTACAAAGCTTAAATGCACATACCATGCTTTAAGAGTAAAGGTAAAACTTTTAGAAATACAGACTTAGTGAAACATTTATAAAAAGGTGAAGAGAAATAGTCTAAACATAATTATCTATAATTATTAAAAAAAGGGAAGATAAATCTGCACCAGAAATACACAGCTATTTAGAAATATTTAATTTAAAAAAAAAAAACATGGCAAATATATAAGGATATATTTAATTGGAGAAAATCATTCATCTTCAGCCCATGACCAGATTCAGGTATTGAATATTTGATTTAACGGTTTGGCATTCCCATGTGAGTTTTGAAAATGTACTCTAAATTTCCTGAGCCAAAAATTAAGAAAAAGCAAAAGCGAAAACAAAAATATAAACAATCCCTAAATGCCAAGTCTGTACCCTGATTTGTACCATTGAAATTCCTAGAGAATATACTGTACTTCAGGCTACTTGATGCAAATCCAATGAAAGTGATTTAAATGTACCTGAGATAAATAAATCTTAATATATTCATTATTTATAAAGGCATATAGAACATTTATATTTTTTTATATTACTGGTTCTTTAAGCTTTCATCAAAAAAGTGCCAGAAGGGCTTTAGTAAGGGCACTGCAAATTAAGAAATTGTGGCAGTTGCAATGTTAAGGGTCTGGCCACACGGGCTGATTCGGGGAGATTAGTAGCCAGACGACAAATCTTCTCTTCTTTGCGGCGACTAATGTCTCCCCGATCTGCCTTCCGCCTGCTAAAATGTAAATTGCCTGGGGGCAGGCACACGGAGCACTTTGTTTTCCGAAAGTCGCCCGTAATTGCCTCACAAGGAAACTTCGGCGACTTTGGAAAACAAATCGCTCCATGTGCCTGCCCCCAGGCAATTTACATTTTAGCTATCGGAAGGCAGATCGGGGACATTAGTCACCGCGAAGAAGAGGAGATTTGCTGCCTGGCGACTAATCTCCCCGAATATGCCCGTGTGGCCAGACCCTTAACATTGCAACTGCCACAATTTCTTGCCAGTTTGTGTACCCCCTCCCTCCAACTGCTCAAACTTTCATATTAAAAATATGTAATTATAAATGAATGAACAACATTTCTAATTCTTCCTTCAAATAACATATGAACATATTTCTATAGCTGTAGATGTGTATTTTCATTAATCTCCTCCTGCCTCATACAAGGAACTTGTCAAGCACATATTTTATTTATCATTATATATGCAGTATTTGAACATATCCTTCAGGCCACTGAATACTATAATCTAATCACAAATAGGCGATATTTGTTTATGAAACACCATCTATAAATCAAAATAAATGTATTAATTGCCCATACTGTAATGCTGCCCATCCCTGATTATAACTCACATATATATTAGTATTATGGTAATTTTGCATACCTCCCTCTTTAGGAGAGGTGAGGCTCCTGGACCCCAACAATCTCAAGACTTGCTGGAAAGTGGGCAGAGATTGTGTCCCCATTTTTATGTTATACCTTTGAGAAGTAACACCTAAAGTTATAATACCATGAAAATAGCAAGTGTATGTTTTTGCCTGAAAATAATGTGCATGGTTTAGCAAAAAAAGAGTTGCATTTAAAATATATATATATTTTCTTTACTTTTTTAAATATTATAGCCACTTACCTAGCTGCAAATTTTCTTGTACATACTCCTCTGTACAAACCATGAGCTGCTATCCCTTTTCTGAATAAAGTGCAAATTACTGGGCAAACCTGGAACTGGCACCTGCCTTTAGTAGAATCCTCTTTGCATATTACATCCTTTGCATGTGTTGGTGCAACCAGTTGCTTAGATTGAATTTTTTGCTAATGATGCATCTAGTTTTACAAACATCAATGCACCTGACATAAAGCATTTCACATTCCTATTGTTGTCAATCAATTGCACTTAAGTTGCAGCACATGCTTCTTATTGGACCCACACTTTTATGAAATACTGGGGAAAATTCTTCATTGTCGAAAATTAGTTTTCTGTGCTTTTCTCATTGCACTTATTTTTAATGATTCTTATCGTCCCAACTACTGTATCTCACTCATGGTTTCAGTTCAGTGTCACTCACAAAAGACTCCAAGAGTTCTTTGTTCTCTTATATTACAGAACTGAGATTTTTATTACACAAGAAAGTGGAAGCAATAATAAAATAAAGAAATGTATAACCTAATTTTCTGCTATGCTGTCAAGTTGAACACGTTTACTGGAATAATGGATATTCTTGATGCACCTAGAAAAAGTGGCTAGATCTATTACAGGTATGGGACCTGTTATCCAGAATTGATCTTTCCATAATTACTTTCCAAATACTAGAAAATCATGTAAACATTAAATAAACCCAATAGGTTGGGTTTGCTTCCAATAAGGATTCATTATTTCTTAGTTTGGATCAAGTACAAGGTACTGTTTTATTATTACAGAGAAAAAGGAAATGATTTTTAAAAATTTGGATTATTTGGATAAAATGGAGTCTATGGGAGATGGCCTTTCTGTAATTTGGAGCTTTCTGCATAACAGGTTTCTGGATAACAGATTCAAACCAGTACTTTATTTCTTTCAACATCAGTCTACGTGACCAAATATTACACATCATTTTCAGGCTTAAATATTTTTTTAAATATAGTATCACTTCAGTGTAGATCATGGATACTGAGGTCCTGTATATGGACCCATCATGGTCTGCTCAACTCTTACCCTCCCATTTCACTACATATAATGATATTTTAAAATACTAAGAGATTTTAAAGGTACAATATAAGATTGGGAAACACAAGTAAAAACCATAATATATACCTAACTTTTCAGTTTACAGTTTAACTCTTCTCTGACATATTTAATATTTTGATTTCTTATATCTACCATCCTCCTCGAATGATCTTTTTGTACGTGTAAATGTTTGTGAACACATTCCCATATTCACAAGTGCTGTACAATAAAACATAAGCAGAAGGTGGATGCAAAACAAGATGCATAACTAAGGATAGTAGGAAGATGAAAAGGGACATCTGGGGTTTGCATTTTGATCCGTAGCGCTTTAACTGTAATATGCGCAGTGAAAAAAATGGCATTGAATATATACATAGACAAATAGTGACTAAAGCTGGCTATACACACACATAATATATGATCTTTTCTTTAACCACTCACATCAAGTCCCAGGGAAATTGGATGATACATATTGAAATAGCTTGCGTTAATTGTAATGGATTTAAATGTGTATAGCTAATTTTACTCACGTCCATAAATTCTGGCCAGTTGCTGCTCTTTACCTTTAGAGGTCCCAATCCAAAACTTACTCGTAGGAATATTTTATCAAATATTTACGAATTTTTTCGCATCATGATTTAAGTGGCATAGTGTATTCCCTCTTCATTAAAGTCTTGATGTCTGAACAGTATGATAAAGTGCATGTTTAGTATATTTTAGACTAACCTAGAATAATTTATTTCGATTTTTTTAATCCCATCTGTGTTTTCCTTTAGCCTGTCATTTGAAAAGCGGTAATTCTTTGACTTATTATAGGGAGAAATGGTCTCTTTAGTGTCCTTTTCGCTCATTTCTTCATTTTCTTTTCATAAACAGAAATGCAAGTTATTAATTTTTTTATCTGTGATGTTCTAGATTTTTTTTTCTTAATGTGTGTTTGTCATTGTGGGCTTTTTATTTTTAGTAGTAAACCAGAAATCTGTATTTTTTTTTCTTTCTCTTACAAAACTATATTTTTGTAGATAATTTAAAAGGGAAGATAACTGATGAGTGGTGTAGCAATTTTATAAGTAAACACACTTTAGTTAGAAAGCAGAAGTTCTTGTTAATGACACGGGCAATGTATATGAGCAGTAATTGGTGTGGGTGTATAGTTTCTGTTTAAATGGGGGAAAATGATTCATCAGAGCTGCTTTAGACATATGCTATTTGTTTTCTAAGACACAGATGGAAATTATAATATACTTTACATCATTCATTCATTAAGCAGTTACTTCTACCTATTTTTTAGGACTAAACTATGGCCTGCTTTTAAGCATAGTGTATTGTTACCTCCATTCATTTTTCATTAATTTTTGTAGACCAGACAGTATAGTTTGTCCTTGTAGGCAGTATTATTGCATTTTAGGGTCACAAACACATAAATATACATATATATTGGATTCCTTAACTGGGATAGATGCCATAAACCACAGAAAAATAATTGATTTAAATATAGATGATTCTGGTGGCTCATATATCCAAATATGAAAGTACAGCATGTTCTGTACCCTCATATTTTAGTTTATAATGGAAAGAGTATGAGAGAGAACTTTTTATAAATAGGCCTTTAAAATGAAGGTGGTGCATTAGACAGTTAGGGGGTTAGCTCTACCTGTGTAATTAAGTAAGGAGTACAAATTTCTGTCTAAAATATTATTTTAGGGGGTTATTTACTAAACTCCAGATGCTAAAATACCGAAAAAATTCGTCAGAATTTATTAAACCTCAAGGATGGAAAAGTCCGAATTAGAAAATCCGGCAACTCAGACCTGTCGAGGTTGCATATAAGAAAATGGGAGAAGTCCCAATGTTTTTTTTTGATGTGTGCTGAGTTTCGTAAAATACCCCAAAGTTTTCATAAAAAAAAAAGCATAAGAAACCTGAGTTTTCAGGTGAAATATCAGAAAAAATCGTGAAAATCTGATTTTTTTTTTCCCGCAAAACAAATTTTTGGGAAAATGTAATAATAAATAAGCGTAAAAAATACAAGTGGATTTGAACGAATTTGATTGGAGTTTGTAGCAGAAAATCTTGAGATAAAATCGGACTTTGATAAATAACCCCCTACAGATCATTATTGCTGTGCTTTTTGCACCTTCTGTTTTAGAACTGAACTGAAGAGCAACATCCTCTTAGGAACAAGGCTCCTGCTTCCTATATCTACAAGTAACTAATAACAGCAGGGAATCATTGAGCACAGTAAAGCTGTACACCTCCACAAAAATATCTGAGGGTCTGGTTGACTTCCCTTTTAAATAGCGATTCCAATTTGTCATTTCATTCTGTTTGGCTTTCACTTCTGCTCCTTTTACATTTCACTCTCTCTACTCTCTTTCTGCTGGCCTTCAGCTATCTTTAGTAAAAAGGCCTTCAAATGGTTTACATATGTGTTTGCTGGTGACAGTGCATGATCTTTACCGTTTAAAAATGACACCCAGAAAGCTTCATACCTGCTCATCTTAACCTTTACCCTTGTTCTTCATTAAATGGCAAGTAATAAAAAGGGCATTCAAATGGTACAGTGCATTGGCTGAGTGTAAGCAAGACACATTATAGTGAAGGAATATGAAAGTCATTACTAAAAGCGTCATTGTCTTTTTTCCCCATTCTGCGCTCCAAATGTGGAGATTGTTGTTTTCTTTTTATTATTGCATTCCTATATCTGACATTAAAAGAAGGTAGGTATGTGTCTGCCTCTGCACGTTCACATCTGCAGATGAGCCTGTTGAAACACAGTAGCTTATTTTAAATGTTCATTTTCTCTTTCTCTCTTATTTTTCATTATTTTACATTATTGCTATTTCTTCCTTTGAGTTACTTAAATAAAATCATTACTTACAAAGGGGCCCACCAAGCATTGTACTCCCGTGTACCTGTATGCATATATGGACTATGGAGGAAGTGTGTTTTGGTCCTATTGAGGGAAGGGGGTTCAGTAAATACAAGGGCAACACTAAAAATATTTTCATTATATCATGGAAGTGATGAGATTATTCCAATGTTGATATTAGCCAAGTACTTGATTAAAGCTCTTCTGATTGAATTATCAGAAGCTAAACAAATGTTGTGTCTTATCAAAGCTTTAATGGTAGTTTTATACAAATCTAATTAAAAATATGTAGAATAATGGATATATAAAATTGTTTTCATTCCAATTGTATTACTATATAATATGCACAGAACATTAGGCTTATACACTAAATGCACTGCACCTCTATGACAACTACATTAGCCTATTAATATTACTTGTGAGCCTTGATTCTTTAGCTTTAACATAAATTTGATCTCATGGAAACTCATATCAAATAAAAATTCTGAAATAAACAACATATATTTCACTATCCCCCTTTCAGCAGTCATCTTCCCTACAGGCAATCTTTGTGCCTGAGCTGGTTATTTAATGGGCAGTTACTGAAGTAATGGGCAGATTTATTATGTGGTATAAAAACAGCAGAATAATTTGCTGTTTTGTAAAAAAACAGTATAAAAATGTAATATTTTTTTTACGCAATTTTTCTTTGAGCAACTCCCGTCGGAACTTACTTACAAAGGTCTGAAGCAGTGTAAAATAATAGCGGCAAATCTGGTGTTCGCATGGCGTGAAATAAAACACACCTTGATACATTCGCTGTTTATTTTACTCCGCTTTTTATACTGTTTTTTTTTTCAAATTTAGTTTACACAGCATAATAAATAGGCCACTAAATGTAGTGTTAGTTAACTGACCAGCAAAAACCAAAAACACGGATTGTTGAAAAGTAGTTTATTTAAAAATTAATTAGATTCAGAAAGTTATTTTTTCATTTCCATGAGATAAAACTTATGTTCAATTTTTGATTATATCATAGTTCTCTTTAAAGGGAACATGTTTTTTTTCAAAATGCTTCAGTTAATAGCCCTACTCCTCTGACATGGGGCTAGATATCTTAGTTTCCCAGGTGCCCTCAGTCATGTGACTTGTGAGCTGATAAACTTCAGTCACTCTTTATTGCTGTACTGCCAGATGGAGTAATATCACCCCTTCTGATATCACCCCTGCCCAGCAGCCTAAAACCAGAACAATGGGGAGATAACTAGAAAACTCGCTGACACAAGATAACCGCTCCTTAGTAGATAAGAAAAGCACTCAGTAGTAAAAATCCAAGTCCCACTGAGACTCCTTCTGTTAGTAGTAGGATAAACTATAGATTAACTGAAAAAAGTTCCATTGTGAAGTGCGGACTATTTCTAAAACTACAGGATTGGGCACAATGACCTGAGATGGCTTCCTACACACAATATTACAACTAAAATGTGTTGGTTCAGGGATAAAATTTTATATGGTAGAGTGAACAGTGTAATTAAGAAATAAAAACGCCATAAAAAATCTTGACAGGATCCCTTTAAAGTACTGTATATTTTACAGTTGAAGACAACTCTTTGGCAAACTTCATTGTGTTAGTTTGGCACTCAATTCCAATGACTAGACAATGACTAGTATGTGAATTATGTGGAATAATATAACATAGTCAAGACATAAGCTCACTATAAAAATTAGAATTGGAATTACAGACATCTACAAATATTACTATTACAACAATTTGACATTCCCTGCACAGTGAAATGAGTAATCAGAGCACTTGGAACAGAATCCTTAATCATATACACGTAGAAAAAAATCTTTTAGTCTCACTAGCATAAAATTGTAGCTCAGGAGCCATACACATATGGGATGCAACTTGTTTTCTTCGGTCTCACCAAACCTGCAAGTAGGTTTTACAAATTTATAAACACTGGATTACCAATTGTGCCTTGATTTAACACTATTTAATATGACAAAACGATGTGTGAGAAGGCCAGTTTTAATAGTTGTTGAAATACATAAATCCATCAAATTTAGTTATTTACTTAAATCAATTTATAAGAAGTGATTTGGTCCAGTGAAATCTTAGAAAAACATCTGAATCTTTTATAGGGTAAAGAAAATCATTTTAGCCTCAATCGAAACTAATTTAAAGTAACTATTTGTAGTAATGTTGTGACATTTTTGAAGTTTTAGATGTTCATTCCACATATTTATCAGTGTAAGGTAACACACGTCAGCTTTTATCCATGGCTTTGTAGATTCGTAAGCACTGCAAAAAGATTGTATAGTTTATCATTTATTTCATTTTTTATATTTAGGAAATATGTTTACATTTCACTATTATTCTAGAGAATTATTTATAACTATTATTCTAAATATTTTTGGGAAATGCATTTCTCTATTTGAGTGGAAAATTGAGAATTTAGAAAAATGATTTTTAAGAAGTGATTTGGTCCAGTGAAATGTTAGAAAAACATCTGAATCTTTTATAGGGTAAAGAAAATCATTTTAGCCTCAATCGAAACTAATTTAAAGTAACTATTTGTAGTAATGTTGTGAAATTTTTGAGGTTTTAGATGTTCATTCCACATATTTATCAGTGTAAAATTTTTGAGGTTTTAGATGTTCAGTCCACATATTTATCAGTGTAAAATGCTTCCAAAACCTGAAGGGATTTAATGATAAATTTATGATATACAGTATGGAACTAGTTATTTTAAATAGAATAAACAGATTCATTTTCATACTGAGATACTGAGTCTCTTTTAAGAGGTTTATAGCTTTTACATCAGAGGGGTAAACAAGATTACCACATTTTGGACCACATTTTTCCATGTGTATGTCTGAATATATAATTTAAGTGTAGAATATAGCATGCAAGATTGCAGATTGCCAAAGAATCTCAGTAGAAGAGATTATGCCAAGTGTGTATTTTATATTGCTGATTAAATGTGAGTGTTTTTGTATTACATTTTGGTATTGGCTTAGTTCACTATTGTACAGTGTCATTTTGACTATGAGTCCTTTACATTACTGCTAAATAAGTCATAAGTAAGTATGGTATGAAGCAGTTGTTTTAGAGGTCAGTGGGGGTAATTTATAAACACTGGGCACATTTGTACCTGGGCAGTAACCCATGTTAACTAATCAAATGTTTGCTTGTATTGTTCAACCTGCTGCTGTCTGAAAAAAGCCAGTCATTGATTGGTTGCTATGAGTTACTGTCCAGGTGACAATTTGCCCAGTGTCTATAAATGAACCCCATTGTGTCTCAAATGCATTGTTTTGCATACATAAGTGCATAAGCCTATAGGGTCAAAAATATCTATAGCGTCCCTCCTTGAGTTGTGGTTTGATGTTATAAATTAAAAACAGCTGGGAATACTAGGAACCAGCTATGAAATTTGGCATAAGGAGCAGAAAAAAAAGTATCATTACCTTGGAGACTCTTAACATCCAATATTCCTTCATGCCATCACCAGTGTGTGTTTGAATAGGGTGGTATATCATAGATGATATGGCCTTCTGTTTCAAGACTTCTTATTATAATATTGCCTAAGCTTTAGTATAATATTAAAACCAATGCTAGGCAAATCATCCATTATGTATTAGAGAAGGGGGCCCAATGGTAGTAGATGACATCTTGCAAAAGGGGCACAAAAAACAGTTTTTGTTGGGTAGATATCTCTGTTGATTTAGGCTTGTTGTACAAGCTAGGAGCAGGTCATTATAGCAACAATACCCAACTAGAGTTGAAACTTTCAGTTGAGAAGCAATAATTTTGTATAATAAATTGCTGCTTTAATATAAACTTCAGAAAACTCCAGTAGCAACATTAGAATATGAAATGTTAACAATCACCATGCTACTGCTTTGTCATTAGTAGCTGTGCTGGCTTAGCTTCTTGGTTTTTTCAAGCAGGCCTTTCAAATTAAGTCATCTAAAGCCATTTTTGTGTTCAAAAACAAGGCATGACTTGTATAACACTGCACTGCCTTAAAGAAGAACTAAACCCTAAAGTTAAAAAACCCTACTCCCCTACCCTACATAGACCCCCTCCCTCCTCCCCCCATCGTAAGTGTTACCCCGGGCAAATGCCCCTTACCCCTCGGTGCAGATTCAGGCATCGGAGTTCACAGGTACCATCTTCAGCCGCTTTAGTAATCTTTGGGATGAGACCGTGTGGCGGCAAATGCACAGCTGGAGCAATTTTCTGTTTCTTGACAACTCACAAAAATTGCTGAAGCGCCGGCCTCATTCCTTTTGATGTCCGAATCGGCTTGAAGATGGCACCTGAAATCCGAAACACAGGTTTAGGCATAGGGCGTAATTGGTTCATGCTTCAAGAGAAGGACAGGAGAATATGGACCTGTATGAGTCAGATGACAACCTTTAAGCCTATATTCCACCATTTCAACCAGTTCTAGGAATCATAGCCTTTCCCATACATATACTGTATATAAAAGTAAAGAATACATACATAGTGAATTATCTTATTTCGAGCATACAGTCTCTACTCTGTGCCTTGTTGAGAACTGGCTTAAACTGGCTTAAATGAGTATAAAATATAAAGCTCCATTTGCTTTTCCTTCCTTAACCTAATCATATGCTTTATCATGTAACCTCTATTTTAGCTGAAACGTTCCTGGGAATTCATATTTGCCAGGTTAAAAGACTAATAACTATGCATTTCTATTCTAAATATCCCTGTAAACTAAGGGGTGATGTATCAATGAAACTTTGGAGCAGAAAGGGGAAAAAAATGGCAACATGCCAGAGGCATATTGCCATCATGCACTATTGAAGTAAGAAAAATAATAATTTCTGGTTTGATTTCCCATGCTATTGCTTATCTGCCTGTATTTTTTCTACATCTCATCACATTTGTGTGTTATGTCCTTGCTCCAAGTTGTGTTTGGGATTGTGAAGTAAGCAATGATTAGGAAATGGTATTTATAGTTTATTTCCTAAATATTCACAGCAATTATTAATACATGTTTAGTTTGCCTAAAATGGTGCCAATATGTGTGTGTGGGGGGGGCGGAAATGTGATACAAACACCAGTGCAGCACAGGATCGATAAATACATGTAATTCTATACAGCTGCTCATAAGCTCATTACATAGATACATCACCCCGACCCTCTTTTTTGTGCCTAGATATTTTTTATAGTGCTACCCTCAGATAGATATTTCTGGTATGCAATAGAATTGGAAAGCACAATATATTTGTTGGAATAGCTAGGTGCTTGTTTGCAATACTGTGACGTGCTTGGTAGGCTACGCAACATAAGGAAACAGAAGAGGAGGCTGCATTTGGTATTAGATTTTTCCACTATATATATATTTATAATCAGTGGATCACTAGTGAAAAGAAATCTGCATTGAAAGTAGCATATCCTCACCATCACTTATGATTATTTCCTCTGGAAGAATTGTATATTTTATTAGAAGTCTTCCAGATTAATTGTGTCCCTTTAATAAACTGAAAGTATAATTTAATGTCTAAACTCTGATGAAAATACAATGCACAACAATGCTCAATACACATTTACAATAGATAGCTAAAAACAACACAAGAGTTCACTCAAACCACATGGTTGGCCTCCCCTCAACAGTTCGAATTACGGCCAGGAAAAGTGGGTTTGTGTGTTTTTTTATTCTTTATTATTTTTTTTCTCTCTCTCTATCTCTCTTGCATTTTTGTGAATCTAATGATGCACTTATGTTGCCCCACTTTTCCCTTCTCTTCATACCTTACCTACTAAAGGAGGAAATGCCACTTTCTTGGTAAGTGGATGTTAACCAAGAGGGACTTAAATCAAAAAAAAAAAAAAACAATCGCAATGTGACAAAAATTCAGAACATAGGGTGCTGATGAGAGCTCAACAGTACTCTTGCCGGACAAAAAGGAATTCAGACAAAATGAAAAATGAAAAAAAGAAATTTTAATTTTTTTTTCAGAAACATTCGTGAATTTATTTATTTTTTCATTTATTTTATTTTTTATTTTCCTGCTCCCCTCTCAATCTTTTCCAGTTTTTGTGCTGTTTTGTCCAAATGTCTCTCTCACTCTTCACTATTTGAATTAATTTAATGTTTTCCTTCTCTTTAATTCCAAAACTTGTATTTCTTGTAATCTTAAAAAGCCTTTCTTTATCTTCTTTTCATTTATATGAGGTCTTACACCCTTAGATTTCTATCTTCCCCACCTGCTCTTTACATTTTTTTTATTCTGTTATTGATTTATTTTAATTTATTTTCCGTTTTGCATGCAAAGTTGCATGAGCTGCATTGTTGGGGTTGGAAGGCTAAGCAGAAAGACTAGTTTCAGTGTAGAATCTCTGTGTTAATGTGCTGTATGCAACTGTGAGTTGACTTTTTTATGTCTAAATATGAAATCATGCTAAAGTTCCTTTCTATCTTTCTCTTTTTCCTTTTTCTCTTCTTTTTCTCTCTTTTTTAGCGGTTCAGTTCAATTTCTCCTTCTTCAAGGATTCATGTAAAAGTTGAGATGTCACCCAGCCACTTTAAGGGCAACAGTAGGCATGACATCAGAAGCCCAAGATCTGTTTCATCAAGCAAAGGTGGTAGATGTTCATCGGAGGATAAACACCATCATCGATCCAGGTCTCCATCATCAGAGAGGCACCACGGTCGATCTAGAGCAAGAAACAAGTCACACAAGACATCTCCTGCCAACTCAGGAAGCCACAAGGGCTATAGCAGTGACTCTGAGGAATCAGTATTATGCCATGCAGTGGGGATAGACAAAAATCATGGTGCGCCCACCAAAAAGTAAGATCACCTTGCCTCCTCATCTTTGATTTAAAACAAATACATATCATATGTATACAATTGCTAACAAAACAGGTGGTGAATGGAGAAATATAAGGGGAATGATGACAGTCAGTATGAATAATATTACTATCTAAAAAATATAACTATGATATGTATATGTATGTATATGTTTATGCTATAATATACAATATCAGTATGTAACTTATATTTGTGAACGGTTTGTACAAAAATGTGCTGCATTTGAAAGTATCTGCCCTATTCATATGGTAAATATTTCATAACATAAACACAGGGTGTGCAAAAATGATATATGTTATATGTATATCTTGGCAAATTTTGGCAAATCATAGATATAGCAAAACACACAGAAAAGTAGCTGCTCATCAATATAAATCTCATAATAACAGAGTAATAACTTGCAGTTCAGAACCAAAGAGAATTTAGCTAACCAGAAAACAAAACATGCACATGTATGTGTGCTATATACATTTTTATATATAAATATACACAAATAAGAACCAAATGACCGGTACTCCAATCAGTTTCAACCTGAATGATCTTCTTTATTATCAATGTAAATCCACTGTGCATCTGACATTTCAGTCCTAATAGGAAAGCTTAATCCATTCTTGAGAGATGCACCAATATGCATTGTTGTAGTGATACTGTATATCTATATGATCAGAGTGTTAAATAATAATCCTGAAATACACTTTTCATAAATATACCTGATCATTAACATTCAAACATTCAAACATTCATTTTATAGGAAAAGAGTTAGACATTGCCGTGGTAAGCAAAACAGCTGTTCTGAATGTTCACTGAAACATCCAAGACAAAACTCAGACAGAAAGAAAAGTCCAACAAGAAGTACTGGTAATAGAGGCAGCTCCTGGAGTTCAAGCTGCTCCCCATCCCGTTCGAGATCACGTGAGAAGAGGTCAGTAAGAAGCAGATCCCGATCTGCGTCTCAGAAGAAGCCTGCCAACAGGTAAATGTGGTGAAATATTAACGTTATAGGGATGTCAGCAAGGGGTGGGAAACAAATAGATGATTGCTGAACCAATGCATAAATAGTATTTTACTGTAGCATTACATTACATAGTTAAATCCAGTTGAAAATAGACAAAGTACATCAAGTTCAACCCCTCCAAATGAAAAGAAATAAGGAGAGAACTCAAAATATAGGCAACGTTAGGGGCTGATTTATTAAACTGGGACTTTTTCAGATTGGGCTTTTTGACGACAAAAATCTGAAACCGTTGCAAAATAAAGTGTGACTTTTTCGGGATTTATTATGCAACAAAACTGTGACAATTCTGAATACAAAATACTCCAGCAAAAACATGTCAAAAACATGTGGCAGAGCCTATGATTAAGTTGCTCCCGAAATGCGTCAGGTGATGGTTTGTGACCTGTTTCAATAAACCACCTTCTTCATTTTACCGGAGTGCCGCCTTTCCATCCTTTTGCACAAAAGATGTCCCTTTACACCTGGAAGATCTTTCTTTGATTCGTGGTTTTAGAGGTTTTGGCACTTGCTTTTGAAAGATAAGAAAAAGTCAAAGTTATTGTGTGAGACAACTCGAAAAAGTAGTGGTTTCCGCAAGTTTTCTGCAACTTTTCTTGTTCGTGCTTTTTCAGTTCTGATTTTTTAATAGATTTCATGACATTTGTTGTTTTAGAGAGTAGTGGTTTGAAAAACCTCTAAAAAACATGAAAATGAGACTGTGGATGAATAGACCTCAGAGTTAGTGACGGGGGCGAAATTGCCTTGAAAATTCGATTTGTCAGAATTGTCGCCGACGACACTTTTGATGGCGGCATAAAAATTTCTGTTTCACGAATTTTCCGCCCATTTTGTGAATTCTGCTGGAAACAAACAAATTCACCCATCACTACTCAAAACAGAGAGGCAAATTATACTAGAACTGTTATTATGGAAACCAACAGGGCTTGAATGGGTCTTTGCTCTTCCCTTCTCTGCATTCACAGGGGCAGAACCACTGTGGCACTGGCACTTTTAGGGGCCTACTAATTTCTGAGTATAGAAATATAAATTCATTATCACATATAGGAATGCTCCTACACTGAGGCACGGGGCTGTCTAATCCGACCCGTCTGCATTTTGTAGGAATTTCCATTCATGAGGATATACAGTGAACATGAAATATACAAATACAGCAATATTCTCTTTCATCATTGATAAAAATCCTTTTAAGAATGTTCTTAAGCTGTTCGTCCAGTCCTTATGCAAGTGTTTTACAATATAGTATTAATGTTATAAATTGCTAATGCTAATTTTTGTTTTAGGGAAAAAGACAGTGATAACAGAGCACGGCATAATGACAACGAGGCGGCCCGGCCACGTAGACGCTCCAGAAGTTACTCACCAATACGAAAAAGACGCAGGGATTCTCCGAGTTTCATGGAAGCCAGAAGGATTACAAGGTAACATGCACACATCGTGTTCAGGACCTAAGCATGCTTAAATAGAAAAGGACTTTAGTATGTCTGGTTTTACATGCAGCATTTTCTAAAAAACAATGTTGTTAAACTACATGATATATTTTCTTATACAGAGAATGATCGTAAATACATTGTATTTGCATTTTGTTCCCATACTTTTGAGTATTTGTTTTTTGGAATCGTGTTTTCTTTAATCTAGGATGTTAAAACTAGTATATTATCGATCTGTATGTATATGCCCTTTTAACATTCAATTGAAATTACTTTAGAAATGTTTTCATATGAATATTATGTATTGATGATATCAATTTGTGCTGTTCCATTTCACCTAAAGGTTCCTTTTGGAGATCTACTTCCAGTCAACTGCATTACAAGTCTGCTTGGTTGTTATGGTAACCATGTCAGTCCTTTTTGTAGATAAAGTTCCTCTTTCTCATTGGCTGTCAGGAATACTTTAGATGTCCATCCTTTTGTCACTAACCTCTCACAGGGTGTGCTCACAATTGGGGCTTTACTTGTAAACATGTCTTAATAGCATCACTTTTACTGTATGTATCTATGTATGTTTGTCACAGAACTCTAACAGATGTTTTGTCTCTTGGGAAAACATTTACACTCCACTGCATTACAACATTTAATTTGCAGCATATTTTACCCTGCGCCATGAAAATCCACATTTATGTGTTTAATGGATTGGCAACATACAAATATACAGGTTGTACTCATAAAATTGTGGCATTCACTTCAACCAAAGATAGCTCTAAGAAATGAAGTGCCAAAATACGTGTCTATAATAAACCAGAATACTACATGCGAAATGTGTTGTGGTTTACATAACCCCATTGTTTGAGGTCTACACATAGTTGAATATTCGCACTTTGCTCGTTCTGAACATTGTATCTGATTAAAATTTAACAAAATGGAAATCCCCAATATTAACACACATATTCCACTGTTTTTCAAGCTTTGTATAATAAAATGATTCTGCCTTTATATAAATATTTGCAGATTGAAGCAAAGTCCTAAATGCACATGTAATGACACTGGAGTGCACTTTTTTTCTGGAGGGTTGTGATTTGGGCTAAAACACTAACAAATTCTTGCTTTCGGGTCCAATAATCTACTAACCACTTGCTTCTGCAGTTTCAGCACCTGTTTGGAGTCGTCTTTTTGACTAAGGGTGACATATTTTAAGATTTACAACATTTTAAAAGGCCTTTCTACCACTTGCTCTTATCTGGCAGTAAGAGATGAGATTTGTTTCTCAGATCTGTACAAATAATGAGTGTGGATATCTACAATAAGTCATCAAGTAATTTGCTTTTGCGTAACTAGCTTAACATCTTTAACACAAGTTTGGTTCTTGAGGAACAAGCTTCTTGTTACCACCCAAAACAGAGAGATAAGAATAATAATAATATAATTATTATTATTAATTATGTAAATAAAAATGTCCTTAGGGAGTAGTCAGGATCACCCTCCCCCATGCTTACCCCACTTGTGCTTGGGGGGATGCATCTCTACTGTAGAGAGTGTGCAATTACGCTCTACATTAAAGAGTCACATTTCTGATTAAATAAATGGAAAGTAGACTCTAAAATTTTCGAGTGGTGGCCTTGGTGCAACATCAATAGAGGGCCTTGTATTAAACTATGTTCTGCCATTTCATAGACAAATTAATCATTTTATCTTATTATATACTTAGGGGCAAATTTACTTATGGTCGAATATCGAGGGTTAATCAACTGCCGAATGGAAATACTTCGAATATCGAAGTCGAAGGATTTACCACAATTGTTCGATTTGAAGGATTTTAATCCATAGATCGAACGATTTTTCTTCGTCCAAAAAAAACATTGCAAAGCCTATGGGGACCTTCCTCATAGGCTAACATTGACTTTGGTAGGTTTTAGGTGGCGAACTAGGGGGTCGAAGTGTTTTTTTTAAAGAGACAGTACTTCGACTATCGAAGGGTCGAACGATTTTTAGTTCGAATCATTCGATTTGAAGTCGTAGTCGAAGGTCGAAGTAGCCAAAAAAAAACATTTCGAAATTCAAAGTTTTTTTTATTCTTTTCCTTCACTCGAACTAAGTAAATGGGCCCCTTACTGTCTGCCCCCTAGAATTAGCAGATTAGAATCAGTGATTGAATGCTATGGAGTTTTACTTGTTAGTGGTTGCACCCACCAAATTGTTAACTTTTGAAAATTGAGAGCAATCAGTGAACTAAAAACTAATGTAGTCTCAATATGAACTTTTCTTACCTAATAACCTTTCTTACATCTACTTATCAGTTAATTACTTTGAAGCTTATACTCTTATTTGTATTCTGTTTCAGTGCTCGAAAGCGCCCGATTCCTTACTACCGTCCAAGTCCCTCTTCTTCCAGCTCCCTGAGCAGCTACTCTCACAGTCGTAGCCGAAGCAGAAGTTATGACAGCTACAGCAGCTACAGTCGCAGCCGAACTCGGAGTCGCACCCCCAGCCACAGTCGAAGCCCCAGCTACAGAAGCAGTTCAGAGAGTGCTGGATTTTAAGATGCTGTACATTTTAATCCACTCCCGAAATAATCACATTTGCTTCCTAAAGTAGATTGTGTGTTAGCTCAAGAGGAATCTGAAGGATGGTGTCAGATTTAGATACATATGACATATAAGGATGTATAGAAAGAAAATCACACACTTGAGCATCCACAAAATCACTTTAATACAAGACTTCAGTTTATGAAGTTTAACACTTAAGAGAAATGTACTTTTTAAACTATTCTGTCTGTAATGTATATTTCACATATTATTTGTACAACCGTCCAAAGCCGTAAGCACAGCACCAGGATATTCATCTTCTTCTGATATAAAGCAGCCTCACTATTTTCCCCTCTCACAAATACTAATAACATTAGTCCATTATCTCAAAAAGATCCTTGAATAACTTAAATTCCTAGCAGAGTCTTGATAGCCCTAAATTCTATATAAATCTTATCTAGAAAAGAATATATATATATATAAAAATTTTAAATAAATGGGGGCATACTTAATAAAGATTGTTAAATATGCATGGAAATGTGCATGGCTTTCAGAACAGACTAGTTGGGCCTGTACATTTAACAAAAAAGCCCAATGTTGAGGCAGTTCTGCCCTAAAAGAACAATTCTTTATTTTTTCATTTTGTCAGACTGAATTGGACACGTTCGCAGAAAAAGACAAATATATACCCGACCCCACTACACGCTTAAAATGATGCCACCCAGTGGGGAATTCATGTTTATAACACAGGAAATAACCTGAGTAATGGATAGTTTGATTTATAGTCAGTTAGTCAAATATATGCTTTCAATATATACTCACTGCCCTGGGCCAATCAGATCTAATAATAGGTTTCTGAATCAAGGCAAATTGGCATTAGTACCCGAGTTTGAGCCACAGATGAGAAGGAGTTGAATATGAATTTTGAGTCTTTGCATATATTCCTAAGAAACAGTGTTCTACAGATCTACAATCAGCAACAACAACAAACAGACTTGTTCCATTTCAGAATTCATAGGCTTCTTTAGTGCAGCAAAAAAACATAAACAGCTAGAGGACACTGACCTGTAACATGGTCATATAATATTCAGTCATTGAATTCTTATGTACAGTATCTTCCTTGGAGTTGAGACAGAGCTAAAGCTTCCCAACCTCCAAGAGCAATATAACATTTTGCTAGAAAGTGACTGCTGTGCATTTCTCTTGGTTGTTGGTTTGAATTTGTGTAAGACTCGGTTATAATCTGCTAATGCTGACACTACTGTACAAACTTCAGCAAAGAAAAAAATAAATGCATCAAGAACATCCAATAATCTATGGGGCAGCTATATGAAACATGGAAATGGGGACTCCATAAAGCTTCCCCGCAGTTTAATCTTTATTTTTTTCATTACTGTTCAGCGCTGCGAAATATGTTGGCGCTATATAAATATATGTTAATAATAATAATAATAAAATTAATAATAATAGAAATTATCTATGATTAAACAATCAGCCCCAACGGGGCATGATAATCGACGATTAACTTATCATGGGAATCTGGGAGTCTCCAGAATTTCAGCGCTGCGAAATATGTTGGCGCTATATAAATAAATGTTAATAATAATAATAAAATTAATAATAATAGAAATTAGCTATGATTAAACAGGGCCTGATAATCGACGATTAACTTATCATGGGAATCTGGGAGTCTCCAGAATTGAGCCTTTATCTGATGATGGTGTTTTATTTATGTTATTCTGCAATTCTAAATTATTATACTAAAGAAAGAATGGTCACCATGCAAAACTATTTATTTGCTATTATTCGCTTTTAGACTACTTTTTATTGTATTTATTTATTATGCACTATATATATATATATATTGTATTTATATACCTTTTGTATCATTTGATGATTACATTATTTTCAGGGAGGAATGGGCATTAAGTCGAAATTAACCCACTTAAAAAAGGGTAATAATCTCCCAGTCCATGGACATCCCTCACTTATTTATACAATGTAAACTAGATGTTTTGTGCATTAAGAATTTGGAAATGAACAGTGCAAAAATTACGCTGAAAATGGATGTTGTATTCTTCCTAAAGTATTCAGCATCAACACAGAGCCACAATGAACACAAAGACTTGGATATATCACTTCAAGATCTAATTTACAGAACAAGAATATTGGGCATCTCTATTTCCACACTGCACCAATCAACTAAGGAGGAGCCATCTGAACTCAAAGGATTTGGTTAAAACAACATGGTTCCAAATAGACAAGTAGTATTTGGCCCATCTGTGTCACAAACACAAAACATGGAAACTTTATTTGTAATCTTCACAATGGATGTGCCGTCAAAATGTATTTTAAAAAAAGTTACAATAATAAATATGTTGTATAGATTCTTGACAAAAATATGTAATTCATGGTACCAGCTGGCCTTCACTGATAGTAGGTCAGTTGTACGGTTTTAAGATGTTAATAGCTATTAAATGACTTGTTTTATTTTCCTTATATAAAAATATAAACTGCAGCCAATTAACTGAAAAGCATTTAAGATCACAATTCAAAACTGATAATGTACTATGCATTAAACTTTAAAAAATGTAAATGAAATGATTTAAATACCAGAATGTTTGTAAGACCAGGGGCTTGTTTATTAACGCTAGGTAAATTTGCATCAGTGCAGTAACCCATAGCAAACAACTGCAGGTTTGGTTTTGCCTGCCAAGCTAATTGGTTGATTTGAGTGTTGGTTCTGAAGCAAATGTGCTCAGTGATACTAAATGAGCCCCAGTTGTTATTGCACTGTGTTTGCCATATGCTTTTGTCATCCACGTTTCTCAGTAAAAGTTTATCCGCCATTTCTCACTGAGATGTACATTAGGAAGTACTCTGTGTGCCATATGCCCACGGGGAGCTGATAAAATAGGTTTAAATATCTGGATATGGCTGCACTGTGAAATTACAAAAATATCTATATTTCAAGCAGGTATTCTTCCTGAGGTCTTCTTCAATACATAGTAGTGTAATACCAAAACACCAAATCCAAAATGAAACTTTATTTGGTGCATTCTATTTATTTATATATATCTTCAAATGAAGACCAGCAACACCGAGATGATTTGCCAAAAATCCAAAGTGTATTGAAAACCTCATGAACAACTGTTCATGCAATTTGGAATACACTTTGAATTTTTTGCACGTCATCTTGGTGTTCATTGAAGTATCTGCATTGTTTGCCTTGTATCCAAGGAAAGTAATATAGTAATAGTAATATGCCCCTATTCTAGATTACATTCATTTTGCAAGATCTGAAATGGCTGAATGTTTAGTATCCGGCTAAATCAAATCAAAACCCTTAATCAAATGAAGTGTTAAACAACAGAAAGTCACACATTTCCATTCAGAGATGATGTGCTTATCAGGGGCTGGATTTGGTGCATCACAAAAATATATATAAATATATTATCATAAAGCCACAATGAACAAAACCTTACTGGACTGAATCCATTAAGATATTATTCTGAGAACAAGATTTACAAGATTGTGTTTTTTAATGTCTTCAAAACCCAATACTGTTCCACCAGCCGTTAAGGGAAGTATGTAATCTCATAAAACAATGAATCAAAATGGAGAGTATGCAGAGATAGATTTGTGATACCAAAAGGTATATATATATATATATATATATATATATATATATATACATACACACACACACACAAAGGTTTGAAAAAAATGTATTTAATTTGTAATAGAGTCATATGTGTGCTGTGCAGTGTTTACCTAATCCTTGGAAAGATACTCTTGACTTTCATCACTTACAAGTTGACTTAAGAAAAGAAGGTTTTTTGTTTTTTTATAGTTTCTAGCAATCGGATAGGCTCTACAAAAGAACTATGTGTTCCAGCAATTAACAAGAGGTAATTGGTAATTTTCAAGTTCATCTCTTCCCCGTACAGTGCTGCTTTGCTGCAATGTTAATGCAGGTCAGATCCACAATTATGTGAAGGTTTAGCAAATGACCATGAGTATAATGGTTTTATCTCTCATTAAAGTGTATAGTTTCAATTATCTGGAATGACCTATTTACTGTACCTTGTATCGGTAGATGTCATAATGTCCGGAAAAGTTTCAGTGTGATGTAATATTGGCATTTTCCATAAACAATTCTATGTTTTAATACAGCTGGCTATTTCACTTTATTGATGTATTTTCATTCATGTACAATTCCAAACAAAGTGTGATGGGAGGAATTTATCTGTTTTCATCAATTAAGGGGAAAATGTACACTATTTTTACATAGGGTTCATCTTCTGCAATTAGGCCTCATTTAACCATCATACAAGTGCGAACGATGGAGCCCTAAGGGCTGCAAAAGTGTGTCCCTAATGGGTTATACTTGGAGCACTGCTTTGCAGAAATGGGAATATAGTAGCAATGTTAGGCACAATGTAGCCTTGTAATTAATAGCTGCCATAGGCTGTCTTGTGCATTGGTGCCCAGCACCCCCCATATTGCATCTAAATGAAACATAAATTGGGAGACATTCCATGGGGGGCAACAATGTGTTGCCTACCAACTTCTTCGTCCAAATGCAGCAATGCTGAAGGGTGGGGTACAACTAGCAGGATTAATTGCAAACTTTTTTTTCCAGTAAATTAATCCTATGGTTTTTTTTTTTTATTAAATAAAGACAAAATATATTTTATTTATTACTGTAGGCAAAATGGCATCTATGTTACCCAGCCCAACCTGTTTCACCCTGAGGCTTCATCTAATGCTGTTTCTATTACAGAGATGGGATGGAGTTTATTGTCTCTATTTTCCATAACTGCAGTTGCCATGTGGTCAGCAGAATATGTTAGAATATGTTAGAAATGATATGGAGATTACACAATAATATAAAATTATATGGAGTTTACACAATAATATAAAATGATATGGAGTTTACACAATAATATAAAATTGTTCACAAATTATATGGAAAACACTTTCTCCAAAATGCAGCTTATAAAGTAAAAACCAATTCAGATTTACAGCTATGACTATTCTAGGTCTAAATTGTATGGGCAGTGTTTGCCAGAGAAAGGGATCCCTGGGAAAGGGGAAAAAAAGATGGCAGCTCTACGCTCAGATGGTAAGTTCCCCCAGGCAGGTGCGCTTATTTAATTTAACTTTTAGTATGTTATAGAATGGCCAATTCTGATTCTAGAATTGCCATTTCTAGGCAACTTTTCAATTGGTCTTCACTTATTCTTTTTTTATAGTTTTTGAATTATTTGCCTTCTTCTTCTGACTCTTTCAAGCTTTCAAATGGGGGTCACTGACTCCATCTACAAAAATGAATGCTCTATACAGCAACTACTTATTACTACTTTTTATTAAAGGCCCTCTCCTCTTGATATTCCAGTCTCTTATTCAAATAAATGCATGGTTGCTAGGGTAATTTAGACCATAGCAACCAGATTGAGGAAATTATAAACTAGAGAGACACTGAATAAAAAGCTAAATAACTCAAAAAACAGAAATAATAAAACATGAAAACCAATCGCAAGTTGTTTCAGAATATCACTCTCTACATCATAATAAATTTTAACTCAAAGGTGAACAACCCCTTAAAATATTTTGCTTAGTTGTTTCTTTATCACTGAAACCATTCACAAACATTGGCTGCATCCAGGGATTGGTGGGATGAGGCAAAGTGTTCTGCTCCCTATTTATTGGTATATGATTTTTATGAGTATCTTTATCAAAGACTGAAAATAGAGAGGCCACACCGATTTATCCCTTAAAGATGTCCCTAAAATCCTCTGCAAGTGAATAGAAAGCTGTGAGGTTACCCTCTGAGATCTGTTTCCAGCTTTTGATAAATATGCTTTAAAGTTAACAAGTGCTGGATGGGTTACCTACATTGATTTTGCCAACAGAAGTAATGATTGGTAGTAGTACATGCTGTTTAATTCCTATATATAAGTATAATCTTGTCTCTACCTCATGCTGCTGGGCATCATACAATATACAACAATTTTCATTTAATGTACAAATATTTTCAGTGCTTTCTACTGGGAAAGTATACTTTTAAGTCTGGTCATGGTTTTAGGTAAAAAGTTATTATTTCTTTTGGATCTATAAATATTTCTTTAACAAGGGACACTTAGAAGAAAATACAATGCACACTGCAACCCCTCGACCAGTAATTCTCAGATTCTGGGACGTCAGGCCTTTCAGTTGCCACTATATATGCCGTGTATGCCGTAAAACTTTTGCTGTACCTGTGACTAAGGACAGGTAATAACTCAGGTTCGTACTAATCAGTTCCATGTGTACCTCTATATCCGGAGTTGATGCTGCAGTTGATACATCACTTGCATATTAAATACAATCCAACCAAGGATCACACTTTAGAGCACTGCACATTTTTCAACAGAAGAAATTGCATCTTGGATATAATATAATCGCTTTAGAATTCCATTAGTGTGTTAGACAGGTTCAGCCTGACAAACTGAACATGTACTGTATGCCAGGTTGGGGGGGGGGGGTATGTTTTGACAAATCATTCTGCACTTGTGTCGGATTGTAGATGATCAATCAGCAAATGCATGGTACATCAGTAGATAAGGAATGAATATGAGTTGCAGCTCCTCTTCACTTCCTGTAGTTCCAACTGGCAGTCCAAAGGAACAATAGGAAGGAACCTTCCATATGTATGACCATTCGTATTATCTATCCATTCAGTCCATGGATATAGATGCCAGAACAGATTTAGCTCAGAGTAGGGCCAGAACATACAGACGCCCACCCATTCCCTCCCCAAAACTTGCACCAAACCAAACCACACTCACTTTTACCACTTTTTTCTACCTTTCCCCAGCTGTGCTGCTCCCCCAAGGAAAGCAGTGGATGTGCAATACTAACTGAGCCTGAGAAAAGGCAGTAGAGGCATGTGCATAGGCCATAACACCCCCCTTAATTTATTCATGTGTCTAAGGTCATAGCACACTGTTAATTTGTGTCTTAGGCACATGCCTCTTCTGTCTACCATTAGCCCTTAGCCCTGCTTCATGTCCCAAAGGAGAACCTAACTAAAGTAGTAGGCTAGAAATGTTGTACATTGTATTTTAGGCTTCTATACCAGCCTAAGGCAACCACAGCCCTTTAGCAGGGAAGATCTGTGTCTGCAAAGATGCCCCAGTAGCTCCCCATCTTATTTTCTGCTGATTCACTGCACATGCTCTGTGCTGCTGTCACTTACTGAGCTTAGGGACCCACTCACAATATACAGTACACATAGAATAGAAATGTCCCAATATAAGGCTGATTAGTAATTAATACAGATAAATACTACATGGTAGCACAGAAACCAGCGCAACTAGCATCAGAATTTAATAATCAGCCCTGTATCAGCTTATATTACAGAAAAATCACATTTTCTGCTTGATAAATTGCTAAGCTTAGCTTCTCAAGTTAAAAGGTTGAACTTGAATGACGTGTGTCTTTTTTCAACCTAACTTACTATGTTACTAACAGCTGCTCAGAGCATGTGAGTGTCACAGACACTTTCCAAGATGGTGACCCCCTGTGACAAGTCTGAAGTCCTGGATCATTGCTGCTATCGAGAAGCTGAAACTTTAGGCTGGTGCCGTAAATTCAAAATGTAAAATATGGCATTTAAAACCATATTCATATTTAGGGTTTAGTTCTCCTTTAATACTAATTTCAAATGATCCTGAACACATTCATACTGGCAGTGTTGGAGTGGGGAGGTTGGGGTTCACCACAGATACCACCTCAGTGGCCCTATCCCAGTCATGTCCAGGACCAATATCCATATCCAATATCCATATTTCCAATTGGAAAGTGGGTAGAACTGGAGTAAATTGTGTCTTTCCTGCTCATAATCACTGTATATATGTGATGTGTGCAAAGGTTCAACTCCTAAAAATAAATGTTTACAGGGTCGGACTGGACATGGGTGGGCCCACCGGGTAACTATACTCCAGGCCCCCTCGCACACATGCGCGAACATCTGGGCGCACGCCGGCATGTGTGTTTAAACACCGGTGCGTATGCGTGAATGCCGACGCGCATGCGATACCGGCGCACAGATTAATTTTTATTTGGGGGCCCGGACATCGGGGGAGAGGGCCAGGACATCGGAGGAGGGGGGCTGGGCCAGTGGGGGCCCATGAGGGCCGGGGCCCACTGGGTTTTTTCCCGGCTTCCCATCAGCCCAGTCCGACGCTGAATGTTTAGTGATATTATTGTATTATGTTTTGTATATATGACATTATTTTCATCACTGTTAGGAAAAAGCAATGCTGATGCTTATAGAATAGGATATGCAATTAGTCAGTGGTCACACAAAATGTTCCAGTGTCTGTACCAATGTCTGTACCAGATGGGTGAATTGCACAACTAGTGATGTATTATAATTAAGTCAAAATAGACTGCACAGCATGTCCACTTCTAATGTGAATGTGTAATTTCCCTGCACATCCTGCCATTTAAAATAGATATAAACACAAAGCACAAATAAGCCTGCTTCTCATTGTGCAATGTTTAACACTGTTTTGCATTATCTCAAAGTCACACTAGATGGCAGCAAAACCTCACTGTCTCCATTAGTATTTGACAATGTCTCTTGGTGCCATTATGGTGATATTGCGTATGAAAAAATCAAAACAGATGATGTTCGGATGGCCTGTATTGTATTATTCCAATATGACTATGAAGATTTTCATTCATCCAGGTCATAGTATATCTAGTATAGGTCAATCTAAAAACAACTGGATTTGCTGAGTAATCAATGAAGACGTTTCACTACTCATCCGAGCAGCTTCTTCAGTTCAACTGACTGGTGTGGGAAGTTCTCGGCATATAAACTCTTCCACTAATCCATTTACAATGGCATTGTAACTCTTCAAAGAGGTGACATCTGAAGAAATTCACAGAGGTGTTGATTCTGTGTAGTTGTGATAGGATTATCCAATGTGTCATGCAACTCCTAGATACAGGTGTTACTTGTGGGAGTTGCATGAATGGATGTGTGAAGTGTTCTGAATCCGCCGGGGTACAGATGTTAGAACAGCATTGTATGTAGCAGACAGGTGGTGTCGAAGGCCCCCACCTCTGTACAGAGATGGTCTCTCCACCTTGACATGAATCGCCTCTTTCACGCCTCGTTCAAACCAGCGGTCTTCTTTATCCAAGATTTGGACCTTGCTGTCTTCAAAGGAGTGTCCCTTGTCTTTTAGGTGTAGAAAGACAGCTGAGTTTTGCCCTGTAGAGTTCTCCCTCCTGTGCGGAGCCATTCGCTTGGAGAGCAGTTGTTTTGTCTCCCCAATGAATAGATCTGTGCATTCCTTGCTACACTGGACTCCGTATACCACATTGCTTTGTTTTTCTTTTGGTGTTGGATCCTTTGGGTGTACCAGTTTTAGTCTCAGTGTGTTGCTAGGTTTGAAAAACACAGGGACATGGTGTTTGTTGAAAATCCTCCTGAGTTTCTCTGACACTCCAGCTACATATGGGATGACTATGTTTCGCCTACTATGTGTCTCCGGGCGGTTATTTCTATTGGTGTTCCTGTTGGGCTTGGTTGCTGCTGTTTTGACAAAGGCCCAGTCTGGGTAGCCACACGCTTTCAAAGCTCCTCTGAGATGTTTTTGCTCTTTGTCTTTGGACTCTGTATCCGTTACCACACATTCCGCCCGGTGGTGCAGGGTTCGAATGACACCCAGTTTGTGTTCCAGTGGATGGTGGGAATCAAACAACAGATATTGATCCGTATGAGTGGGTTTCCTGTATACTTCCGTCTTCAAGTTACCCCCCTCTTGGATACATATCAAACAGTCCAAAAAAGCAAGTTTGTTCTCGTGGACATCTTCCCTTGTGAACTTGATGTTATTGTCCACTGAGTTAATGTGTTCTGTAAAGGCCGCCACTTCATTGGATCTGATTTTAACCCAAGTATCATCCACATACCTGAACCAGTGAGTCGGTGTAGTTCCCTGGAATGTAAGTAAATGTAACCCTGCACCACCGGGCGGAATGTGTGGTAACGGATACAGAGTCCAAAGACAAAGAGCAAAAACATCTCAGAGGAGCTTTGAAAGCGTGTGGCTACCCAGACTGGGCCTTTGTCAAAACAGCAGCAACCAAGCCCAACAGGAACACCAATAGAAATAACCGCCCGGAGACACATAGTAGGCGAAACATAGTCATCCCATATGTAGCTGTCTTTCTACACTTAAAAGACAAGGGACACTCCTTTGAAGACAGCAAGGTCCAAATCTTGGATAAAGAAGACCGCTGGTTTGAACGAGGCGTGAAAGAGGCGATTCATGTCAAGGTGGAGAGACCATCTCTGTACAGAGGTGGGGGCCTTCGACACCACCTGTCTGCTACATACAATGCTGTTCTAACATCTGTACCCCGGCGGATTCAGAACACTTCACACATCCATTCATGCAACTCTCACAAGTAACACCTGTATCTAGGAGTTGCATGACACATTGGATAATCCTATCACAACTACACAGAATCAACACCTCTGTGAGTTTCTTCAGATGTCACCTCTTTGAAGAGTTACAATGTGCCATTGTAAATGGATTAGAGGAAGAGTTTATATGCCGAGAATTTCCCACACCAGTCAGTTGAACTGAAGAAGCTGCTCGGATGAGTAGTGAAACGTCTTCATTGATTACTCAGCAAGTCCAGTTGTTTTTAGATTGACCTATACTAGATATTATTCCAATAACTGAGTATATAAAAAACGAGATCCAGTAAACCCTAAACTGTGAGTTTGAACTGCTGAAAGTACCGGGTGAAAATCTAGCCTGTAAGTGTTCAAATTGCACAAATACATACATACATTTTTACAAATGGCAGACAAATGGCATGGTATGGCAGACCCTTTCAGGTCCAGATTCTTGCTGTACATTGGAGGAGGTATATAGACTTGAGGTGTATTAGACATATCACTATCATTCATAATGACATCAGCCACAATTGGGTGTTTAAACAGCAAGGATGGCCTTTTGAATGTGGCTAAGCATTATATATATATATATATATATATATATATATATATATATATATATATATATATATATATATATATATATATATATATATATATATATATATATATATATACTGTAGATATATATTATATAGATATAAATAGATATAGATATAAAAGAGATTGTAATCTTGGGTTTCCTTTAAAGGGATCCTGTCATCGGAAAACATGTTTTTTTCAAAACACATCAGTTAATAGTGCTACTCCAGCAGAATTCTGCACTGAAATCCATTTCTCAAAAGAGCAAACAGATGTTTTTATATTCAATTTTGAAATCTGACAATTGGGCTAGACATATTGTCAATTTCCCAGCTGCCCCTGGTCATGTGACTTGTGCCTGCACTTTAGGAGAGAAATGCTTTCTGGCAACTGCTGTTTTTCCTTCTCAATGTAACTGAATGTGTCTCAGTGAGACATGGGTTTTTACTATTGAGTGTTGTTCTTAGATCTACCAGGCAGCTGTTATCTTGTGTTAGGGAGCTGCTATCTGGTTACCTTCCCATTGTTCTTTTGTTTGGCTGCTTGCGGTGAAACGGGAGGGGGTGATATCACTCCAACTTGCAGTACAGCAGTAAAGAGTGATTGAAGTTTATCAGAGCACAAGTCACATGACTTGGGGCAGCTGGGAAATTGACAATATGTCTAGCCCCATGTCAGATTTCAAAATTGAATATAAAAAAAATCTGTTTGCTCTTTTGAGAAATGGATTTCAGTGCAGAATTCTGCTGAAGCAGCACTATTAACTGATTCATTTAAAAAAAAAAAATATTTCCCATGACAGTATCCCTTTAAATAAATGATCCTACAATTTAAGAATTTGTCCTGTTTTGTTTGTCTTTCTCTAGGTTATAATCATTTCAAAAGAAAATTTTAGACTGCAATATTTGAATTTGATAAAAAATAAGATATATGTATATCTGTGGGGGCCAAGATTCCCCACAGACTTATTAACAAAAACCAAAGATTTTGCCCTACAGGCAGTCTGCTAATTTAAGGCTCATTTACAAGTGAAAATGCAGTGTGCAAAGTGCAATATTGAGCACAAATAGCCTTCACTGTAGTGGTAGCTCCAGGGTTAGTAGACATAAATATGCAGAAGTGCAAAGAGTGGCTTTGAAGGTATATATGTAAATACCTATAATAAATGGGGCTGATTCATCCAATAACTGTGCCTTTTTCCCCAACTATTGTTAGGGAGGAACTACACGGATGATTTTGGTGCGATCCGCCGCGCTGTGCAAAAATGCAGGCGTCACATCGGATGTGATGGAAATAAGGTAAGAGAGGGAAATGTTGGATGAAGTCGCAGCATTGATCCGACGCGACATGACTGTCGGATGCAGATGCAGCATGCATCGTCTGCATCTGACAGTCGCGTCGGATCAATGCTGTGACACCATCCGACAATGCTATTACTTACCTTATTTACGTCGCATCTGACGTGACGCCTGCGTTTTTGTGCAGCACGTCAGATCGCGCCAAAATCATCCGTGTAGTTCCTCCCTTATGGTTTTAAATGATCCCTTAAATTTCTGTACTACAAAACTATATTCATCTGTCCCACAGCCACTGTGTGTTGCCGGCACTATATCTATCCAACAAGCAGTGTTAATTACCTCCAGAGGAAAATCTATTGCTTAAGCAGTAGGCACAGTTTATCTTGTACTACAGTATGTGTGCAATGGCCTCCAGCAAAAGTCTGGCCGTACCGAGTCCAACACTGCTTACTGGAATGTTGATCTTATGCACATGAATTAACCAAATGTCCTCACATACAAAGAAATACTAATTTCTTATCAGCAGTGCTGGTGGTCATACTAGTTCTGTTGTTCTGGGCCATTGTCTGTGGTGTTTCTACCACTTTACACTTTGAGGTTTAAGAAATGAGTGACAATGCTGCTGACATTTTCATTTACCAGTACAGCTGGACTATTTCTGTTTACTGCCTTCCCAAAGGGTATGAACTGTTATGTTGGTGTTTAAAGGGGAAGGAAACCTAGTCGGCGCAAACCCCCCACCCGTTTGTTGCCTACCCTCCCTCCTCCCCCCTGGCCTACCCGTCCCGCTGGGCAAATGCCCCTAACTTGTTACTTACCCTTCTGCGCAGGCAGGGCCGCCATCAGGGGGGGACAGGGGGGACAAGCGTACCGGGCCTGGGCATGAAGGGGGGCCCGGCAGCGCTGCATTTCTTGAAGATCCGGGCCCCCCTTACGAGCGCCCGAGCCGTACGTCTTGCCTCTTGCGTTGCCGAATGCGGAAGTGCCGTGTGCCGAAAAGCCGAAGCCGATGCGCCGAAAAGACCCGAAGTCACGGAAAAAGCCGAAGTCCCGAAGCGCCGAAAAGACCCGAAGTCACGAAGCGCCGAAAAGACCCGAAGTCACGAAAACAGCCGAAGCCGAAGTCCTGAAGCAGCGCAAAGACCCAAAGTCACGAAAACAGCCGAAATTGAAGTCCTGAAGCGGTGAAAAGACCCGAAGTCACCAAAGGAGGCGAAGTTGAAGTACTGAAGCCATGAGTTCAATTCTACTGAACACCAGTTTGTGTGTTTTTTTTTTTTAATCCCCTGGCCACCAATTTATTATTTTAATATTCTATAGGCCCTTGCCACCAATCTTTTTTTCAAAACATTTTTTTTTGGGGCCCCAAGTGGCCCCTTGCCACCATTGTTTTTTTTTGTTTTTTTTGGCGGCCCCAATTTTTTTTAACTTGTAAGGCGGCCCCTGCCACCAGTTTTTTTTTTTCAAAAAAAATTTATTTTTTACATTTTTTTTGGGGTCCCAATTTGTTTTTAACTTATAAGGGGGCCCCTGCCGCCAATGTTTTTTTTTTCAAATTTTTTTTGGGGCCCCAATTTGTTTTTAACTTAGAAGGGGGCCCCTGCCACCAGTTTTTTTTTTCAAAAAAAAATATTTTTTTTACATTTTTTTGGGGTCCCAATTTGTTTTTAACTTATAAGGGGGCCCCTGCCGCCAATGTTTGCTTTTTTTTTTACTTTTTTTTACTTTTTTTTTGGTTGGGGCCCCAAGTTTTTTTTAACTTATAAGGGGGCCCCTGCCACCAATGTTTTTTTTAAAAAAAAAAAAAAAATGCACATTTTTTTTGGGGCCCCAATTTTTTATAAGGGGGCCCTGACCATCAATAGCTTTTTACAACTTGTGTGGGGGGGTTACTTTTTTAGCGCTGATGTCTGTGTGGTCTTTTAACTGCGATGTGGAGTGGGCGGGATATGGGGTGGAGCTTGGTCATCAGTGTGGGCGGGGCCCAGGGGGCCCCAAAAATTTTGTTGTACGGGGCCCCGTCATTTCTAATGGCGGCCCTGTGCACAGGTCCAGTCCAGGGAGTTCACAGACGACATCTTCTTCCACGCGATCTTCTTCCTGCTGTGAACGGCGTTTTGGCGCATGCGCAGTAGGATCATTTCGCCGGTACGGATCTACTGCGCATGCGCCAAAAGTCACGCGCATGCGCCGTTCACAGCAGGAAGAAGATCGCGTGGAAGAAAGATGTCGTCTGTGAACTCCCTGGACTGGACCTGCGCAGAAGGGTAAGTAACAAGTTAGGGGCATTTGCCCAGCGGGACGGGTAAGCCAGGGGGGAGGAGGGAGGGTGGCCAACAAACGGGTGGGGGGGGGTGGGGGGTTTGCGCCGACTAGGTTTCCTTCCCCTTTAAGCTGCTGTGTTAAATAAATGCACACGTAAAGATCAGCTGGAAACCCATGTACTGTCTACTATCTGTATGAAAGGAGCTGCTGCTGCTACTACCTAAAGAGCGATTCCCCACACTACCTTAAATCACAAGAGCCTTTATACTGATGTGAATTACTGAGCACTGCAAATGATGCAAATACTGTCTAAATAAATTAGAATAATATTTACAGGTCTGTCTTTATATGTTGTTATCATCACATAGAAATTTACTGACACCCAATGGTCATTTAGTAGATTGCAACTGTCTAAACCTCAGAAAAAAATGGTTGGATGTTATTGATTTGTGTCATTAGCATATTAACTTGAACATTTCACAGCATATGGTAACTAGCTCTCACATGCACAATGGCCCATTTGGCATATTAAAATGCACCCAGAGTATAAAAATGCCAGGTTGGTGTCTTTGCAGCAAAGTTTTCTGGCTGCCCTTATATAACATTGCATGTCTGTGCTACGCTAATTTCTTCTTTTTTTTTTTACAACGAATTTGCTCCCCACAATGCATGTTAGGCATCATTTTATTGTAATTATTCATAACAATAACACATATTTTTTTAAAATATAAAAAGCTTTACAGCACTAACCAGTGACGTAACTATAAAGGAAGCAGACCCTGCAGTCTCTGGGGTGCCTAGGGAACACGGAGGCCCGGACTATGGGGTCTGCTTTCTTTATAGCTAATAAAGAACTCCTCCCCAGCCTCTTTTACTGGCGAGGAAGGGGACGCAAGTAGGGGCAGAGGCAGGGATGTGAGTAGTGCGGGACCAGCATACAACGCTGCAAACACTTCTATGAGAGAGTGATATTGAAAATAAGCGGCGTATTTCAGAGAAGTGTATTTCCAAACCTGCAGATCCTATAGAGTATTTGCATTTCTGCTGAAAACCGCAAATACTGCCATTGTGCCATTTTAGTTGGGCTTCATTTTGTGCATATTTACACTCAAATACGTGGTTTTAAAAATGCAACGGAAAAACACTGTGTGACCTCGCCCTTAGTGGACGTATTTGACAAGGACTCCATAACGGAGGCATTAGTAAGTGGAAATATATAGCTCTTAATATAATAGCCATGGTTAGGAGTCAGGGACTTTATATTTGTTTGTTTTTCATTAAGGTTCCTGTTCTGTTTAAAACCACTGATCTATTGTAGTTCATGTAGTAGTTCAACTACAACATCCTTTCCTCTACTAAACTGTGAGCTGAGAAAGAAGCAAACATAGCATTACATTACCATAGAGTAGCAGGAGGTCTGAAGAAACTGTATTTCATACCTCCCAACTGTCCTGTTTTTAGAGGGACAGTCCCTCTTTTGACAGCTCAACCTGCAGTCCCTCATTTGTACTGGAAAGTCCAGTTTTTCTCTGGAACAGACAGAAAAAACAAAACAAAGTTTCTAACTTAATTGGCTTTTAGCAGAGAGCCCAGAACAGCCACAGCAGAAAATACTTTTGTAACAATTTCTGGATGAGCAAATAAGTAATTGTAACAACATAAGATAACAGGTGCCTTGGGAAAAATTAGACTCACATCTTAAAGGACAAATTCACTTTCATTAACAAAACTGTAATAAGTGAAAAAAACACAGAAATATGTTCAAACTTTCATAACCTGACAAATTATGTAAAATAAACATGGTAATTAGGGACTGTGGTCACATAAATAGGTGTGGCCCCTCTTTTTATTTCCAAAATATTGGGAGGTATGGTGTTTCCCCCCCCCCCTTCCAGGGTGTTAATTGTAATTTGATACTTTCTCAGAATAGCCACAGGTATGGGATCCCTTATCTTCAAGGCTCCAAATTACAGGAAGGCCTTCTCCCACAGAGTCAATATTAATTTTAATAATTCTCTTTAAAAAATGTTTTCCTATTAATAATAAGGTGGGCATAAAGGTAAGATCTGCCCCTTTGGCAACCTCTCCAAACAAGCAGATCTGCCCATGTATGGCCACCTTAACTTTTGCTTAAAAGTTCTGCACCTGTCTAAAACTGAGATTATATTAGATTTTTGGGCAATTTGTCCACCACCCTTTTCACACCACCAGTGCTTCTGGAAGTGCCTACTACTGCCTCCTATAGAGATAAATATAACACACATAAAAGTGCAGTGAGGGCCTCTTTCAGTGGTAATTACCCATACAAATCACAATTGTTGATAGGCTATTTAACAAAGTGTCTGAGGGGTACTGCAGAGGATCTGGTGCACCCACACTCAAAAGAGCTCCCCAAACTGCAATAATCCAAAAATAAAAATTGGGAGGGCACACTGTCTCATAAAGTAAAAAAACGCTGTTTATTGAAACATTAAAAAACAGATGGATACAGTTTTATGGAATCAATTACACTGCAGCCACCTGTCTTTTAATGTTTCAGTAAACAGTGTTTTTTTTTTCTTTATGGGGTGGTGTGCCCTTCCAATTTTTCTTTTTGGATTATTGCATCTTGGGGAGCTCTTCTGAGTGTGGGTGCACCAGATCCTCTGCAGTGCCCCTCGGACACTCTGTGAAGTTAGCAAGGGTGAGTCTCAGTTGCATTGTTGAACCTTATATTTAACAGTACCCCTAAATAATTATATTCAACCATAGGCTCCACAAAAAAAAACATATTGGAGATGACACTTAATTGGAGTCATCTGCATCAGTAATCCTATATTTGCTGACTCTGAGAAAAAAATGAAGGTCCAGTGAAAATCAAATTACTTTGAAATTGCTGATTTCACTTAAAATGTCTGTAAATGATAGTGTTCAGTTAATAATAATGGCCTTGGATGTTCTACACACAGCGAGCCTTATTTATCTGCTTTTTACAAATCATTGAGAGCAACTGTGACTGCTCTGATTAAAGGACATGTCAACCCAAAGAACATTTTTTTGCCTAATAAAAGAAAACATAACTTTGCAATATACATTCATAACAAATTTTAAATTTTAAGCTTTGATAATACATCATAATACATCATAACATTGATGTATTAATATTAGGGATGCACCAAATCCAGGATTCGGTTTGGGATTCGGGCAGGATTCGGATTTGGCCGAATCCTTCTGCCAGGCCGAACCGAATCAGAATCCGAATTTGCATAAATCTGGAGTTTGGGCCGAAAATGCTTGGCTATTCCTGTAATTTTTCCCAAACAGCTTTTTTTAAAAGAAGAAAAACTTTGGCACTTAAAAGCTGCCAAAGTTTTTCGTTGTTATAAATTACAAATACAGCTGAATATGTTTAGCCCGAAGCCCCACAAGGGCCTTTCTTGAGCTGAAAAGCTTGAGCAATTTTAAACCAAGCCCTGAGTGTGAGAGTACATCTGGAGGATGCCAGATCATGGTTAATAGTACCAGCCTATGGAATGTGCATTGACATGGGAATGGTGGCTCTTATGATAAAGAATTTTACTAAAACACAGGTTTTTTTTTTAATATATTCTAGAAAAACAAGGGAATGAGCAATAATCACATCTGTATATGTGTATTTGTAGCAGTTTTATCACCACTGATATACTGTATTTTAACTATACTTTATTTTGTATTGGAATGCTCCCAACACTCACCTATATGTATATTTTTTTTTAAACTGACCTGCTACTTTAGTTCCAGAAATCAGTTCTCAGAGTTTCAAAGTGTCCCTCTGAATTATTTTCAAATGTTGATAAATGTGATTATTGTAATTAAGAAATCTCCGATAAAATGAAAACTTTTCAGATTATATTGTGCATGCTTTACTACTCCACCAGGTGGAGCCAAGAGAAAAGATTTGCTTTGAGGATACCTCCGGAATGTTCTAGAAGCGTTTGTCAGATTGGCCCTCAGCATTCTATTAATAAATGTCTGGCAAAACTGAGCAGTGCAGAGGAGAGGGTGTTTGGTTCTTTGGATCATCGTCTAATTATTAATAGAAATGTATAGCATGACATCAGCTTCCTTTATATATAACTTGGCTGCAGAGATATTTCTGTTTCCTGCTAGAACGTTCAGCATGTATAATCAGTCTGTGTCATGCAGAAGACCTTCTTAATAGCTCATATATCTACTGCTCTGTAGAAAAGGAAATTCATAATTTTTTTACTTATTCAGCAATTGTGTATGAAACACATATCCGTAGCACTATTTAAGAATCTTCCTTAGACTATGACAGAAGGATTAAAATTTGTCGGCACAGACTTCATGACTATGAGGCCCTGAATATGCCAATAATTTGCCCATGTGGTTCACAAATTTTTTTGATGTATTTATGACTACCTAATTCCTTTCATTCTTCAAACTTGACATGAGCATTGAATCAGGACTCTTCTCTTATCTTTCTACTTCAAGTACAACTGGAATTTGGGGTTTACAAATTGTGTAACGGTTTTATAATATTCCAGATAAATTCCTTAAAATAAAAGATCTGCCTTAAATCTGTTAATACCTTTAAATATTATCGCCGTACAATACTGTATATTATATAGACTGGCAACTTCAGTTCTGCGAGATGAGCTCTCCCCATGGATTGTAGTCTGAAAAGCTAGTTGGGTATTGACCTCTAATGACCTGTAGGAGGCTTAATGGAAGTAGTTATTGTCCCATTTGTTGTAATCTTGAGCTTCTTGTTTGGCATATTGGATCTGTCTAATTTATATTTATTTGCTCTGTATTCCAGTAGATGAACTTGATTCTCTATGTAGCACCTTGCAACAGTGTTCAAAGCCCCTGACCAATTCTTGCATCTACTGAACAACACATCGTACACAGAAAATGTGTTCTTTCTAACCTGATTGACCACCAAGCTGAAAAAAAGCAAATGTGGTTCTCCCCAAATCTTTCCCTAACTTCAGCCCCTTCCCCACCCCCATGTCAGTACTGCAAGCCCCACAGTTTGGGAACAACAGCTAACCCCCTAAATTGATTTTCTAGAGCAGTGATCCCCAACCAGTAGCTCGTGAGCAACATGTTGCTCTCCAACCCCTTGGATGTTGCTCCCAGTGGCCTCAAAGCAGGTGCTTTTTTTTTAATTCCAGGCTTGGAGACAAGTTTTGGCTCCATAAAAACCAGGTGCACTGCCAAACAGAGTCTCAATGTAGGCTGCCAATCCACATAGGGGCTACTAAATAGCCAATCACAGCCCTTATTTGGCACCCCAAGAACATTTTTCAAGCTAGTGTTGCTCCCCAACTCCTTTTACTTCTGAATGTTGCTCACGGGTTCGAAAGGTTGGGGATTCCTGTTCTAGAGGGATATCAGATTTTTCTAGAGATCTGGTAACCTTAGCAAAGAGTCAAAATCATGGACAGCCCTTTGAATCAAGGCCAGATTTTGTGTAAAGCCAGCACTGGGCCAAGCTAACTGGGCACCTTAGGCACCCTGGCCAGCCACCTTGCCCCCTCCCACACGCAGGCATGAATAGGCGCTTGTGTGTGCAAACTAGCAGGAGCTTGTGTTCTGAGACTGATAGATATACAGAATATTACATATTCCCCTATTTAAAACATGAGAATATGGAAAGCCATGGCTCAGACTTTTCTAACCATATTTCTCATGCAGTTCATGGAACTCCAAGGTGACTTGTAATATCATTGATAGTGATGAGTGAATCTGTCCCATTTAGCTTTGCGAAAAAATGTGCAAAACAATCAAGAAAGCATTGAAGTCAATGGACGACAAAATTATTTTGACGCACAACAATTTTTATACGAGCGCCAATTTTTATGCACATCACTATTTTGTCCAGACGCATTAAAGTCAATGGGCGTCTGAATAATTTTGACGCATGCCAATTTTTTTGCACACAACAATTTTGATGCGCAACAATTATTTTCGTTGTGCCAATTTTTTCACTTGTTGCAGTTTCACAAAAACATTTGCAGGCGGAGAAATGTGAAAATTTGCCTTGAATCCATGCCTGGCGAATAGATTCACCCATAACTAATCCTTGTATATTAAAGGAATTGTTCAGTGTAAAATAAAAACTGGGTAAATAGATAGGCTGTGCAAAATAAAAAATGTTTCTAATATAGTTAGTTAGCCAAAAATGTAATGTAGTAAGGCTGGAGTGACTGGATGTCTCACATAATAACCAGGACACTACTTCCTGCTTCTCAGTTCTCTTGGTTACCAGGCAGTAACCACTCAGAGACTTGAGGGGGGCCACATGGGTCATATTTGTTGCTTTGGAATCTGAGCTGAATGCTGAGGATCAATTACAAACTCACTGAACAGAAATGTACCATGTGGCCCCCCTTCAAGTCACTGACTAACTCAGAGTTAGAGAGCTGAAGAGCAGGAAGTAGTGTTGTGGCTATTATGTTACACATCCAGTCACTCCAGCCTTTATACATTACATTTTTGGCTAACTAACTATATTAGAAACATTTTTTATTTTGCACAGCCTATCTATATATCTAGTTTTTATTTTCACACTGAACTGTTCCTTTAAAGTATATATTAAAGAAGTGAATGCAGTTTTTATAAAAGTAGTTTTCATTCAGTCATTCAGTGTTAGGAAACATGGACAACAACCTATTTGTGTCCCTGTGATGTCATAGCTGCCCTCCCAACATCATGGCTCCCAAATGTCATTGACCTGACCTTTGACATCATGGTTTTCCCTCAACATCATCATCCCACTTTATTCCGCTTCTGCCACCACAAATATGGCAACCTTATTGCAACCTTTAAAAGCAACTATTTTACACGCTATTCATGGATCTATTTAATGGAAAACACAGTGACTCATCTTAGTAATACATTCTTTTTGGTGTTTGCTTAAGTAGAGAAGCCACCTGTCTTTACTGGAGTCTGCACTTTTCTCCTTGAGTGGGAATCCTTGTAGGGTCAGAGGAAAGTATTTAGTATATGATAAGTGACTTCTGCACCATGCTTATAGAGAAAAGGAACCTGCTAGAAATCCTCAATATACTTGCAAGAGTACTCCTGTAATCATATTTTTAGATTGCAAGCTCTTTACCTCTTGTATCCTTAGCACTTGTTTTTTTATTTTAATGTAATTTGTATGTTCATCGTATGCGACCATTTATTGTACAGCACTGTGGCATATGTTGGTGATTTTTCATAAATTAGATCCATGAATAGCATGTAAAATAAAATGGCATCTGTTATCCAGAAACCTGTTATGCAGAAAGCTCTGAATTACAGGGAGGCCATCTCCCATAGACTCCATTTTAGCCAAACAATTGAAATAATTAAAAATGATTTCATTTAGCTCTGTAATTATAAAACAGTACATTGTACTTGATCCAAAGAAAGATATACAGTAGTCCATCCATATTATAGGCAAAACAAGCCTTAATTAATGTTTCATTTTTTAGTAGTCAGCCCAAAAAAATATTTTTTGCCTAATAAAAGAACACATCATTCTAAGCAAGTTACAATATACATTCATTACAAATTTACTATGGCTTTTAAGTTATTTGCATATATACTTCTATTAAAAGCAGTGTATGTCTATCCCTGTCTATTCTCTACCCTGATGGCTCCGACTATTGATACAATGTTAGACAATCCAGCTGATTAACTTACCTGACATTGCTGGGGAGCTAAGACTTTGGCAACATTGTTGAAAAAATAACAATCAGGAGTTAAGCAAATGCTGCTTTCAATAGCGATAATTTATACGAATAACTTTAAAAAGCATTGACATTTTTTAATAAATATATATTGGAAAGTTGCTTAGAATCATGTTTTCTTTTATTAGGCATATTTTTACTTTGGGGTTAAGTTGCCCTTTAAGGTATTTAAGCCTATGATTAAGGTGTTTTTCTGAAATGCGTTAGGTGAACAATCCACAGCAGCCTCCCATCGTTTTTAATGGATCAATAAACTAGTATTTTCATCTTACTCTATGAGGAAGTGTGACCTACATTTTTTCCCTTTTTTCTATTTTGCCCTTTATGGTATC